>NC_090923.1:729584406-729887436 GCF_040938575.1 Ambystoma mexicanum
ATATTAAAACGAAAAGATGATCGAGAAATTGTAACAATAATTTACAAAACTTACAAAACTTCCAGAATGTTCCGAAGACATTAATAGCAATAGGATGCGCAATGGTTATCATTCGATAAGAACCTCATTAATAGTTTGATATATATGCTCACAATTTGCTATGATTTAATCTTTTGTCTTGGAATTTTAAACTGTAAAGATAATTCAAAATAGCGTACTTAATTAACTGAGTATTGGAGTGAAACAATAGCTCCCACAATTTTTCAGTTGTTGTTATGACATAATCTTGTAATAGAGGTTTAAAATGTAAAAGTCTCTGCTTAAGGAGTGATGGACATTCTGCACATAAATGTTTCATGGATTCAATGGCTCCTCTGCAGAACCTACATGGTAGCTCATCATCAGTTATTAATTTACGGTTATGTAATATTTCGTGAGTCGGCCATAAATTTAAGCGAAAGCGCAGAAAATCATTTCGCAGTCAAGAATCAGGAAAGATAATCAAATACTTTTCAGTAGATCCATAACATTTAACATTAAAGGGGTTGTTTGCAAAAGAGCAGTATTGATTACATGCTCTTCTAGTTTGTATCCAATCAAACTCCCATAAGCGTATCTTAGCTTTGTTTGGATTGGCTATCAACAGAGATGTGGTAATGATTTCCTGCGCCTGCGTTCGCCAAGTAAGAGGAAATATATCTTTTGAGGTTAAAAGATACCTTGCGATGATTTTAATGAGGCCATTTTTGTTTTCAGCCATCAGGCATTTTCTGTAGAAAATACACATTTTCCACTTGTGCATGGCATATAAGGACAACAAACCCAATTCATGCCTTACGATACATATTGGCTGAGACAACGGAAGACCAAGCACTCGTTTCCAATAGCAGCCCTCGAGTAGGGACCAGTCATGGTATGATTTTTTTAGGGCAGCTTCCGTACTATAAATTATGACTGGAACAAATTTTTGCTTATAATAAGTTATAATAGGATTTATTGAAAATTTGCAGTATTTAATTTTAATCAAACGTGCTTGGGACACCGCCGTCAATACTTTTTGCTTAATTCTCAATTCATCAGGATTTAAGCTGCAGTTGTGCGTGACAAGGGTGCCTAGATAGATGTAAGATTGCACTATGCTTACAGTGGTTATTTGAAGGGGCCATTGTTGTTTGGTCCAACGTTGTCTAGATGTTCCAAATTGTATGACTTTAGTTTTAGATATATTAACAGTTAGACAATTTGCTGCTGTATATTTGTCTAAGATTTGCAATAAGATGCGAAGACCATTCGCAGTCTTTGAAAGAAGCACCATGTCATCTGCATATAGCAGATGTTTGACGTGGGTGTTGTTGATTTTTGGCGAATCTGTAATAGCAGTTTCAAAGTCCTCTCTAATGTCCGAAATGAAGAAGTTAAATATTGCTGATGCCAGTAGGCAACCTTGCTTTAGACCACGTGCAGTAGCTATTGGCTCAGACAGGAGGCCTTTGTGGTTCAATCTAATTTGTATGGATGTACCACTGTGAAGTATACGTGCCAGGGGCAGCCCCTGTCCATGAGTTTTTTGAATAGTATTTCACGAGGTATGGCATCAAAGGCCATCCGGAAGTCTATAAATGCCATATATAATGCTTGTTTTCGCTGGCGAGCTTGGTGAATAATTGAGTTCAAAGTAATAACATTGACAGATGTCCCTAAACCTGGCAAGAATCCAGTCTGAAATGGATCACGCAACTTACACACATCCAACCATATATTCAATTGTTTCAGTACTAAGCGGGCAAAAAAATTTCCCGGACAATCAAGGAGGGCGATGGGGCGATATGCTGCAGGGTCTGCTCTGTTGCCCTTTTTGAATATGGGGACTATGATAGAACGTTTCCATGACTCTGGTATGCTGCCCTTTGCAAAAATGTGGGAAAAAATTGTGATGAGTATGGAGGACCAACCATAGGGGTGATCCTTAAGCATGCCATTGTGTAAGCCATCTGGGCCAATGGCCCTTGATCGACTTAGATTTTTAATGCATAAAAGAATATCTGTAAATACAAGTGGGAAGGCATGTGATGTTGCCATATTCAGTGAACTCAGATTAAAGTCTGGGAACGGAGATTGATACAAGGTATTAAAGTGGTCGTGCCATTTATCATTGGTTACAGCAGATATAAGTATAGCTGCTTGTGATTTACAGGTAGCAATGTTCAAACAATTCCAGACACCACTGGTTGATTTGGTGAGTATCTGTTTCAACATTTCTTCTCCGTTCTTTTGATAGTGGAGGGCTCTCTCACTTTTTAACCAGCATCTATAGATTGCTTTTAATTGTCTTTTAAGCACAGATCTATTAGCCAGGGGTTCAAACTTTAGATTACGTATATCTTGTCTTAGTTTAGATTTTTTTTGCTGAAGAACTGGGTTATATATATGTTGATGCTTATGTCTAATAGTATGATCTGGTAATTTGATTTGCTTAAAAAGCTGCATCATGTTAACATAGGACTTGGGGAAATTATCAATTGGGGAATTGAAAGAACTAATCAACGCCTGATTGTAGTGGGCTAATTTCTCAGGGTTCCATTGTAAGCGAGAGCCACTATTATTCACATATAAAGAGGATACATGGGTGGATTTATAGACAGGACGTTGGCCAGATGGTACTTTGAGCAACATGATGAGTTTATGATGATCGCTGGCAGGAGAGGGTACTACATATAGAGATTCAACCTGGGAAAAGTAATTTTTGCTGATATAAATGTAGTC
Organism: Ambystoma mexicanum; assembly: GCF_040938575.1. Lineage (NCBI taxonomy): Eukaryota > Metazoa > Chordata > Amphibia > Caudata > Ambystomatidae > Ambystoma > Ambystoma mexicanum. The sequence goes on from NC_090923.1 coordinate 729,587,170, forward strand.
TGAAGTTGCCTGTCGCGATAAGTACGCCCAAGTCGAGCAGCCAGGTACATCACCAGGCACAGAATTATTGACCATGATAAATCCTCTTTCTTGCATGATGTTAGACCACATTAGTTCTTCAGGCATACATTTGTTATTATCAAATGGCAAGATATGTAAATTTAGATCACCAAGAATAATGGAACATGTAATGCTAGTATCGGCAGTTATAATGTCAAGATGAGCAGATAGGCAGGTAAAAAAGGAATCGATAGATAGATTTTGTCTACTCCAATATATATTTACGATGGCTAAATTCAATTCACCTCGAGTCAATTTCACACTCTGAAAGTAGGGAGATAGAGAGGGGTGTTGTGTGATACTAAAGCCACAATCATGCCTAATGGCTATAAGTAGGCCGCCAGAGGGGCGCCCCATTGGCTTTTTTATTGCAGGTGTTGAAACAATTGCATGTGAGGCCCAACATGGGGTTTCTGTAAGCCATGTTTCTTGTAGAACCAGCAGGTCATGTTGGTTCATATTGCCGTCTATTGAATTAATAAAATGAGCATGACCTCTAGTGTTCCAACAAAGAAGAGTGATTGTGTCCATATTATTTTCTAGTTATGAATAAACACTGCGGTCTTGTGCGCTTGAAATTCTTGAGTCCTGGGAAAAAGATGTAGTTTTAGTTGCATCATTTTGTCGGGACTGATAAATGGGAATTTGTGATTTCTCAATTTTATGAGTACTTGATTTGAATTCCTGAGACAAAATGAAACCCATATCAAAGAAGACCATCCTTGCTTGCCAAAGTAAATCAAACACCAGACCTGAGCGGACATGTATTCTAACTTCCGCTAGATCGTTTAGATTTATGAACGCCACCAAATCGATATCAGTAGTAGAGAGTTCTTTCAGTTGTGGCACATCAGAACAAATGTTCAAAATACTTGTCCTATTGAGGACATAGTTCGGAAATGGTGATGCGCGACATTTTAAATTAAGGGAATGAAGTCGCAGGACTCCTTTGTGAACTTGCGGATCACTAGTCCTATTTAGATTTTTCTGGTGGACCTGTTGTTTGTTTGTAATGTTCAAGTCTTGTGGTGCAGTGCACGTTTTGGGCAAATTAGTCACTAGGGGCATTCTATGATCTCTATCACAAGATTTAAGTTCATTCATATATTGGTCAATGGATGATTTAATATAGTCTTGTATCTCTTGTGGCGAGGCTGTAGGTATAGGATTCGATTCATTTTGGATGTGGATGACACCATTATAAGCCTCCTCAGAGATTGCCTGCACCTGTGGCCGGTCTATTGAGGCGGTCAAGAGAGACTTATTCTCGGCCTTGTTGGAGGTCAAGTCAATAGGTAGTGGCTCCTTCAAGTCCTTCGGGGGGCATGTAATTAGAGATGATGCCTTCAATTGATCCATCGTTTGAGATGGCAAGGTAATTTGGGGAGTAGGTAGCGAGTGAAGAGTATAAGCATGAATTGAAGCTCTTATTTCATCTCGCAATTGAGACATGATAGATTCAGTTTCCTGCTGTAGGCTAGTATTAGATGTTATGGATATAGGTGCAGCGGTGCCAATGGGACCAGGCTGCTTAGTTATTGCGGTGGAGACATTGGCAACTGAAGTAGGAAACATAGTAAGTGGTGTAGGGTTTGGAAAGATGGTCTGTTTCGCAAGGGTCACTAGATCATCAAGTGGCTTGTATATAGCCACTGTTGGAATCTTGGCCGCGAGAACGCCAACAGGAAGTGTATTTATAGAAGATTCTAGCCGAGTAGGAATGTTGATATATTTACGTGCAGTGTCTTTGGATTTTGGACAATGATTTTTTTTTTGACTTGATCTCTTCATCCTTTTCCAATCTTTTCTTGAACGGTGAGCTCTTATTACTTTATTTGATAAAGTTACCGATGGTTGCGTGAAAAGATCAAATATATTGGTTGACTTTTCGGTGGTTACTTTAGGGGTCTGTGGTGGATCTAACTCAGATACTATTTGAATGTCTTCAAGATCTAGCTGAAATTGATTAGAATTACAATTGTTGGGCAAATCATGTGCTACAGATCGTAATTGTGCAATTTCAATAAGTGACTGTTGCGTCACGTTATCAGCCCCTAGTATATTTGATTTGCTAGGAGGCGATATCAACAATTGTATTTCTTCATTGATAATACTAGTTGCAGTCCCAGGATATGAGGTTTTGACACAAAATTGTTCAATGAGTTTGGTCTGGTGTGAAATTTTGTGATCTAACAATTCATATAATTTTGCAATAGTTAGTAAAGCTGTATTCATAGCAGTCAATGTGTTATTAAGCGCCGGGGCCTCAGGAAAAGAGTAACGTTTGTCTTGGGATTTCTGTATAAAAAAATCTGATGGGCGACTCTCTTCATGAAATCTAGTACGTCGTGGGGTAGGCGCAATAAAAGATGGAGATTCATTAATAGTTTGATTATGGGTTTTATCTAATACTGGGGACGATACAGAATTCAAATGATGGGAAGGTGAAGGGGGGCCAGGGATAGCAGGTACTACTGTATTGTTATGTGACTGGTCCTCCTGCAATTGGATTAAGTCACCTGTATTTGAGCATATATATAGTACATCAGTGCTAGGGCAGGTTGAATTGTGAGACAGATTCATGGATTCCATCGTATCTTCGCCCACCTCTCCCAATATTCGTAATTGCTCATGCGCTTGCCACAAATTGACTTGTGCAGCTACAGAGCACTGAATGGGTGCCAAGGACGATGTCGAAGTTACTTGTATCTGTGATAAATCGATGTTTTGTGCACTGTTTATCGCCTGAGTTTTATGAACAGGAGAGCAATATTTCTGTTTATTTGAATTAAGATGAAAGGCGTCATGTATGTCTCCCGCTAAACATGCAGACTCTAATGTGGTATCTGTAACTTCTGCATGACTGCTTGTGGGTGGAATGCATTCAGCAGAATGGCACATGGTTGAGATAGTGCTAGGTAGAGCAATAGGTATGGAACAGGTGAGTGGGATGTGTGCTTGCTGTACAGATTTGGGTATTGCTGAGACTAAGGTCTCTGTAACACTAGTGGCTTGTGAGGACACAATGCCAGTTTCTGTTGTAATAGCCATAGGCACGACAAGGGAAGACAACGTTCTATCCATTGATCTTTCACAAATTGTTTGGGAGTGGTTAGTAGCAGCACACATTTTTTGACTTTGAAAATTGGGAGAGGTGGGGGTAGCAAATGACAAAATAGAATGCTTTAAAGAGGGGCGAGAAACAGCAGTAAGAGGGCCCGGAACCAAGTTCGGCATGCCTGTTTTCAAAGTATTTTTCACCATGACCATGGTGTTCTGCTATACAAGAGTACAAATTTAAAAATTAACAATTACAGTGTATATTGGAATTAATGATGGTAATATTCTGTGTTAAATAACAATTCTCTTATCTTACAAATGTATCAACTATGGTTGTATCGCTTTGGGAACGCCCGATGGCTTGAGGAGCAGCCTTAGTCCGTCTCTCCTCCCCACAGTTCAATTACTAACTAGTGAGCTGCACGATTTACCTTCTTTTAAGCCACCCGAGCCAAACAGCAGCAAAACAGTTCTTTACACATATAAAATGCAGTGCCCTTTACTCCGCAGTCGGGCTTAACGCCGCAAGGGTGGGTGGGGGCTGGCTAAAAGCCCAGTTGAAATCACGTGATGAGTCACGTGACAGCGATAGACTCCGCCTCCTCCAGGAAGCGGTCTGGGCACAGCAAGAGCTTCCCTTATCTCGCAGTGCTGTGGCAGGAGTTGGGAGCAGATAAAAGTTTGTTTTGCTGAAACGAAGCTTCCAGGAACAAGTAAACACCCCGCTCGGGCGGCTGAGGGCTGGCTAAAAGCCCAGTTGAAATCACGTGATGAGTCACATGACAGCGATAGACTCCACCTCCTCCAGGAAGCGGTCTGGGCACAGCAAGAGCTTCCCTTAGCTCGCAGTGCTGTGGCAGGAGTTGGGAGCAGATAAAAGTTCGTTTTGCTGAAACGAAGCTTCCAGGAACAAGTAAACACCCCGCTCGGGCGGCTGGGGGCTGGCTAAAAGCCCAGTTGAAATCACGTGATGAGTCACGTGACAGCGATAGACTCTGCCTCCTCCAGGAAGCGGTCTGGGCACAGCAAGAGCTTCCCTTAGCTCGCAGTGCTGTGGCAGGAGTTGGGAGCAGATAAAAGTTCGTTTTGCTGAAACGAAGCTTCCAGGAACAACTAAACACCCCGCTCGGGCGGCTGGGGGCTGGCTAAAAGCCCAGTTGAAATCACGTGATGAGTCACGTGACAGCGATAGACTCCGCCTCCTCCAGGAAGCGGTCTGGGCACAGCAAGAGCTTCCCTTAGCTCGGAGTGCTGTGGCAGGAGTTGGGAGCAGATAAAAGTTCGTTTTGCTAAAACGAAGCTTCCAGGAACAAGTAAACACCCCGCTCGGGCGGCTGGGGGCTGGCTAAAAGCCCAGTTGAAATCACGTGATGAGTCACGTGACAGCGATAGACTCCGCCTCCTCCAGGAAGCGGTCTGGGCACAGCAAGAGCTTCCCTTAGCTCGCAGTGCTGTGGCAGGAGTTGGGAGCAGATAAAAGTTCGTTTTTCTGAAACAAAGCTTCCAGGAACAAGCAGTCCACTAATGCAGAATGGGATAAGCTTCTTTCTTGGAAGGCGATGGAAAGGCCTGCAGAATCACAAGATTGTTTTGTCCAGGAGAGTTCAAGGATGGAATAGATGTGTAGCAAACATCTCTCTCCCGAAGCTGTGCTCCATCTAGGATCAGGAGCTGGCGTTTCCCGAATGCCGTGGAGGGGCAATAGGGCACTCTCTCACAAGATGTTTATGAGAGGCACAATACATGCACAGACCAGTGTGAATCCGTCGCATCCTTTCTTGCGGAGTTATGGGTCCGCGGAAGGCACCTAGTTGCATGGGTTCTGGGTCCGTGGCCGGGGAAGAAGCAGGCTCAGGTCTAGAGGAAGGTTCTGTAGAGGCCTTTTGGTAGGGTATTTTAGTCTTCTTCTTTTCTGCTTTTCTTTCCTGGATGCGAACGTCAATTTGTAAGGAAAGATCCATGAGAGCCTGGAAGGAACTTGGGCGAGTTACCCTGGCTAGCTCGTCTTTTATCTCTTCATTCAAACCTCTTTGAAAGAGTGTGAAACAGGCCTCAGAGGTCCAGTCTGCTTCCTTGGCAAGTTGTTTAAAGCGTGTCACATAGGTGAGCATATCCTGGGATCCTTGTTGGAAGTCCAATAAGCGTTCTTGGGCACTGTAAACCTGTTATGGTCTTTAGCGCCTGCACGAAACCATCATGGTCATCCTGGAGGGCATCACTCGACTTAACTAAGGGAGTTGCCCAAGTTAATGCATTCCCGGAGAGATGTGAAATCATAAAGCCCACCTTTGCCCTGGGGGTTGAGAAGTAGTAGGGCTTAAAGGTGAAGTGCACTAAACATGAGTCGAGGAAGCCGCGAAGGGTCTTTGAAGAGCCATCATATTTATCCACCACTCCGCCCAACAACGCACTTTCCTTGGTTGCGGAGTCACGTGACAGGACCAATTGTTTCAATGCCGCATTTTCAGCTTTAGGATTTTGAACTTCTGTTGTTAACTCCTGCATGCCGCGCATGAGGTCTTGAGCTGCAGCCTCCATTTCTGTAATTGTATCAGTTTGTTGGCGTCTCAATCTGTCACAGGTTTCCCCTCTTCTCACCTGTCTGTATTGTTTGTTTGTGATCTTCGAAGATGTCTACTTTCGCACTGTTTGGGTTTTGTATAACCCTGTGCGTGGATCCTCGGGTTCCAGCGTGCGGTTCTTGACCCGACTCCAGGAAGCATTTAGATGTCCGGGAAAAAGTCCAGGAAATGGCGAGGAGCGCACTCGGACATACGAATGCGCTGGCAATCCAGGAAATGCAAGGTGAGGAAAAAGGGGAAGGATGAAAGAAGAGGAGACTCAGGGGACCGGGAACCAGGAATCAGAAGTAATCGCTGTACGAACTCCGTCCGCACACGTCTGACTACTGCAAGCGGTAGCGTTGAGACGCACAGGGCCGCGGGGCATGTCTGCTTTGTAGAGCGTACAACGCGGAGACTGGCAAACAGCGTTCTGCGTACAGCGGCCATGTTGGGAGTACTCCTGAGTTCAGTCCCCTATGGGTCAGGAACCACGAAGTCCAGAAGGGACGCGTACGGTGGTTCATGACAAGGAGATTGGCTTGAGGGCCTTGGACCATGACAGTGCTATTTAGGTAGACATTAATGAGGACCTTAGAGGAGTCGAAGGGGGCCATGAGGGCTTCCCAGTGGGTTGCACCATTAATGGGAGAGGAGGAGAAAGTACAGAGATCATATGAAAAGTCCATAGATCTGGCAAAGGAACGACAAAGAGGATGTTGTGAGAGTCTGTCTGGAGGAAGTGCTGGTGTGTCAGCGATAGGGAGACCAGGGTTAGAGGCCAAGATATCCTTTTTGAACTTCTTCCTACCAGACTTAGTGAGAAGTGAAGGATAGTCAATGGAGAAACAGTTAGAGAAGATAGGAGAAACAGAAAGCGCCATGAGTGAGGTAGCGAGAGGGGGGAGAAGCAGGAGGGAGGGTAAGGGTAGGGACAGAGGGGCAGAGTGGAACAAGTAGAACAGTGCAGTCACTGGGCCAGCAGGCTACAAGAAAAGCACGTAGTACAAGCAAAGGGCACAACACATTTGCAAAAACAAAGCTAGATTTGATTTTAAGTTAAATGCAAAAACACAGCTAGATTTGATTTTAAATTAAATGCAACAACACAGCTAAATGCAAAAAACACAGCTAGATTTGATTGTAAGTTAAATGCAATAACACAGCTAGATTTGATTTTAGGTTAAATGCAAAAACACAGGTAGATTTGATTTTAAGTTAAATGCAAAAACAGAGCTAGATTCAAATTGTGGGCAATGAGTGAAAAACGCAGTGCAATCAAGACTGTAAGCGTGGGAGACATGGTGAGAAAGGAAGTAAAGTCAAGAGAGGGTAAGAGTGTGTCCAGTAGGAGGGGACTAACCCATAGTTAAGAAGGTGTGAATATCATGGTAGTCCAGGTTCCTTTGAGGTGTGAGATAGCAGCATCATGAATGCTCATGTGCAGGAGTGCTGGGAATTCCAAAGCAGCATTCCGGCAGCGGACAGGGAGCAGACCGGGGCCTTAGGAAGTGGGCCTTTGGAGAAGGGGTACCCGATCGGCCACTTAGCAAAGGCAGGACCCAGTCAGCAGCAAACCAGTTGAAATGAAGGAATCAGAGGTGCAATAGAGAACATGTCGGCCATTGATAAGTGTCCACGAGGCCAGCAAAAACAAATGACCCACAAAGCATCACACGCACATAGCAGCATCCAGCCAGGGTATAATATCCTTCTCCTTTTTTGCTTCGAAGATGGATTTCTGTAGCAAGTTATACCTGGCGCCAGAGTCAATTACCATGGGCCTCATTCCGAGGCTGGCGCTATCCATGGAGTAAATAGCACCATGGTAAGCAACCATGGAGCTATTTACTCCATGGAAATCCGGCATGGTGAATGGAGTAATTACCGGTTCATTCCAAGGTTGGAGGGACCGGTAATTCCCCATTCACCATACCGGTTCCCCATCCCCATTCCTGCCCCCATAGGGCTCAATGGGAATGGGGAAGGAGTAAATTACGGCGCCGTAAATTACGGTGCCGTAATTTACTCCAAAGTCCCTTTGCGGGTTGGATTTTTAACGCCTGCTAAAAGCAGGCGTTAAATGCCAACCCGCAAAAGGGAACTCGGAATATGGTGGTAAGTGTTAACGGTCACCGTTGCCATTAACGGTGACCGTTAACCCTTACCGCCAGCCTCGGAATGAGGCCCCATGTCAGTTATTATTCAGAATCAATGACAAAAGTGCATTCTTCCAACTCTTCACACATCTCGTCAACACAGTCTATATTCTCAGCCTTTGTCCTACATTAGTTAGTAAAATTACCTTTTTTGTTACACCTCTTGCATAGCGCCCTATCACCAGAACATTTGTCACTACTGGCTAGATGATATAAGCTGTCACATCGAAAACAGCTTCTTTTTTCATTTTCATCTTTCCTCTCTTTGAATCTTGTTCCTCTTTTCTTTATCGTGTTTTCTCTTTTAACACCGAATTTCTTCCTAGTCACATTTTTCTCTTGTATCACTAAAACATCTGGCACTTGTGGAATTTCCTCTTTCTTCATTTCAGTTTCGGCTCTCTTTTCTAACCCCTTTAGACACTTTTTTAAAAACATTTTTTGTATTGATTTCAACAACAAACCAACACCAACCAAAAAGAACCAGACAGTGAACAACAATTATATATTTCAAGTCTCTTATACAGTTTCTATGCTGTGTCCACCGCCTCCCCCTTACCCCCTCACCTATCCCGAGCCTACCCCACACCACCACCTTTTACCACTTTATCTGAGCACACATCTCCCCCCTCTCCCTCTGTGGAACCATTGTCCTCTAGGCCAGTCTGGACAAATCCTGACAGCGTGGCTACTAAGTGTCTCCAGGCCATCAATGTCTCCGCTTCCTCCTCCCACCCTCTATTAGCTGCTTCACTCCACGGCACTGTTTCCGCATCTGTCCATTTACAAAGTTTGTGCTACCAATCTTCAACTTTTGGTCTATTACTTGCTTTCCAGCTCATGGCTATTCTGTGCTTAGCAAGTATATAAGCCAGGTCTTTAAGTTTACTCACATGGTTTAACTTACGCGGTCTGGGAAACCCCCCCCACCATACACGCCCACAGAGATTACACATCCAGCCTTATCTCTTTCTCCGCCATGAGGTGGGCCATCTCCCCCCAGAATCTCCTTATTTCAGGACATGCCCAGAACATATGTACCAGTCCCGTGTTCTCCTCCCCGCATTTAGGACATGTTTATGTTCCTGCATTCTTAAACCTCGCAATCGTCTGAGGGGTCATGTACGCTCTGTGGGTAACATATAACTGGATTTGTTGCAACCTCGCGTTCCTGGACACTTTTTTTGTGGTATCTGTGTACCCTCACCCACAACCCATCGCTCATAGATTACCCGGCTTCCTCTTCCCAATCCCGTCATAACTGGGTCACCTACTTTCCCACTCTTGACATCAGCAGTTCATAAATTCGGGAGATCTCATGGCCTCCGTCTGACACATCATGAAATGTTTCTATGGCCGTGTCAGGCTGACTTTCCAGCACTATTACTGACCAGGTGTCTTTTATCTTCCGCAACAGTCTAGTGTAAGTGATATATTGTCTCTGGTGTAAACCAGTGTCATCCACCGGTGTGTTAAACTCCACAGCCTTCCTCTCCTGCCACACATCCCCCAACATTGCTATACCAATCGGTTCCCAGTGTTTCCGGACTGTCTTTCGTAATTGCTCATCCACTCCATTCAGTGCCACTAGCAGCATTTGTGGGGAACATGGGAGTGGGTTCTCCATGACCCGGCAGACTCTTTGCCATAACTTGCGTCCTATTCTAACATTCTTGACCCATCATCTCCCTTTGATTTTGGCACCCATATCCATTCTTTCAGGAAAAACGGAACACACTCAGCCCTTAACAATCTGGACTCTGATGTGGAGTCTTCTGATAACCACCTCGCCACGTATTGTAATTGGCTGTCCAGATAGTAAATCTCGAAGTTGGGCAATTTAATGCCCCCTCGATCATATGTGTTCTGCAATTTCCATAATGCCACTCTGTTCCTAGTATTGTGCCATATGAACCCCCTGCATATACCTTGGATTTTAATAAAGAATCGCTTGGGTATCCAATGTGGTATATTTACAAAGTAGTGCAACAGCCTAGGCAGCACCACCATCTCCAACAGTGCCACTCTTCCCATCATAGTCAATGGGAGGTTTGACCAGGACCTCATGCTGATTTCAATGTTGGCCACCGCCTCCTCTGTGTTCTGTTTGTGTTCGGCCTCAACGCTGTGATATACATCAATCCCCAGGTATCTAAAGGTCCCGGTCTCCCATTGTATTGGTAACATTTGCAGTTGCTCCCGTGGTATCCCTTTATATCTACCCAGGGGAAGTATACAGGATTTCCTGGGGATCACTGTTATGCCAGACAGCATCGCATACCGGTTCATTACTTCCAGAATATATTGTAGGTTCTCTTCAGGATATTTCAAGTACAATAGCATATCATCTGCATACATTGATATAATATGTTGCCCTCCCCTTGTGCTAATCCCCACCTCCCCATATTGTTGCCCCATATATATCGGCAGGGGTTCCAGTGCTAAGATGAACAGCATCGGGGACCACAGGCATCCCTGTCTGGTACCCCTTCTGAGTTGCCACCGATCTGAGATGGTCGCTCCGGTTTTGACTCGAGCCAGTGGTTTACTGTACAGCAACTGGACCCACCTCAAGTATTTGGGCCCAACCCCATATTCCTTCAAGGCCGCCATCAACCAAGGCCATTTGACTGAGTCGAAGGCCTTCACTGTATCTAATGAAATTATTGCAACCTCCAGGGGTCCCTTTCTGTTTGTTCTATTACATGATGTAGCCTTCTGAGATTGTCAGATATGTTTCTGTGTGGAACATACCCGGTCTGGTCCGGATGTTTGAGTTTATGAATAACCGGTCTCGGCCTATTCGCCAGCACTGCCGTAAGTATCTTGCTGTCTTGACTAAGCATGGATAGTGGTCTGTATGACCCGCAGTCCATGCATAATTTATTAGGCTTAAGGAGGGGGATGATAATTGCTTCTTCAGAGATTCCGGTAGCAACCCCTTATCCAACGCTTCATTTAGTATTGCTACTAGTGGGGGGAGCAACACCGCTTTGTGAGTTTTGTAGAACTCGCTAGAGAGTCCATCCGCCCCATGAGCTTTACTAGTAGGTAAGAGTTTGATCACTGCTTCTAATTCCTCCAGCGTAATTGGCACCTCTAAGTTCTCCCTCTCCACTGCCTCTAGTTTGGGAAGGCTGATGTCCTTCAATGTTTCCACCACATCAATCTCCTCACCCTCTTCAACATCCATATACAGCCGCTGGTAGAACTCTAGAAAGCCTTTGTTCACTCCTTCCTGAGTATCTAGTATGTGTCCATCCATCCCCTGCACCGCTCTAATTGTTTGTCTGGGTGTCTCACTCTTATACAACCAGGCTAGTAACCTGCCTAGTTTATCCCCCTCCACATGCTGCCTTTCAATGTATTTTTTGTAGTTCAGTTTGCATAATCTCTCCCAGTACCCTCTACAATCTTGTTGTAATTGGCGTATAGTCCCAGCATCTTCCCAAGAATACCCACCCTTGCACATTATTATCTCCAATTTCTTTTTCTGCCTCGTGTAACTCATGTGTTTTTCCACCTTGTAGGCCTTTGGATTTAGATATCGCCGCCCCCCTCACCACCACGTGAAATGCCTCCCACAATGTGCCAGCTGATTCAACGCTCCTGGTATTGTGTTCAAAATATTCCTCTATTTCTTTCTTTAGGTCTTCTCTGAACACTGTGTCTTTCAAAGCTTCGGCCCTAAGTCTCCATGTCGGGATCTGCGCTCTGGGCGGTGAGTACTGCCATGTAACAATCAGCAGCGAGTGGTCCGAGAGGACTCTCGCTTTGTATTCTGACTGCACCAGTTCTCCCGTTAACTCTGGTGCGGCAAATATATAATCTAGCCGCGTGTGTAGGATTTGTGGGGCCGCGTAATGAGAATATTGCCTATCTTGTGGATGGTGCATCCTTCATGTGTCCACTAATCAGAAATCACCCAATAGGGTCTGCAAGGCTTTAGTTACCGGGGTGGGCCTCTCCATCTTCTCATCTGATCTGTCAAGCTTGGGATCACCTTTGATGTCATTTCTGGCTCTGTGTATTTGTGTCCCCAGTCGCTGGTGCTTAGGTCAACTATTCATTCTTCTTGCCTCCTTTTCAAGCTTCAACTTTGTGGCATTAGGTGCCCTAAATTCCACCACACTCCTACTTCAGGCCTTTCTGTCTCTAGTGTGGCTCAGCTCCACTTGTTGTTATGCCTTGATACAAGCTACGACTGGTGTGATCATAGCCCGTGCACTCCATCACCTTTTGCGCCAGGGCACCACCTGTGTATTCGTGAAGTTGTCAGTTGTTGCAGTGATGTCGCAATGTCCTGCTGCACTGCTGCTGCCATTGGTTACTTGTCTTGTCTTTGGAGCTGTTCCCTAGTCCGCCCTCACTGTTTTCTGCCCCCACCGTGGTGGTGCGACGCCACATCCATGGGTCTCGTAGTGGCGTGGTCTAACCAGTTGTCTTAACCTGCTTGATGCACTGCATCGCCATCCGGAATTTGTCCCGTTCCTGCCACCCGTGTGTTCACTTGCCTGTGGCCCTTGTGATGTTAACACTACCTCCAGCATGTGCCAGCGGTCCTGCCACTCATCTGTGTTTCGACCAGCCCCACTGCAGCCGCAGTGTCCTGGGCTCTTGTATCGCCCACAGTCCAATCTTGGGCACCAGCTGCACTATTTCACAAAACCCTCAACACCAGCTCCAGAATTCTCTTTATGACCAGCCTCATTCATGTGGGGGAGCCCTCTCCGCCCATAATGTTACTGCAGTTTATCGCTTTTATCACTGTCATGGATGGGCCCCACTGCTTGTATGCTCCTGCCATGGCTTGCCTTAGCGTAATGGAATACTTCCCTGATTTCGGTCAGGGATCTTGAATTGTGGTGGAGCTGTCACTGGGACCGTCGCCTAGCATTGTATCACAAAATATTACCACAAGCTAAGTCTATGGAGCTGCAGGGCGTTTGTAGTGACATATGCATCCACGTTGCTCCTCCGTGTTCAAGTCGCTCGGGTACACTTGGAGGTCCTCCGTGTGATTATCTGGCTTCACACAGGCGCCTGCTGTAATTCTTTGTTACCCGCCCTGTATCCATCTGGCGGATAATTTGTATTTTTTTTGTGAACATCACAGCTGATGTGTGGCGGTCTCCGCTCATATCAGCTGCAGGCTTGCCTTTCTTCCCAGCCAATGCGGTCGTTATGGGTGTTGTGTTTCTCTCCGACCACTGCGCCGCAGCCTGCCGTCCGGGCCCCGCTGCGTTTGGTATATGGGGGCTCAACGTGCACCGTGTCTCGCCGCGTTAGCTGCCCTTTGTTGCACGCCGATGGGTACCAGTACTATTCGCACTGTGCACCAGCCTTTTTTTGATTGTGTTCCAGCTGAGGGGCGCTCAGCATCTGTCTTTTCGTTTACACACTGTGCTCCTCATCTCGATGGGCATCCATGTGTCGTTGCACCCTGGCATCAAGGGGCTGAAGTTCTCTTATTTTGTTAAGCTGCCCTCAGGACAGGGAGCCCCGCCGCATTGATAGTACGCTCCCTGGCCAACTCCCACGGCTCGGTGCACTCTGCGAATTCAAGTAGTCAGATCCCTTCCTCAACTGTGGAGACCGCAAGGCAGGATCGGCTGCAACAGACTCGGGGCGCGATCTCGTATCGTCTCGTTCCATCAATCCTCCTCCTCATAACAGAGTCCTTTGTCTCAGGGCAGCCGCCATTTTCAGTCTTTCAGTCTCAGGACATACCGTGACTTCTGATTGTCACAGTGACATTCCTGGCCCCCCAATGCTCATGGACATGCACTTATTACGTTCCCAGCATGTTTTCCGACATCAGTAGCTTCATTTTGTAGTGCAGAGGCATCCGTTTTAGCTTCTGTGTGCAGTAGGATGTTTAAGGATCAGCAGGGACATTCCGGAACACGTCTTATCCCATGGCTCTCAAGCCACGCCCCCAACTCCTTTAGACACTTGTTGGTGTGTTCAACTTCTTTGGCCTCTTTGAGTACTTCTTCAATAGATGGATTGCTTTTCGACCATAGAGCTTCTCTTACTTTTCCATCGCTGCATTCCAACATGAACTGATAATGTAGTCTTTCGTTGAGATTGCTGCCGAATTCACACGATGTAGCTAGACCTTTTCGAGCTGTAATGTCTTGCTCGACTGTCTCTTCAACCTCTTGTTTCCTCTTTCCAAAATGGTATATCTCGAGTATGATGCTGACAGATTTTTCATAGTGTTTGTCTAGCATTCTAATGCATTTTTCATATTCTGTAAGGCCACGTGATTCTTCGTCAGAAAGAGGAGGAAGATTTTCAAATTGTTCCTGTCTGTAATAACCTAGACATTGCATGAGCAAACATTTTTTTCCGCTCACTGGCAAAGTTCAAACCATGGGCTGCAAATACATATTGATCAAAGGGCGGAGGTATTCCTTGCATGGTAGTTAATTACCGTTGCAGATTGCGGCAGCAGATGTGTACCCCTTTTTTTTGTTCTTTTTTTTGTGGATAATATCTTATGCAATATTGTGCTTCTGGCTATGTTGGTAGCTCCGTAATGATTGTTCGTGGAGGTAGGCTTGTAATTGTTTAATTTGATTACAGCTTGAAGCGGTGCAGTATTATAGTACTTCAAAATGCTTTGCTATTGAGGTTCACAAGCATATGTCTTTTCCCGTTTTAATTTCCTTTAATAACAAAGGTGGCCCTTGGTGGAGCAGTGCAGTGCCAAACGACCACACTCAGAGGTTGAGGGTGGTTTTTCAAACCAACAAGCGGACCCTCAATCAATGGGAAACACCCTTTAAACATCAAACAATAAAGGCTTGCGGTTGAGGCTGTTTGTTGTTAAGGGGAAGACATTCAAAGAATTAGTTACATTTTAGACATAACTCACCAATGCGTAGGACCACATAGTACAAAAATACATATTTGAATGGTTATTCTTCACAATTATGATTAAACAACATATCAAAGCAAGTTTTTACAATTTATAACGGCATCTCATCTCGCCAGTGAACATACTGGGTCCAAGGAGGACTTGTACAAAACACATAGGGATTCCAGAGCAATCCACTCTAGTAGCTTGCTCTTTAAAGTGACTCATGCTGTGCAACATTTCATTGGACATACTTCATTCTACACTCCTTCACTTACGTCTCATTCATACCATTCTCATTCTCATCTTCTCATACTCATGCTCAGTACAACAAAGATTCATACCAACAAAAACAGACCCAACATGTTTCTTTCCTAATGGTTTCTAAGTATCAATCAAAGGAAACTTGTCAGGGGCTTAAAAAAACAGTGTTGTACAAGATACTTGCTCTAATTACATAGGGCCTCTTCGCCTCCAGTCAGTTTCACAATTACTATCGTAATCGGTCTTTCAAGTCTTCAATCCTTCAGAAATGTAGTTAGTTCTACCACATATGTCTTCCCCTTCTTTTTTTCATACCACACCGTCAAAATGGGTGGCTGGTTGTTACAGTCTCCGTGAGCAGAGGAACTCGTGGTTTTGTCCGTGTCACCTCAGGTCCTCATTTACGGTGGTTAGTTTTGAGAGTCATCCATGCAGGTGTCAGTCTGTTTGTGGCAATTCTTCCTCTCATCACTGTGAAAGGTTCCATTTCTGTCACTGAGTGTGGAGTAACCTTGTATGTATTCAATGCCTCTTGAAGCGTATCTTTCTACAGGAGATTATTTACAATGGCCAATTGTATTGTATATTTTATAAAGTGATTCATTCTTTCTACTAGTCCATTTCCTATAGGGTGATATAAAGCTGTCGTGGTGTGCTTGATTGCTCTCTTCTCTAGGAACTCTTGGATTTCCTGTGACATAAATTGGGCACCATTATCTGATACTAATTTTTGTGGTTCACCCTCTCTGCTGAATATTTCTTCTAGAAAAGTTTTTACTTTCCTGGCTGAAACAGATTCTTCAATGATCCCACACTCCACCCGCTTGGATGTATAGTCAACTAATACTATGAAATAAATCTTCTGTGGTTCTAGTGTCTCATACGGACCTGCTATGTCAATAGCCAATTTTGTCCAAACTGCATCAGGTACTGGTACTGGTTGAAGTGGTGTTGTCCTAGTCATCTTTCCTTTATCACTCACTGCACACGCAGAACAATCTTTTACCATGGCTTCCAAATCTCCCCACATGTAGGCCACCAGTATGCTTCTCTCACTCTTCTCTTCGTTAAACTTCTCCCTACATGTCCTTCATGTGCAATCTCCATTATTCTCTCTCTCAAGGCTACAGGCAGAATAATGTGATCTCCCTGTAGGTGCATGTCTCATCACATGAAATTTCATCTTTAATCTTCTCCCAAGTTCCTATGTCTCTATTGACCTCTTTCCAGTCACTCACCACTGCTCTCCTCAACTGTTCTTGTTCTGAATCTTTCTTCATAGCTTCAATCCATTCCTCTCTATTGAAACTAGAATGTACTTGCGCAATGACGCACTCAGTGTTTTGTTCCTCCATTGCCTCATCATTCCCACTGGAATATTCTCCTTCACAGATACAAGGCAAGCGGGAAAAACAATCTGCCACCACATTTGTTCTCCCTGGAATATACTTTATGATTAATTTGTACTGCATAAGGATCAGGATCCACCTTCTAATGCGTGGGGATGTCAAATGTGGGTTTTTTGGATTCATGACATGTATTAGTGGCTTGTGATCTGTCTTGAGTTCAATGGGAATTCCCCAAATAAGTCCTTTGAAATGTTCAAGGATCCATTTCACCGCTAGGGCCTCTTTTTCAATAGTTGAATAATTCCTTTCCGCTCCTTTCAAGGTTATAGAAGTGAAAGCTATTGGAACCACTGATCCATTTTGCACTTGTTCCAAAACACCTCCTAAACCTATGTTACTTGCATCCACGGATATCATGGTCTTGGCACTACAATCAAACATCTTGAGAACAGGTGCTTTATTAATTAACATTTTGATTGTCTCCAGTTCCTTTTTGCACTCATCGGACCATTCAAATTTAGTACCTTTATTCATCAAGTTTCTCATTTGACTTGTCCTGTCGGCATAATTATCCACAAATTTCGAATAATATTCTGTCAGGCCTAATAAGCTCCGAAGTTGATCTTTGTTCACAGGATTTGGTAATTTGAGAATGGTGTTCACCAAAGTTTCCTTAGGCTTTATTCCCTCCGCATTTATGCAGTGTCCTAGGTATGTCACTTCCTTTTTCTTTATTTTACACTTTTCAATCTTTAGAGTAACGCCTTTTTGTTGTATGATCTGCAACACCCCTAACAGTTTGGCATCGTGATCCTCTTCAGTCATGGCAGACACCAATATGTCATCCTGAAAATAATACACACCTCGTAGACCCTTGAATAGATATTGCATCAGTCTCTGGAATACAGCAGCTGCCGACGCTAAACCAAACTGTATTCTTTTATACCTAAATGTTCCCAGGGGTGTTATGAACGATGTGAGGTGTCTAGACTCTTCTTCCAGGACCACCTGATGGTATGCAGAGGATAAGTCCAACATAGTGAAAAATTTCGCAGGCTCCATGGTAGTGAGCATTTCTCCAATGTTAGGCAGGGGATGGCGATCCACCCATATGCTGTTATTGAGGTCCCTCAAATCAACGCACATCCTGATTGACCCCTCTGGTTTCCTTACAATCACTATATGAGAAAGCCACTCAGAGCTCTCTATTGGTTCAATGATGTCCTGTGAACATAATTTCTCTAATTCCTTTTGTAGTGCTTCCCGGGTGCCAATGGGAATATTCCTTACTTTGTGGACCACTGGCTTTGTCCCTCTCTTAAGAATTATGCGATGTTTGAAACCTTTGAGAACCCCAATATTGTCATTGAATACCTTCTGAAAACTCTTGGCTAAATTCACAGCATTTTCACAGCTCTTGTCTGTCACACACAATATGGGTACGTCCTCACCTGGATGTATCTTGATCTTCAACGCTGCCTGTTCCCACCAAACTACAATTGAAAAACCATCTTGGGCCACATATAATCTGCAATATGTCTTTCTCCCTTCAAAGTCCAAATGTACCCAAGTATAGCCCACAATGTTGATCGGTGTCTTACCATAGCCACTCGCTCTAACTTTGGTCATATGTAATTCTTTTTTTTTTAATAATTCTGTTTATTACGTTTTAATAACACAACAACAAAACAGGCATGGGTCAAAGGCATACAACAGATCATGACAGTAAGGCAGTTTTCAAAGAGGCCGAGGGAACCCGGTGGGGCCGAGAGCCATCAGACATTCGTTGGGTATGGTAGGTGACCAATGTTAACAATAGTACATTTCTATTTCTTTCGGTACATTTCAGTTAGCGTCCAGCCATTTACCCCATATTTTCTGGAATTTGCGGGGGCACCCTCGTGCATTATAAATCCGTCGCTCCAGGGCCGCGCATCTGTCCAACTCATTGCCCCATCGGTTCACCGATAGGGGGTCGGCAGAGCCCCAGCTAGCCGCGATCAATCTTTTGACTGCCCCAAGTGCCAGTGCCAGAAATATTCTATCATGTTTTGAGAGATCCACTTCACCTCGGATTCCCAACAGCATCATTTTGGGGTCTCTGGGGATTGGTGTCGCCAGGGTGGCAGAAATCGTGTTGGTACAGCTCTCCCAGAAGACCTGTAAGACTCGGCATTCCCATAACATATGGTAAAAGGTGGCCGGTTCTGTTTTGCATCTGAGGCATGTCCCATCATCTAGTCCACCCCATCTGACCATGGCAGTGCGTGAATAGTATGTGCGGTGGAGGATCCTCAGTTGTATAAGCCTGAGTTTAGAATCAATACCTATTTCTCTAGGGGACATTAATGCCTCTGCCCAGTCCTCTGGTTCCATGTGACCTGTATCCCTTTCCCATTTTTCTTTGAGCCCGTCCAGCTGCGTCGCCCCGAAGGAGTTAAGGGCTTGATAGAGCGTGGAGGTGACCTTGGAGGCAATGCGTTGCGGAAGGATGTTAGTCTCAATGGGAGTACAGGGGGGTATGGTCGTCGTGTCAGGGAATTGGGTGCGGATGGCGTGGGTCATTTGCACATGTCGAAACCGGTCCATAGGTGCGAGGTCGAAGCGCTCTTGCATGGTCTCAAAGTCAAGGAGGTGGCCATCTTGTATCACATGTGCTAGTGTATGTATCCCTTTCGCGCACCAGTGACCGAAGGGGCCCATCTTTACTATTTCTGGGAGGAGTGCGTTGTGCCATAGGGGTTGAGATAGTGTTGGTTTACCTTTCCAGCCTATCAGTTTGTGCGCATCCCGCCAGGCCCGGCAAATGTGACGTGTCATTTTGGATAACAACGGGGGTTGGTCGTGGGTGGCGTACAGGGTCTGTAGTGGGGTTAGTGGGGTCATGCTCTCCATTTCAAGACGGATGTGGGGGAGTGTGGGGTCTGCATGTATCCAGTCATTTACCACCCCAATCTGGGCTGCAAGATAATAGGTGCGAATGCATGGTAGACCGATGCCTCCCTCCCATACTGATCGCTGCAGCGTCTCCAGGGCGATCCTGGATTGTTTCCCTCCCCACAGCAGTGTGCGAAGGCGTCTGTTAATGAGTGCGAAGGTGTCTCGGGGGATTATATGGGGGGCGTTTTGAAGTACATACAGTAGTCTGGGGAGGGTCAGCATTTTGAATAGTGCCGCTCTGCCCAGTAGTGATAATGGGAGTGATTGCCAGTGGGAGGTGTCCCTAATGAATCGGTCAATTATTGGTTGTAGATTGAGTTGTAGGAACCCCCCCAGTGACGGGTCGAGTCTTATGCCCAGGTATTTGAGTTCTCTAATGGAGACATGATATGGGCAGGTTTCAGGGATCGCAGACTCCCCTCCCTGGATCGGGAAGTAAATGGTTTTGGTTTCGTTTACTTTGAGGCCTGCGAAGCGCTGGTATTCTCTGAGGATGCGGGAGACGATCGGGCAGGAAGTACGTGGGTTACTTAGGTATATGAGGAGGTCGTCCGCGTAGAGGGATAGTCGGTCCTCTCCCCCCCCCGGCCAGGCGAACCCTGTCCAAGTAGTGTTGGTCCTAAGCTCAATTGCGAGAGGTTCTATGGCCAATAGAAAAAGCAGCGGGGAGAGAGGGCACCCCTGTCTCGTGCCCGACCCAAGGGAAATGATCGAGAAGACCTACCGTTCACCCTTACCGTGGCCTCTGGGTGTGCATACAGGAGTTTAACCCACGATATGAATGTTTGCCCCAGGTTCATTCGAGTCATGATTGCCCACAAGGCCTCCCAGTCCACAGAATCAAATGCTTTTTCAAAGTCCACTGCCAGGAGGGCCAGTGGGGCCGATATTTCCTTGGCTCTACTCAGCGCCAACTGAACTCTGCGCAGGTTCATGCGGGTGGATTTGTTGGGCATAAATCCGCATTGGTCGGGGTGAACCAGGGTCTCAATAACCCGCAGCAGTCTGTTGGCTAGTGTTCTTGCAAGGACCTTGGCTTCGCCGTTGATCAAGGATATTGGGCGATAGGAGGCACATTCCTCCGGGGGTTTCCCGGGCTTATGTATGACGACTATGCATGCTTTCCTGAGGTCCGGGGGGAGTGCCCCCAGCTCTTTGCTGCGTAGAAACATACGGTGCATGTGGGCGGGCAGTGAACCGCCGAGGCATTTCCATGTTTCTGTAGGGAACCCGTTGGGACCCGGGGTCTTCCCAGGTTGGAGCTGTGCGAGCGCCTCTTGTACCTCAGTTACAGTGATATCGGCGTTCAGGAGGTCTGTTTGGCGCTGAGAGAGCTTCGGGATCTCAAACCAGTCAAGGTAGCATGTGGGTTCAGGAGGCAGGTGCTCGGCCGGTGGAGTGTAGAGTTTCTCATAGTAGGCGGCGAATGCTGCGACAATGTCCGAGTCGTCTGTGAGGAGCGTTCCGTCTGGGGATTCAATTGCCCGCACATGTCCCTTGGTCTGCTCGCGCCGTTCCAGCCAGGCCAGTGTCTTATTCGCCTTGTCACCTCGTTCATAGATTTGGCTCCGGACCAATTGATGGGCTGTCCGTGCATTGTCTAGAGCCAGGTTGCTAAGGGCCACTTGTGCGGTGACCAAATCTTCCTTAGCTTCTTGGGTGGAGTGTTCCAGGGTTTGTTGTTCGCACTCCAGGACGCGCGCTTCTGCCTCTTTGATCTTTTGGATTCGTCTTCGTTGGTAGGCTGAAACTTCCGAGATAACTTCCCCGCGGAGGACAGTCTTATATGCCTCCCAGAGCGAGATTGGGCAGTCCACTGATCCTTCGTTGTTTTCGAAGTATTCTGTTGTCTTCTTCTCCAGTTCCTCCGCTATTTCGGGGAGACGTAGGTGGTATGTGTTCAGGCGCCAATTACGATCCGGACCACGGCAGGAGTTCTTCATAGACAGTAGGAGCGGAGAGTGGTCAGAAATACCTCTTGCGAGGAAGTCAGCGTCAAGGAGCCTGTGACTTACATTGCGGGGGACGAAGGCATAATCGATTCGGGAGAATGACTTGTGGACACCTGAGAAGAAGGAGAACCCAGCCTCGTTGTTGTGGAGCGCGCGCCATGCATCTGTCATACCCAGAGCTTCGGCGAACATGGCAAGTGGTGTGGGGGCAGGACAGGAACCTGACCTCCTGTGAGATCTGTCGATTGCAGTGTTCATCACTTCATTAAAGTCCCCGCCGATCACCCATACATCGGCCACATCCTCAAGCAGCCGGCTCTGTAGCTCGGAGAGTAGCTCTTTCGTCTGTGAGGGGGGGGCGTAAACTGCAGCGAGGCCCCATTTCTCGCCCCAGATGTCGGCCAGTATCATAACATATCGGCCCCGGGGGTCGATCTTAACCTTCCTGACCTGCAGGGGGACTCGCTTGTGAACCAGGATCATCGTGCCCCTAGCTCCTGTTGTGAATCCAGCCTGGTAGGTGTGAGAGTAGTTGGATTTTTTGAAGAAGTTAGTGCTCGTGCCTAGCAAGTGTGTTTCGTTTAGTAGGGCAATATCAGGTGAGTGACGGTTAAGGTACTGGAGCACCAGTCTTCGCTTTATGCTGGAGCCGAGGCCATTGACGTTCCAGGAGAGCACGGTCACCTTGTTGGAGTTCATTCTCTCTGCGTGGGGCGCTTATCTGGACATCTGGGAGGATCAATGGTAGTCCTATACGCTCGAGATTTGTGCAAGGCTATACCTTCGGGGGGGATGCCCGAAGGTCTTCTCGTGTTGGTATATCTCCTGCCTGGATGATGATCGTGTCTGTGGTCTTGCCCATAGCCAATACTTGGTTCCCTTGCCAATGCTTCTATGTGTCGTATCTTCTTGTTTCTTGATTCGCTTTCTTTATGAACTTTGAACTCCCCCCCACCCTGTACTTCCCCCCCAACTGGGAGCACCTGTCGCCCAAACATTAAACCTATAACTTTATGAACTTCTTCGGGATAACCCGGGTGTGGTAGCGCGCGTTTGGTCTTAGGGGGCGGCGGCCGCTAAGTGAGCATTTCCACTCTACCAATCTGCAGTTCGGGCCCTTCAGTACAGGGTGTTCATCCTTTTCCCGCCGGGGTCCTTGACGCTTCGTCATCCGCTGCAGACGGGGAGCGAGGGGGCGAGGGTCTCCCAGGTCGGGGTCGCTGCGTGGGTGGGCCCGATGGCCCACGTCTCCCGTTGGGTTCCGTGAGGACATGAGTTTCAAGCCAGTCCCATGCATCTTTGGGGTTGTAGAACAGGTGTGTAGCGCCCTCATACTGGACTTTTAGCAATGCCGGGAAGAAGAGGGCATATTTGATGGATAGTGACTGGAGCCTCCTCTTAACGGAGTCAAAAGATTGGCGGGCTTTTTGGACTTCTTTCGTGTAGTCGGGGTAGAAGCCAACCTTGTAGCCGTTGTATGTGATCGGGCCCATGGCCCTCGCCATTTGTAGGATCGCATCCCGGTCGCGATAATTCAGTAGGCGTGCAATCATTGTTCTGGGTGGGGCGCCCGGTATAGGCCGGCCGGTGGGGACTCTGTGTGCCCTTTCCACCGAGAAGAATTTGGATAGCTTCTTCGGGGCGAAGATATGAGTGAGCCAATCTTCCAGGAAGAGTTCTGCGCAGGGGCCTTCCTCTTTCTCCGGTATACCGAGGATCCTGAGATTATTGCGTCGCGCCCTCCCTTCGCTGTCTTCGGCGCGGTTTTCTAGTTGGGTCACCTTTTGGGCAATCGCAGTGAGCTGCTGTTCCATGCGGTGGATCGCATCTTCATTGCTGGACACCCTCTGTTCTGCTTCGCCCACTCTGGTCGACAAGTTGCGGAGGTCTTGGCGTATAAGGGACACCTCCGAGGATAAGCCGCCCATTTTAAGTTCCAAGGACGTCCTCGAGTCCCCAATCGCTTTCATGAGGTCTGATAAGGAGACAGGAGGGTCTCTGAGTTCTCCAGGGTTACCTTCTTCTTCTAGAGGTTGGGGCTCGCGTTGGGGAGGGGCCCCCACGGTGTAGAGATCCATCTTGCTCTGTAGCGTTTGCCTCCTGGTTTTCTCCTTTCCCATGTCGCGATTGGGTTCTGTGTAGTAGGGGTCTAGCTGTTCCCCCTCGGGGCGGGATGCGCACAGTGAATCGCGGCCAAGGTCACGTTTGGGGTGTTCGCGATGTCGTCGCTCGGCCTCACCAGGCGGCGTGATGCTGGCACTTGTCTACCTCGGGTGTACCGAGCGGCCAAAGTGCGTGGGACTGTGCCCGTGTTCTACCGGGAGTGCTGCGCTTCGGGGTGTGAGGTAGGTGGTCCCAAGGGAGAGGCAGGGCTGTTCCACTGTTCACGCGGAGTTTTGGGGTCCACCGCGGACACGTAGGTCGTAGCAGCGCTCTGGGTCTGGTGCTGGTCTGTGGCACCCCTGTGTACTGTGGGTTCTGCAGCAGGCTGGTTGCAGAAAGGGGTCGCAGGGGAGAAAAACAAGCAAAGCGTCCGCCCCCCGCTCCCTTGTACCTGTCGTGGGTGCCTCTGGTTGCAGCGTGTCTTCCTCAACAGGGGAGCGCAGCTCACGGCTCCTGCTGCCGCTCGACCCTGGGTCTCAGTCTTGCTGGTGAGGGGGAGGGGCAGAGGTCCAGCGGGTAAGGCTGGTGCTGCAGAGCCCAGGCCGCAAAGCCTCTCCAGATGCGTTGCTCCCGTAGTGTGTAAGCCCCTGTTGTCTCGAGGGTGGAGGAGGTGGGGGGGGGACCCTCCTCAGCCGCTCAATGGCCCCCGGAGAGCGCCGCGGGGTCGCGTACCGAGCGACAATCTCGCCTGGGAGCTAGCGAACTCAGCGCCTCCGGGGGGGAGGGGCGGTCCTCCTCTTCCGCCCGCGCCGCGATGGTCGCCTGTCGTCCGTCGGCGGTCCGCGGGCTGGTTCTGGTGTCCCCCTTCCCGGTTTCTCTCCGGAGTGCGGCGTCAGCAGCTCTGATGGGGCCGCCACCGCTGGTGGGCGGTTGAGGCACGATTAGTCCACGTAAAGTGGAAAATATGCAGGATATTAGCAGCGGCCGCCGGGAGCCGTTGGTTTTAGCAGCGCATACGTCGCTCGCGCATGCGCCCCCTCCATATGTAATTCTTCCATATTCTTCTTTAACACATTGAGATACGTCTCCATGTCCACCATCGTATAGGGAGACGCTGTATCAACCATAACTTGTACGGTAATGCCATTTATAGCCATAGGCACCCATGGGCCAACAGAACTTTCCATCGATGTGAGTGCCAATATCTGCACTTCTTCCTCAAATCCACTTGTGATGGCCACCACATCCTCCGAACCACCTACTTCTTCTAGTGCTCTCACGCTATTCGAAGCACCCCTTCCAAATTGAGTGCTATACTTTGCCGTGTTGTAACGTGAATTGAATCTACCCCTTCCTCTGGAAGTGCGGCAGACTTTGCCAAAGTGTCCTACCTGTCCACATTTGTAACACTCAGCCCAATTCGCCTGACAATCTTTCTCTGGATTGGTATGCTTACACCATCCACATTTGCCGCAGTTGTTCTGTGATCTGTGCAATGTTTCCCTGTTTTGTCTGGAGTTCATGCCAAAATCCGACTTTACTATTCTCTTCACAATTGCAACTAATGCCTCTTCATCTCTGTTGGAACCCTCCATTTCTTGGACTGACTTTATGTCAACAAACTCTGGTTTATTCTGAACCTCTTTCATGCACTTTCAAGTTCAATTGACCTGCCTATATCCAGCACTTGTTCTAGCGTCGGATTCTTGGCTTGCCATAGTCTTTGCTGGATCCTGGGATCAACTACATGCAGGACAATCTGGTCTCTCAAATATTCTTCCGCAACTCCTGTAAATTCGCATGTAGATATCAGACCTCTCAACGCTGCAACATATGTATCTACCGATTCATTCTTGCCTTGCTTCCTGGAAAAGAATCTGTACCTCTCAAGTACAATATTTGTTTTGTTCCCAAAATGTATGCTCAACTTAGATAAAGCTGTCTCATATTTCCTAGTACTGCTAGCGGAATCACTTGTCCCTTCCTCCGCATCATTAGGATTTGGCAAAATTCTGAATATCCTCAAAGCTTCTGCCCCCACACAATTGAGTAAAGTCGCCTCCTTTAAATCATCATTAAACTTAGCCCCTCCAATTGCTCTTAAATAGACTTGAAAGTTATCCAGCCACTGCTCCCATTTGCATACAGGACTCCCCGGCAGTGCAAGAAACTTTACAGGGGCCACAACGTTCTGCATGGCCATAGCAGCCTTTTCGTTGCTGTGGTGGGATGTGTGTCTATTGATACAGTAATCTGTCTTTATTAAATGGTATGCGTGTCTGACTTCAGTTTTTCATTCACTTTACCCGATGCACATCATCCGCAGTCCGGCTTATGCATGTTACTGTTTCCCAGTACTTTTTTTTTTTTATGGTCCAAACACGCTGCTCACGAGTTCACAGCGCGGCGTGTCAATTTTTGCCGTAACCGCTAGCTTTCTGCGGCGTTTGCAGTGTCTGTAATGTACTTCATGCATCGATTCGTAACACAATGCTTTTAATATATGCCGTTACTATCGCACCAAAGTCACACAAGATGGCGGCATGCAGCGCACGTACCAAGGTCCTTTCCTCTGTAGTGAGCGGTCTGCATACGCTATGACACGCCAATTCACCGTGCGTTCTCTGCAGCTCCTGTAGACACCAGCTCGCGCACCTTTTCAAACAATGCCGGTCTTCTTCAGGTGACAGCTCGCTCACAACATTTAAACGATGCCGTCTCCGTCTCCATTCCCTCCGGTGAGCGTTACTCATTCACCACAGTATATACCAAAGTCTGACCTCGTCCTCTGTGAGGCGCCGTCCGCATGGGCTCAGCTGTCTTGACTGGCACTGCAACCCCAAACTTCACACTATCTTCTCCAGTAGTGTACGTTGCAGCTCGCATTAACGCCCACCAACACACATCCAGGGACTTCCTTAAGCAGCAGCTCCTCGTCGCCAATTGTTATGTAGTTTCACCAATAACGATGTGACACTACTAATGAGTTTCATAGGTTTATTATAAGGAAGTCCCTCACAGCATATCTTACTCAAACTGCATCTTCTTCTTGTGTGGTTCTCAATCTCAATCTAGATTCTAGAACCACACAAGATGAACACTCTAATAGAATATGGAACATGCATAGTGTCACTCCTACATTATAACAGTTGCCAGCGTAATGTAGCATTGTGACTGGTCCCCGATGGCAACCAAGATGGCAGCACATAAGGCGATGTCGTAAGGTCCCTTGCTCAAACGCCGGTGGTGCGCAGCACTCGCGCTGACGTCAGGTGTGCTCAGGTGCATGCCGTGCTCACAGATGATGAGTGCCGATCTTGTGCTAATCCTTATTTTAGAAATTAAATGCTTGCTTTATGTAAAGCGCAAAACTTTACCCTTGGAGAAAGTTAAGGAATGGATTGCTTCGTCCGGAAAGAGGAACGGACCATGGAAGGTAAATACCACCAGCGCAGCGCAGCTCACTTACTTCAAATTTCAAGCTAACCTCCGGTTCTGCAGTGAGCGCCTATCTGACCCACTTGTGGCTTTGTCCTGTGCCGCGGTGCAGGTTCCTTCTATCAGGCCACGTAGTGCAGCAATGATTCACTTCTGATTGTTGCTGTAGTTACAGTTGGTTGAGGTTCAGCAGGTTCTTTAGTGAACAGCTACTCAGTGGGCTGCCGTTCAGAATACTCATCGCTACTGAAATGATCCGCAATACAGCATGGATTATTAGATTACTTATTGTAGTTTATGCAAACGCCCTCCGGCTCATCAGCACCATCTGCTCAACTGACTTTCTCTCCTGCATCTTTTCCTTTGCCTTCAGTGCTCCACGTTCCACGTTCCACATTCCACGCTTACCTCAGCATGGAATGTGAAACGTAAAGCATGAAATCCTACACTCCCATTGTCTACATATGGTAGGATATCACTGGCCAAAATAATTATTATCCCAAAGGTTTTTTACTTCTTTGAAAACATTCAAGTTTTGCCAAGTAGAACACTCTCTGAATGCATGTGTTCACTTTTGGTGCATCTAGTATAGTTTCCAAAGTCTCCTTGCTTCTGATTAGAGATTATGACTCATCCCTTTCATTAGAGTGACCTGGCTGCTCCTGAAGTGAAGTGTACTACTTACCTGCTCAAGAGCAATTTTCTCTTGAGCAGCAATTTTCAACTTTTTCCCCATATTCGAGTTGAATGCGCTTCCATACACCCTTATACACCCATACACCCAGATTGTGCGGAAGACACATGTAGATTCAACCCAGTTTGCTACACTATCCATGCATGGAAGAAGATTCATTAGCTGTTAAAATTTGATTTTCCATGTAGTCATAGAATCGCATTGTGGAGAATCAAGGCATTGGGGGCTACACATGATGATTGTATTGCAAAATCATGGTCAACATTGGGTATAAAGTATCTGGGGCACATATTTCATGAAGGACATTTTGTCACCAATGTACAGTTTATGGCCCAGCTGGGAAAGGGCTTCCGATTGACCTTCCAGTATCATCACATGCTCCAGGCTTTTCGTGAGTGGTGTCCAAGCTTTTCACTGGAACTTTTGGACTCCCCTCTCCTTAAGTATATAACTGTTTCAGAGGAATTGTTTCCACGTAATACAGAATGGTATAAGATCTGTTTCCTTAGTGTTCTCTGGAGTTAAACTTAAAAGGGAAAAGGAATGTTCGGGTCAAATCTCAGATTCAAAGTAGAAGAAAATGTGCTTGTATCCACAGAGCCCCCTAATCCGGAAGTATAAGTTAATACAGGATACGTTTTTGCACAGGCTCATATCGCTCCTGTCAGAAGAGCTAAATTTAGCTCCTTACTAGAAGAGAATTGTCGTAAATGTTATGCAGATAAGGCAGGGTTTTCCCCTCTAAGACTAGTACAGACTGTTATTTATATTGTTGATCGTAGCAAAAAGCTGTATCCTAATGTCCTCGAACAAGAAGATGGCTCTCTCCATACAAACTTGCATAAAAAAGCTTATCTGGTGTTAGAAGGCTGAAACAAATGTCTATAATTTAAGGTGAGTGAGACAGTGCCTGCAAATTGGTGGATTCCGTTCAGGCAATATCTTTCAGACTTGTCAAGTCTGGAGTCTGGCTCCCTTCTTCGCGATCCAGGTTTGTAGTGCCCAGGTTTGCAAATAGCGCATAGGTGTCCTTCTCACTCCTAATAGTAAGGAATATAGTGCCCTTGTCACTCTAAATAGGTGGTATGTGCCCTTCTCATCCTCAACTATGGATATGATGCCAATCTCTGTCTCTCTCAATCTCAGTAAAGGAAATGGTGCCCTTCTACTGGAAAGCCTTATTCTCCATTCAAATGTTCTAGTGGGTCTAGCTCCTGGGATTCGCCTTAGTCTTTGACACAGCTTATTGCATCTGCCTACCCACATGATTGTTGACCTCTGGACTTTCCCTCCAATTGGTCCATTCTTTGTCTCTTTTCCCTAGCTATTAGTTGCTTCTATCTTCTCTCTGTGTGACCTTCTTTCTCGGCATTCCACTCTCCCATTAAGGCCTTTTTCTATTAGCATTCCCTCATCTACTCTCCCAACTGGATTTTTATAGGCTGTTTCCATTTTTCCTCTTTATTTCACTTGTTTTGATTGGTTTAGTATTTTCCCTTTGGGGGCCTCCAGATTGGCTTCTTTGTGCTATATAAAAAAGAAATTATTATTTTGTGGGTCCATGGGGTACTAAGCCTTTATGTCGCTCTGCAATCATCTTGGTATCGGGCATAAGTCTCGTCTTGCTCCCTGATCTGCTCGGTGTTGAAGCCTAGGCTCCCTGGGGCTCCTTGCTGTTTGCTTACACAGCAGTCTGTGGTTTCCATCTGATGCGCTTTTTCCTTCAGATATGTTCAAGGCAACTGTCTACGTGGCCTCTATGTCGTCAAAAGAATGCACTGAGCTCAGGCAGCTACACTCTTTTTTTGCTCTTTCTCCCATGGTTTGGCCTTAATGTCTGCCACGAGGATGCCATCTGGCATATGGGATCCCGCAGAATGGCAGTATCTTTAGAGAAAACCTGGTCAAACCTGTTAAGCTACCTCCTACTCTGGTTAGTGGTCTCTCTGAGGGGCAAGTGGAGACAGGTATTGCTAAAGCCAAAATCCTCCTCATTAGTGATTGGTTTTCTCATGTAGTATTGGTTTTCAGCTGGGAGTCTCTGGGCACAAAGGTTGTATCATTCAAGTCTAGATATGACCATAGGTTTGGAGAAGGGTTCTGCAGCTCCCAACCACTACCCTCCCCAGGTAGCCGAAGGCTCTAGTTGTTGTGATGAATCCTGCGGCGTATCACTGAATCTCCGGTAGTGATTTCCTCCCACATGGCCAGGGGAAGGCAGCCGCTACCTGATCCTAACCCTGGCAGTGGTATTATGAGGGAGAATCATGTGGGAGGGAACGACTATCGGGAGGAAGTGATGACTTCATTGAAAGAGACACAGTATTCCCCCTCCCCCCACCACTGAAACGATAACCTCTAAAATACTGATGGTATATTGTAAATCTGAGCAAAGTACCATAATAAATAATGCTCACTTAAGATCCCCTATTTCTGAGAGTCTTAATTTGAAAATTGAATAAAAGCAATACAGCTTTACAATTTCAATTAATTGTTCTTGTTCATCAATGGCATTCAGCTTATTTCATTGCATTTAAAGAAATAGTTCACCTGGTTATCAGGTTTACTTTCATGTAATTCAATATGTCTTTGCTTCTGATAATGGTGGCCTTTGTTCCGCTCATTCAATCTGATATTCAAGTTAAGTTTCTTTCGCTACTTTCATTCAATATGATATTCAACTGAAGAAAATTGGTTCATTTCATTTAGTACGCAATGTTACTTTCACTTGTTTCATTCAGTTCTGTGATTCAATGTCAATAATGTTGTTTGTTTCATATAAGTAACATTGTCCATTTGATTCACTGCGTGAAGTTACTTTCATTCGTTTCATTTAGTTTGGTATTCAATATAAGTAACGTATTTCGCTTTGTTCAATGCATTATGTTACTAGCATTTATTTAATTTGGCTCTGGATTCAGCATAAGTAATGTGCTTTGTTTCATTCATTTGAGCGGTATTGTATTTTCGGTCTTCTTAGAGCGCACCGGGTATTGCGAGTGTCCCAGACACTTACCCCGTCTTGGCAGCTCCTTTGTTCTGCTTTTGATTTCCAGCGAACAGCCAAATAGCCGGGCACTTCCCAATGCACTCACCCGCTGTTCTGCAGAGCTTCGCCTTTGCCTTTCTGCAGCGCCTGCTGCTTGCCTGCTCAGTTGGGGTACCTCCAATCTGCGTACACCTTCCGACGGGATTCCCAGGACTTCCAATGGCGTATTGGATTCTCAGCTTCTCTTGCCGCACAGTTCCACTCTGGTCCTCTTGCTTTGGCTTCTGCCTCCGTTCTAATGCTTGTTTGCAGTTTCCCTTTTTAAACACCTGAGCTTTACTAATAGGCTGCAGGTGTAAGTTAAGGGCTTGCCTTGCCCGACTTACCTGAGCACAATTAAACCAATTAAGGGGACAAGCCTGACCTTCAGGCTTCTTCTTTGTCCAGGTTTTTGAATTGGAGGTAATCTTCATGGCTCCTAGTTGTCTCTTCCTCTTCTCAGTATTGTCATGCATTTTAAAGGAGGAGAGAAGTGGAACACATTTACAATGACCCATAAAGGTCGGGGGAGGATCCGGTTACCTATCTTGAGGATTAGGGGGGTACAATGTCTCTTTTGTACCCTTCCTCTTCCTTTGTTTAACCTGTTTAATGTAATACTGGTTTCTACCCTTTTCAGAAATCATGGGACTGGAGGAACAATATCCCATAGCCTTCTCTGGTATAGGGATTCCTTTTGGAAAGGAAGATATGAAATACAGTGTCTCACCTATGGGGTATCCCACTTCCAATCCCCAACGCCCCTCTATCCAGGTGATCCTCCCTTGCTTGTCCACCCCCAGGGGTAGGATCCAAAAGCGATGGCCTTTCCCTGGCCACCTGCATAGAGGATCCAAAGGGGTGGGTAGAAGTGAGAATACCCTCAGGTTTCTCACAGTGGCCAGTGGGCTCTTCCTCTCCACTGTGATTATGCACAGGGTCCCAGACTCTTCTCTGGTGGCCAGTGGGTGCTTCTCTCCCACTGCAATTGTGGACAGTGTGATGAATCTGATGATGTCATCACTCATTTCCAGAGGTAGCCTCTCCTCATGTGTTGTCTTTGCCTTAGAAAGTGCACAAATGTTCAAGTTCAACAAAAGGTATAACTCCAACAAATGTTCCAAATGGATAATGTTCACATGGCCAGGGGACAGCAGTCGCTATCTGGAGGTGGATATGCGAGGGAGGATCACATGAGGGGAGGTGACCCTCAGCGGGATGGACAGGCATCAGAGAAGACATGGTATTCCCCATTTCCTTTCCATTCCCCATGACCTGATGGCATATTGTGACAACCCCCTTCAACGCCCTGCAAAAGCTGTTGACAGAACTCATGAACAATTTTCACCTAGTAAAACGACATGTACTGAGACTAAGAAGAAGACTACCATGAGAAAGAGTGTGAACCATAATGCACAGTCTAATGTTGAGAGGAATGTGATTGGTCCAAGATCTGTATCAGCCTGGAGGCAGGAGTTTAAATCAGCTGCTGTGAGAAAATGGAGAGACCTTCCTTTTCCAAGCATCAGCTTGAAGACTGACATGAGACGCAGGCTGCAGTGCAGAGCAGACAGTGCCGAACCCTGAAGCCAAGCGAGTGGAGGCGACGAGAGAGGGAGCCAGCGCAAGCACTCCTGGCTGGTTGGACAGAACAAGAAGCAGACAGAGCCGAGCCATGGCAGCAGAGCACTATTGGCGAAAGGAGATGTGCAGAGGCGAGCTCCAGACCGGCCGCGTAGTTAGGCGGTGCCGGTTGAGCATAGAAAGGCCAAAAGAAGACTAAGGAAGTGGTGGCGGGAACTGGAAGCCAGGACAGGCTTCGTTCCGATGCGATCCGAACACTCCATGCCACTGACTGGGGAAAGCCGCTCAAGTGCAGCGGACACCAAGGCGAATACCCACATGTGTGCGATTGGAGTGAAACAACGCATATGATGTCAGCAAGCCAAGAGGGGAGAAGGGAACGCCGACACTGAGGCAAAGGGACCCTGAAAGAGGGAATTGGTTGCCAAGAGTGGGGAAGAGAGTAATCCTCATTGGAATCAGTGTCATCTTCATTGTCACAGTACTTTGCCATGAAGTAACCTGGGTAAGACACATGCCCCCTTGTACTGAATGAGAAAGAGAGATTAAAACATAAAGTCCTGGCAGGAGAGTATACCAGACAAATTGTGAATCTGGGATTTGCACGCATAAGGAATTGTATAGGAGGACCTGGCAGCAGAGTATCCTAGGTGTTTTGCCGATCTGGGATTCACACCAACATTCTGTAAAAGGAACTGTAGGAGAGAACCTGGCAGGGGAGTATACCAGGTATTTTGCAGATCTGGGATTCACACCACAAATGGTGTAAAGAACTGTATGAGAGAATCTAGCAGGGGAGTATACCAGGTGTTTTGCGAGTCTGGAACCCACACCCAAGTTGTGTTATCTTGGAAAGAGAATCATAAGGAAGACTCATGCCCTTAAGATTTGAATAGTAGTAAATGTGCAAAAAAGAGTCTGGGGAAGGGAGCCATTTCCCCAGGAATGAATTGCTACATAAGCGCAGGGAGTCATCCCCTTGGGCTATCAAGAACTTGGTTATTCTTTGAACTTTTGTCTTGGTGGAGAGAATCCTGGGGAAGGGAGTGTTAAGAATCCTGCGGATCCCTCACTGAAACCCTACCTAAAGTCTCCTCCCAGATTGCTTGGGGAAGGCAGACGTTTCCTGATACCAACCTTTGGGGTTATGTACTGTGGGAGGAATAACTGGGAGGAGACAGGGCCCTGGGTGGTGAGTAGATTCTGTGGGTCGAGACACAGTATTTTTCCTCTGACAGGAAGATTCTAACCACTATACCTAAAGAAGATATGGCTTATTGTCATTTTAATGTCTCTCAACCTCATATGAGATCTAAGGTTGTGAACCCTAAGGTTATTCAATCAGAACAAACTATACTAAAAGAAAGGTTCTTTTTGGTATGCCAAACTAAATACCTTTCTATAACCCAAGAATACAATGTAAAGGATTGTGGAAATGTTTTCTTCAATAAACCATCTTC
The DNA here is from genome assembly GCF_040938575.1 of Ambystoma mexicanum. Taxonomy (NCBI): domain Eukaryota; kingdom Metazoa; phylum Chordata; class Amphibia; order Caudata; family Ambystomatidae; genus Ambystoma; species Ambystoma mexicanum. The sequence goes on from NC_090923.1 coordinate 729,620,687, forward strand.
CTCTATAGTAGCTAAATCCTATAGTCCCTCAGTTAACCTACCTTTATAAAGAATATAGAAGTTGAAAAAGCTAACTACAAGTCCCAGAATCCTAGAGGGACTGAGATGAAGAAGAGGGCTGAGGAGGCATGCAGATGTAGTAGTCGGGCAATTAAACCTAGTAGCAATTTCAGGAGTCAGGCAATTGAGTTTAATAGCCCACACCTGAAGCTTATTACACAACCTGGGAGGCATAAAAGGCCCAGCAGGAAAGAAGGAGTAGAGGAGCTGGAACTCGAACTGGAAGGCGGACAGTAACAGTAGCAGAGGAGAAGCATGAGGCTGGCAATTCACAAGAAAGTGGCAGAATAGAAAGGACACGAGAGCGTGAAGACCGCAGATTTCACCCGCAAGCTCGGAGAGTGTTATTTTCTTCCAAATTCTTAAATGCAGCGGCTGTGCAGCGGAAGACGTGCAGAAGACTGAGTGTTCCCCATGTGAGTCGTGTTGCAGTGATTGCACAGCCTTGGAAGTGTAGGAGACCAATGCCAGAAGCAGAAGGCAAGCAAAGGGTCTCGGGAGAAAAAGAAACCCCTGATTGAAGTGGCTGAACCAGAGCCACCCGTGCTGGAGAAGAGTGGGGGTTCCAAGCAAGCCAGAAGTAGTAGAAGAAGCAGAAAAAGTCGGGGAAGCAGTGCAACCCACAAAACCAGTGTCTATGAAGCCGGTGAGTGAAGCACTGTGTTCAGGTGTACTGTGCTAGCCTTGCCGGTAACTGTAGCCAGCTCCTAATTGACTTATGTTACATTTAATGTGAGGAAAAGTTGTTCGTTATATCAGAAGTCTGACCATCAATGGAATTGTAGCACTCGCTTATAATGTGGAAGATCACTACTTTTGTGAGAAGCTAAAGCACTTGAAACCCATTGTTGTTGTATCTAAAGACTGGAAGCTGTATAATGGAGAAGTTGCATGTCTCTAATTAAAGGGAACGCTTCTGAAAACATTACTGAATACCGAACTTTTTGTGTATATATATATATATATATATATATATATATATGAGTTACAAGTAGCAGAGAGTGAAAACTATAACAAAAGGAAATCACATGTGCCTAATTATAATTCCTGAAGGAAATCTGAACTTCATTCTGTTCCATTACACAGGAATACAAGGTTTTATTCAACTTTAAACCTTGAAAACTAATTGAAAGAGAGGTTGTGTGTGCCCTATTGTGTTTTCAGTTAGAAGACAGAACTTTATACTGTATCCAGAATCGAAAGAAGTAAAGAGTCTGAAGCCTTGAAAAGAGGGCGAATAGGCGTACCCTTTTCATAGTGAAACCTGATTTGCCAAGAGTTAAAGAGTTATCTAGCTATCCTGTGAAGCTGTTAACAGACAAGTGGTATAAGAAACAAGTACATCATTGTTGCCTGAAGCTGAGAGAGTGGCACATAAGCTTCTGGTTAATAAATTGGGCTGATAACTGGCAGAAAGATGGAAAAAGCTGGGGAAAAGGAACTAAATGCTTGTAAAGAATACTTTGAAGTAAAATGCACCTGGTGGTGCAAAAGACTGTTGTGTAGATAGAAGGGAGAGAGTCTTGTGAGCAGAAACAGGTTTTTCTGGTGGTAGTTTTTTTAAAAAAAAGTTTTTTTATTATTTTAAACGACACACCAAACATTACAAACAATTAGGACTTCCATGTTTAAGTTTTACAGCATTACATTACAGAGTACACTCTTCTGTCCTTCCCCCTCCCACCCCATTAACTCGAGCCCCTGTGTCCATATCATCAGCCTGTTCATCTTCAGACGTATCCGCTGCCTTTGTCTCTTCCGTATCATCATCACTATGATCGGCCTGGGGGTGACCCGCAATCGAGGCTACCAATTGTCTCCATGCTATCAGGCGTCCCACCTCCCCCCTGCTAACCGCCTCATACCAGGCGGCCGTTTCTGCCTCTGCCCACTTCATGAGGTCAGCCCACCACATCTCAATTCTAGGCCTGTAGCCTGCTTTCCAGCCCATTGCAATCCTCCTTTTGGCCAGGATGTAGGCCAGGCCCTTCTTCTTGCTAATGTGCCTCAGGTTGCGCGGTCTGGGAAAGCCCCCAAGCGTGCATGCCCAAGCTGACTCCACCTCCAGCGTGATACCTTTCTCTGCCGAGCGCATTTTCAATTCTGTCCAAAACCTTCCCACCTCCGGGCAAGCCCAAAACATATGTAGCATCCCCGCCTCCTCCTCCCCACACTTAGGGCATTTCTGTACACCGGGCCACCAAACCTGGCAATTTTGCTGGGGGTCAAATATGCTCTATGAGTGATATATAATTGGATTTGCTGGAGCCTCGCGTTTCGGGACACCTTCTTATGATACTTTTGGGCTCTGTCCCATTGCCCATCCGACATGGGTTCCCCCACCTCCTCTTCCCAGTTTCGCCTCAGTTGGAACAACTCCTTCCCCACCATGGTTCCCAGAAGCTCATATATGCGGGATATTTCATGCCCACCCTCCGAGATGTCGTACATCGTCTCGATGGTAGCATCAGGTTGTTCCGCTAGCACTACCGCAGGCCACCTTTCTCGCACCTGTCTGATGATTCTGGAATAGGTAATATGTTGGCCCTTGTGCACTCCGGTGTCCGCTGTTAGCCTCTGAAAGTCCAGCGCCTCCCCTCCTCCCATATGTCCCCAAGAGTAGCCAGGCCCACCGGTTCCCAGTATTTACGGACCCCTTTTATCATTTGGGAGTCATCTCTGCATAGCGCCACTAATGGTACCTGCATGGAGAGCAGGGCCGGGCATCCCACGGTCCGCCATACTCTATGCCACACCTCCCAGCCAAGTACCAGCAGCCTCACCATGCCCAGTGTCTTTGCCTTAGGAAACCACACAGTCTCTCTAAGGAAGTAGGGAGCAGCATCCTTATATAACAGCCTAGCTTCAGCCGTTTCCCCCTCAGACAACCACCTGGCCACATATTGCAGCTGTCCCGCCAAGTAATACAACTCAAAAATCCGTAGGTTTATACCACCCTTGTCACACAAGTTTTGTAGTTTCCAGAGGGCCACTCTATTCCTGGAGTTATGCCATATAAACCCCCTGCACAAGCTGTGGAATCTGGTGAAGAAGCGCCTGGGGATCACATATGGGATGTTTACAAAGAAGTGTAACACTCTGGGCAGGACTACCATTTTAATCAGGGCCGCTCTCTCCATCATGGCCAGGTGTAGTCTGGACCAAAATCCCATGCTATTTTTAATGCCTTCAACTGCCTTTTCCGTATTGTGTTTGTGTTCTTCTCCTGTCGTGTGGTAAATGTCAATACCCAGATATCGGAACTTCTCGGTACGCCAGGGTATTGGCAATACCGATAGGCTTCTCGGTAGGACACTTCTATATCTCCCCAGGGGACACAAACTGGATTTCTTGGGGTTCAATGCTATCCATCACCTCCAGGATATATTGTAGGTTCTCCTCTGGGAAGCGTAGATATAAAAGTATGTCATTGGCATACAAAGATATAAAATGGGAGCCTCCCACCGTGTGGATCCCTATCTCCCCGTATTGTTGTCTGAGGCATACTGCCAGTGGCTCCAATGCTAGGATATATAGCATAGGCGACCAGGGGCAGCCTTGTCTAGTGCCCCTGCTAAGTTGCCATTTATCCGAGATAATAACACGCATTTTGACTCTTGCAATTGGGGAACTACATAGCATTTTAACCCACCTTATGTACCCTGGCCCCATTCCATATTCTCTAAGAGTCGCTAGCAACCAGGGCCATCTCACTGAGTCGAAGTCCTTAACCGCATCCAGCGAAACGATTGCCAGTTTGCCAGGGTCCTGCTCTGTTTGGTCAATAATATGGTGGAGTCTCCTATGGTTGTCAGTTATATTCCTACCAGGGATGTAGCCTGTTTGGTCGGGGTGCATCAGTCTTCTGATGACTCGCTTAACCCTGTTTGCCAGCACAGCCGTGAGGATTTTGCTGTCTTGGTTAAGGATCGATAGGGGTCTATAAGACCCACAGTCTGTGCTTGGTTTACCTGGTCTTAAGAGCGGGATGATCACCGCCTCCCGTAGGGACTCCGGCAACCTACCACGCTCGAACGCCTCATTAAGCATGGCCAGCAGCGGGGGGAGCAGCTCTTATTTATATGTTTTATAGAATTCGCTGGGGAGCCCGTCCGACCCCAGAGCTTTGCATGTGGGCAGGTGCTGGATCACTATCTCTAGTTCGTCTAAGTTGATTGGAGCATCCAGGTCTGTCCGTTCCAGATCATCTACCGTGGGCAAGCCTGTGTCTTCTAATGTGGCCTGGATCTCTTGGGCCTTATCTTCTCCTATGTCCTCATAAAGGCGCTTATAATATCTAAGAAACTCTTCGTTTGCTCCCTCTTGGGTATTCCAAATCTGGCCTTCGTCTCCCCTAATTTCCCTGATCACCGGTTGTGATGTTTCACATTTATATAACCAGGCCAGCAATCTGCCCGGCTTCTCTCCCCCCGCATTCTGTCTTTCGACATATTTCTTGTAGCTCAACTTGCATAATCTATCCCAGTGCTCACTGCTGGTTTGTTGTAATTGCCTCACCCTTACCCCATCCTCCCGAGTGGTGCCTCCCTTACGCATTATGTCTTCCAGCTCCCTCTCTGTTTTCTGCAACTCCCGTTCTATGCCCCTTGGAGCCCTCTTGATTTTGATATAGCTACGCCCCGCACTACAACTTTGAATGCCTCCCACGCGGTTCCCTCAGATTGGACGCTACCGGTATTAATATCGAAGTATTCGGTGATTGCCTCCCTTAGGTCCTCCTGGAATCCCGAGTACTGCAGGGCCTCAGCTCTGTGCTTCCACGTTGGGATTCGCGCTCTAGGGGGTTGGTGTCACCACTCCAGGATTAAGGGGGAGTGATCCGAAAGCACTCTGGCCTTATATTCCGCGCTCATCATTTCTCCCATTAACCCAGCCTTAGCAAATACATAATCCAGCCTTTTGTGCAGATCATGAGGTGCCGTGTAGTGTGAGTACTGCCTGTCCGCTGGATGCAGTTGCCTCCAAACGTCTTCAAGTCCAGAATCTCTCAACAGGGCCTGTAACGCCCTTGCGGCCGGGGTGGGTTTGCATCGTTTGCCATCTGATCTATCCAATTTAGGGTTCAGTGTACAGTTGAAGTCCCCTCCCCACAGGGTCGTGCCACCGAGCAGGAGGCTAATTTTCCCATATAAAGTCCTAAAATAGGCTGCCGTATCTTGGTTAGGGGCATATAAGTTTATAATGCTCATCTCTCGGTTTTCCAGCATCCCCCGCACTACTATCATCCTACCTTCTGGGTCCCCCGTGGATTGAATCAGTTGAAATGGTACGTGCGGTGCCACCCATATGAGAACACCCCTTGCGTAAGCTGAGTATGTGGCTCCCGTAACGCTCCCCCTCCACTTTCTCCTGACCACCTCCAGTAAAATGGGTTTCCTGTAACAATGCTATATCGATCCTCATCCTTCTCAGGTACATCATCACTTTGTTACGCTTCAGGTAGTTATCGAGGCCCCTCACATTCCAAGTAACCACTCTAAGACTACCCGACGCCATTTATGGAGTATCCCGCCTCCCCTACCATTTTCCCTCCTGTCTGAAGTGACACAAAATTTGGCTCGTTCCCTTCCCATTTCCAACAAACTCCCCCCCTTTCCCAACTTTAAACCACTGCACACAACCCCATCCCTCCCCCCACCCCGCCCAACCCCAACACGTGCCCAGCTCCATCCCAGCATCTCAGGGTCCCCCGCGTTTGGTCCTGCCTACCAGGCCAGGAACCCGGCAGGGTGTCACCGGACTACCGGTGACCTAACTAGACTTCTCGTTATGGGCGTTATGGGCATATGAGGGCAGGCTCTGTAAGGCTCCCGCCCTGATATCAAATTTCCTCGGTGCCAACGGATCCTACATACATATGGCCCAAGCAACACCCGCCCGTAGGTCATGTCTCAGACTATATTCCAGTCCCATTGTCCTTGGCTGTGACACCCTGGGTGCCCCAGACTTCTGCTACTTATCTTCTCCTTCTCCTGTCTGGATATCCGGTTCTTGGGGGAAGCTCTGCGTGTCCAGCCATCCCATGGCATCCGCCGGGGTCTCGAAAAACAAAGTTCTGTTCTTGTGGAACACCTTCAATTTTGCCGGGTAGATCAGCATGTACTTGGGACCTGATTCATGCAATCTTCTCTTCACAGTCCCAAAGTTCATGCATCTGCGCTGCACCTGCAAGGTGTAATCCTGGTATGCGGTGATGTGTGCCAACCCCCTTTGTATTGTTCTGCCCTTCCGAAAATGTTCGAGAATCTTTTCACGATCTTGGCGATCACCGGCCTAGGAGGGGGGGCGGCCTCCTCATCAGGGCCCTGTGCGCCCTCTCAACAGCAAACCCCTGGGTCAACACACCACCGGTTATCTCCTGCAGCAGCATGGATTTAATGTACTCCGTGGGGTTCTTGCCCTCAGCTCCCTCCGGCAGACCAACGATGCGGATATTATTCCTTCGGGCGCGTCCTTCTGCCTCCGCCGCCCTACTTTCAAGGTTCCCCACGTGTTGTACTAGGCTGTGAAGTTCCGATTTATGGGTTGCGCAGTCTGCTGTGTTCGGGGCCACCTCTTTTTCTAAGTTTCCCGTGCGTTCCGCCAATGATCGGACATCTTGTCGGAGAAGATTCACCTCCTCTTGCACTGCTCCACCTTTGAGCTCCAGTGCCGATTTTAATTCGGTCATGGCCAGACCCAGTTTGGTCTCCCAGGCCACTTTCAGATCAGCAATCGCAGCAAGTATCTCCTGGTTCGTGCCCATGGTGGCTGTGCCCCCGACGGGGGTTTTGTCTTTGCTCCTGGCTCCTTCAGCACCCGGTGACGATCTAGCGTATTCATCGAGCGTGGGTTGCTTACCCTTTGTTCTTAAAGTTTATTGGTCATCGTGTTGTGACAAAGGAGTGCGGGCGAGCCCTACAACTTGCAGCTCCCGGGCTTAGTAAAGTTTTAGGCTGTTATTAATGTTAGGGCCCAGCAGTGTCTCATCCCGTCCTCAAAGGTCCTCCTTCGCTGGCACACACGCCGGACTCGGTCTCTGCTGCGCCTCGCCTGCCACCTCTCCCTGCGACACACCGGTCCGTTTATATGGCCCTTTGTTCACCGTCCGCCATTTTGTTCAGCCCCGAGACTCGGGCTCCCCAAATCTTCCAGCATCCGTCCCACACCCATCACGCCACGGATCGGGCCCTCATTGCGCTCCATTCGTGCCCCCGACGTTCATGCATCCATAGGTGTGCAGCAGGCTCATGTGGCAGAGGTGAAGCACGTTCATATCCAAGGATCAATGTCGGATCTGCGAGAGCCGTCCAGAAACACGTCTACTCATGTGGCCATGTAGCCACGCCCCCCCTCTTGTGGTAGTTAGACAGACTGAAGAAGCAAAGAGGCTGCACCTTTTAAGAAAGCCATTAAAAAGAAGAGTGTGTTGCCCACCTGAAGAGGTTGAAGTGTCTGGTCAAAATCTACGTAATAATTAAACAGTATTGATGTAGTAGTAGTAACACTTGAACAATGGTGGTATATAAAGCTGTCAGCAGATGCTACATTGAAGTGGTTGAAGCAGTAAAGTACTGTCGGACAAAGGTGTCTGTTCTAATAGTACCAACAGTAGAAGTGTGGTTGTTGAAAATAGAAGCAGCAGCACAGAGAAAGCATCCTGACAAATATATCAAATGTAAAAATTATAACTGAAGAAGTCCTAAATAATAGTGTATTGTTGAAAATTGAGGAATACACCTTCTTTTGAACTGTGGCATTTATTTTGAAGAAGAGACAAAGTATCATCATAACCAGGATTACCATTGGTCCTATTTCTTTTCTGGAGGTTGGAATGGGATCTTTTCACCCAGGAACACAGGTGTTCTTACCAGTGGATTTTTGTTTGTTCACCTTTTGGAACTTTTGTTTTGACTTTGAACTTTTAAGAACTGGTTCCAAACCTTTTCTTTTGATTGAACATTTTAGAATGTACTTGAATCCTGGGGAAGGGATGTTACCCAGGACAGGGAATGTAGTTTGAGGGCCAGTTTACCCATGCTAGATAATGTTCCCTTAGCCTTCAAACTACATAGGAAATTCCTCTGTATAGTAGGGCAAGCCAGGTGTTTTCATTATGTAATTTTCTTAATAAAATGGCATATTTTTAGAAAACTACAAGCAGTTGTCTGCTTGCATTACTGACCCCTCACAGGGGTAATCACCTTTGGAACTGTGAACATTATCCATTTGGAACATTTGTTGGAGTTATACCTTTTGTTGAACACCTTAGAGTTAGTTTTATAATGGGAGGGCTAGGATAGGATTTCGGACAGAGGGTGTTTATGCTTTGGACATCTTGACACTTGACAGACCCTTAGCTTTGGCTGAGGTGGGGAATTAACTCTTAGATTAGGGATAGTGAGGCATTTTCAAGTTCAGTTAACTCGAATTCAGTATTTTCAATCAACCGGTATTTACTCTCAAGTTTTACGCCCCTACCTGTTCCTGTGTTATACCTTTTACCTTTGATGGCTTCGGGATGCTCTGCTGGTTCTTCTTGGAGTCTTGCTTTGTTCGTGAGCGTTGCATGGACCTTCCTTGTCTCTGTTGCTCCTGCTCCACATTCCTTGTTCCCGATCGGGCCACCATCTCAAGGTCGTGCCACTGCTTCTCAGCCTCCAGACACATTCCCGACCACCTCCACACCATTCCAAAGCGTTTTCAATGCTGGCTTCTCGTCTCCAGCAGATGGCTGCTTTTGGCTTCCCTGGAGCATTCTCTGCTCTGCCTTTGATTTTCCTGGGCTGGACTGCCTCCTGTGCTGCTTTCCAACTCGGCTGGCCCGCATCCAGGACAATTCTCTCAGTCGGTTTTTATGTTGTTTTGGTGACACTCCCCCACAGAGCACTAGAACATTTTCTCTGGTTCCTTGAGTCACTCTTCATGGCTCCTTGGGGCGACCTTTTCTCATTACTTGCTTTGGGGTTAATCTTTGCTTTTCGGACGATCTTCTTCATCTCAGCTGATGAAACTGACCTGATACTACAATAGGATATGGTTGTGTCAGTCAGAGTGTGTGTGTGTGAAGGTTGCTAGAGGATTCAACGACGTGAGGAGGCCGGGAAGTACAACGAGAGAGACGCCAAAGTAAGAGAGACACCAGCAGACCATGAAGCGAAAGAGATCTGCAAGGAAGACGGCTCCCACAGATACTGTCATACCACAAGGAAGGTAACAGGTATAATGGGAGGACTCGGAGGACACAGGGGAAATCATTATATGACCCAGCCTACTTGTCCCAGTACAGAATCTGAAACAGAGCTTAATTTGAAACAAGAAAGTATAAGTGTGATAAGTTTCTAGAAGAGGCTGTTGAACAACTAAATATTAAGAAAAGAGAGAAATTGATACTAATACCATGGGAGGGGGCAAGATAACGCGACATCCTGTACTTAACCAAAATAAGCTTGAAGAGTAAGCAAGAAATCAAAGAAAACCTAAAGAGAATAGGCAATTGAACGACATATTAAATAAGCTCCAACAATGTTCAGAAAAAGGGTATAATGAGAATCACAGACAATAAAAATAATTACTAAGAGAATTCCAAGAGCGATAAACCAAGAGAAGAGACAGCCCAGCAACCTAATTAAGGAATAGAAGAGTTTGATAGAAGAGGTTACTATTCTCAAATCATATAGTGAAAGGCTGGTACTGGAAGTACCTCCAGAAAAGTGGAATCATTCTCAAGAGACTATTTTGTGAAGCCTGCATTAAAAGACCGGTACTAGGAGTACCCTTGGGAGAAGGGAGTCATTTTCCTCACCTGAGTTAATTTTGATAGTGGTAAGGTCGGGAAAGGATATTTGTGGACCGCAGATTTATTTCTTTGTTGAACATTCACGACTGACTGATGAGAATCTTAGCTAATAACATAGGCAGGGAACACTCATAGAGATAGGGAAAATTAGGCTTTATCCTTTTTCTTTAATAAATATCATGCACGATGAGCTCAATCGGTCAGCATCCATCTTCTGAATCACCACAGGGCCCAGGATTCCCTGACAGCAGAGGAAGTTGATACTGAAAGGCGCTTGGCATATCAGGAACGCCTGAAATCCTCCATACCACCAACGTGAGGGATCTCTGCATAACAAGATTATGAGGTTGATTGTCTGGGTCCACAAGAATATGAGTAGACCATGGAAGGAGAAGGGGAACATCCACAGACATCTCCAACAGCACCGGATACCAAGACTGGGATGGCAAAAGCATGATCACTAATGATTGATGAACCATCAGATGCTGAATCAGTCTCAGAATCATGAGGAATGGAGGAAATGCATAATCCCAATTCTGTTGAAAGGCACCCCAAGCTGCCGCCCTTGAGTCCGACCTCCAACTCAAAAACTGTGGTAGCAGAGAATTGAGAAGGGATGCAAAATGATCTACCTATATGGGACAATCAATGGCATTTATCCTGCAAAATATTGATTGATGAAGTCTCCAATTGTTAGAATTACGATGGTGCCTGGAGTGCCCGTCAGCCATAGCGCTTGGAGCACATTCTCTTTGTCCAGGCAAAAATGTCAAAGGTCCTTTACTGTCTCCCCCAATAACCATGACCAGGGACCACCCATCTTGTTGATGTATTGAATCACTGAAATGTTGTCCATCCTCAATATAATGCAACAGTCCTCTTTGTCCTTTGCCAGGCTCTTCAAGGCGAAGGAACCCACCTTCACTTCTAGATAGTTGTTATGAAGTGAATTTCCTCCCTGTCGTGACTTCCAAGAAACATGCTCCCGAGTCCAAAAGACTGGTGTGTGTTTCTATAGCGATATTTGGGGTCATTGCACCGATCGCCTTGCTGTTTCAAGTTTGTATGTGGTTCACCCACCACTGGAGTTCCACTCTGGCCACTACAGAAAGAAGAAGCTCCTCTGAGAAATTGAGGCTTTTCTTGAGATGCAGAGCCTTCGATCTCTGCAACACTCTATAACTAAGAAGCCCCGGAAATATCGCTTGAATCGATACGGATAGTAGACCCACAAACCATGGCTGGGTCCTCCTCAATTAAACACTGGACTGCTAATTCTGAACTGTTCTCCTTCATGATGGACTTTATCTTGGATAAAGGCAGCTGCAAAGAGGTCTGAATCGTATTCATGATTACCCCAGAAAGTCTAAGTACTGACACAGGACAGATGAGATTTTTTCCAATTTATTACAAAGCTCAGATGCTGTAAACGTGTTAATGTGAAGTGAAGGTGTAGTTCCACTGTCTGTCTGGATTGAGACATAAAGCAAATGTTATCTATATATATCATCAGTCGAATGCCCCATACCATGAGAGCTGCCACCAACGGTTTCATCACCTTGGTGCAACACCACGGGGTAGATGACAGACCAAATAGAAGGCACAAACAAAACTACTTCTTGGTGTCCCACAGGAAATGGAGGAAATTCTGTTGGGAGCTGTGAATAGGAATGGCTATATAAGCATCGTTGAGATCTTAGCTGGTCATCCAATCCCCTGGCATCAATGTGTCCCTTAGTTTACGGATGTCCTCCATCTTAAACTAATTGTATTCAACACTATTGTTGAATTCCCTGAGATTTATGACTGGCCAGACACCCTCCAATTCTTTCTGTACCAGAGAGATGTTCTCATACATGCTGGAGAGCCATAGGACATTTGAATGATAGCTCCTTCCTTCTCCAATTCCAGCACCACCTGAAGAACCAAACTTGTATTTTCCTGAGAAAACATAATTGTAAGAGGTGTGAATGTCTGCAAGGTGATTGTATATGGGAGGATGAGGGATCCCTGAATGGTTTGAGAAAAACCAAATTGAAAAACCCAATCATACTGTCCCTAATTTTCCTTGGGAAGAAGCTGGCCACCTGGAGACACATACCTCTTGGTAACCTTTGTCTCTGAAATCTTCAATTATTGAAGCTGGTTCTGTTGAGCATTCCTCTGCTTCGCTGAGGGTAAAACATGCTGGAACGAGCCATCTCTGCCTCTGGTACTAAAACCGATTATGCCATTGGGGTCCCTGAAAAGAGCGACCGGGAAACCGACCCCTACCTTTCCTGGTCAGTTCAAAAACAGGCCAGTCAAGTCCTCTTTTCAAAAAGGCTTGTACCTGGTCTCAAGATGTATTCCTTCCCACATACTTGGGAATACCCTTGATGAACCTTTCCCCAAATCAAAGGAACCTGCTTCTGACACCATTTCTCTGGGTGCTAAGTAGTCCTCGTTTTCAACACTAGCAAGACACCTTTCATGCAGTCAGTGACCAATGCAGCATTAGTATTGCTCAGGCAGCAAACCGCCCTCTGTGACCACTCTGTAAGTGGCATGGATCCACCAGCCTCTCCTTTTCCATTGCCTCTTTGGTCAGATTGAATATTTTAGTCCATTATCCTGATATATTCAGATTCTTGTCCTGGCACAGCTTTAATGCCCTGTCCAACCCTTTCTTTGGAACCTCCCCAGATTTGGCCATGAAAGTAACCAACTCTAGGTGTGTAACCGTGGAATTACACACAGTGGAAGGTCTGGGGAATTCTGGCACACGCGTATTATTTTCTTCCCTTTCCAATTGTTAGGAAACACAAAGCGGAAACGGTACAAAAACCGCATGTAGCTGGTAACGCTAATTAGCAGCAACGAGCCCCTTGGAAGACGTTGGTTTTATAGTCGTAAGAGGGGCGTGGCTTGCTGTGCGTCTTCCACGTACAAGACGTATCAGGTGACCTGGAGTGCGTCGACGTTTGTACAGACGCCATGGTAACTTGTACCTGGACCATAGAGGAGCCTGTAAAGAAGTTGTATTTTGCTAGGATGCCCGCAGGGAAGTCTGAAGTGTAACAGCATCCTCCCCCAAAGACACCGGCAACCCCCTGGCGGAATGGAAGCTCCTCAGAAGATTCGGACAATGCAAATTGGAGAGTGGCTCCCAAGTACGATCCTCAGGCCCATACCCCTTCCAATCCACGAGGTAGAACAACGTACCCCTAGACACCCTGCAGTCCAGGATACGCGAGACCTCATATTCCTCCTCACCATCCACCAAAATCGGCGAAGGACGAGTAGGCAGACGGGTCCCAGGGATGAAAGGCTTGATCAAGGAGACGTGAAAGACTGGATGTATGCGCCAAGATCCTGGCAGAGAAAGCTTAACTGCCACAGGATTGATGACATCAGTAATGACATAGGGTCCCACAAATTTGGGCAGAAGCGAGCGTTTGCCTGCAATTCGTAAATTGCGGGACGATAACCACACCTTCATGCCACTGCGATAGACTGGAGCAGGTGATCGATGTACATCGGCATACTTCTTGGCTCGATCTTGAGCTCGGAGTAAATGACAGCGTACGTCCCGATGAATCTTATCGAGATCTCTGATGCAATCTTTTGCTGCAGTATTAATGGCTGGTAATACTGGGTCAAGTGGAAGTGCCCTAGGATGACCACCATACAGGGCAAAAAAGGGAGAAACTCCAGTTGATGTATGCATAGAGTTGTTATATGCAAATTCTGCATAAGGTAAAGAAGTAAACCAAGACTGTTGGTACTGAAGGCATAAACAGCGTAGATACTGTTCGATGGTAGCATTAGTTCTCTCAGTCTGCCCATCCGTTTGAGGATGGTAAGCCGAGGAATACCTGTCCTCAATACCCAAAGAAACTGTAAGAGCCTTCCAGAATCGTGACGTAAATTGCGTGCCACGATCGGAAACAATAACCGAGGGTAAGCCAAAGAAACGAAACACATTCGTCAAGAACAGTTTAGCCAATTCGGAGCTGCAGGCAAACCCGAACAAGGTATGAACAATACATATTTAGTAAAGTAATCAACGATTACCCAAATTGTGTCATAGCCCTGTACGTCAGGAAGTTCCACAATGAAATCCATTGACAGCATCTGCCAGGGTTTGTATGGCACAGGAAGAGGTTGCAACAATCCAACTGGTTTGGCTCTAGAAGCTTTACACTGAGTGCATATGGAACAAGTCAAAATGTAATCCTTTACATCACGAACCATGGAAGGCCACCAAGCCCAACGCCGTAAGGTTTCAAGAGTTTTTTGACTTCCTGGATGTGCAGCAATCAAGGAATCGTGAGACCACTGAAGAGCTAATTCTCTAGCTTGACCTGAGGGTATATAGACGCGCCCTTGAATGAATGGCATACCTTGAATGATTTCTAGATTGAGGTCAATGATCTCTTTTGGATGTTTTGAAACCCAATCAAGGATGATTGAACGCAAAGAGGGCTGAACCGAACAACCACAAACAACCTTGTTTGGTAGAAGAGGAAAAGCTTCGAGCTGTTGAGACTGGCCATCCACATGTAAGCGTGAGAGAGTATCAGCCGGAACTTGGGCTTTAGCAGGATGGTATGTGATAACAAATTAATATTGTGAAAAGAATAAATGCCACCGCGCCTGTCTAGCCGTAAGACATTTCATAGATTTGAAGGCTAACAGACTGCGCTGATCAGAGTATACAGTTACAAGGTGTTTGGCCCCCAAAAGATGATGCCTCCATTCCAAGAATGCGTCTCTAATTCGTGTTCGTGTTCTGTGATGGAGTAATTCTTTTCATAAGCTGTCAATTTACGAGAGAAATAGGCAACAGGATGGATCTCTCCCGAATGCGGACAGGTTTGAGACAATACCGCCCCAATGGCATAACCTGAAGCATCAGCTTCAACAAAAAAAGGAAGTTCAGGATCAGGATGTTTGAGGACAGGAGCGGAAGTGAATGCTGATTTTAATTGCTCAAAGGCTCTCTGAGCTTCTGAAGACCATACAAATGGTACTTTGGCACTTGTCAGAGAGGTAAGTGGTGCAGATATTTCAGAAAAGCCATTGATGAAGCGTCTGTAGAAATTTGCAAATCCCAGGAATGATTGTAATGATTTGAGTGAATTGGGCACAGGCCATTCCTGGATCGCACTAATTTTGGATTGACTCATGCACACACCATTGTTAGTAAGGTTATATCCCAGAAATTCCACCTCTGAGGCATGAAATATGCACTTTTGGGCTTTAACAAACAGTCTATGTTCTCTCAGACGTTGGAGTACTGTCTTCACATGTTTTTCGTGGTCTTCCTGGTTTTGAGAGTAAATCAAAATGTCATCCAGGAAGACAACAACAAATTGATCAAGAATGTCGTAAAACAGATCGTTCATGAAAGCTTGAAAGGTGGCCGGGGCATTACATAAGCCAAAAGGTATGACAAGATACTCAAATAGACCGTAACGTGTTTTAAATGCGGTCCCCTTCTCTCATGCGGACGAGATTGTAAGCTCCTCTGAGATCAAGCTTAGTGAATATTTTGGAAGAACACAATTGATCAAGAAGGACAGAAATCAGAGGAAGAGGATACTGGTTTTTTATGGTTGCTGCATTCAAAGCACGATAATCAATACAAGGACGTAGATCCCCATTCCTTCTTAGGAACAAAGAAAAGTGGTGATGAAATTGGTGATTTGGAAGGATGAATAAATCCCATGGTCAAAGCCTTGTCTATGTAATCTTTAAGGACTTCGTCTTCTTTGAGAGTGAGGGAGTATACTCTGCCGGATGGTATTTTTACTCCCGGAATTAGGTCTATTGGGCAATCATAAGCTCTATGTGGGGGTAGAGTCTCCGCCATCCCTTTGTCAAAAACATCTGTGTAATCTGCATATTGAGAAGGTATCACAGAGGTAACGTTTTTAGAGACAGCTCCAATATGCATCGTAGGTGAAACTAGCACCCTGACTGGGCTATCATGTGTAATACCGAGTAATGTAGTACATCGAGTGTTGCACATATTGGAAGGAAACTGAATCTGGGATGTCGACCAGTCGATGGCAGGATTATGAAGTTTCAACCATGGAATGCCCAGAATGACTTTGTAAGCTGGTGCTTTAATGATATCAAATGATATGTCTTCAGTATGGCCTTCATCAGTACTCATATGTAGTGGAACTGTTTGGTGAGTAACCATTCCTGAGACAAGAAGTGAACCATCCACTGCATTCACTGTTTCAGGTATAGTTTTGCGAACCAGTGGAATACTTGACATGGCGGCAAAACGTTGATCAAAATAATTACCTGTTGCACCTGAATCGATCACAGCTGTTGTCTGGAATAAAACACCATGATCTAAGGAAAATGTAACTGGTAGGCGGACTAAATGACTCGGATTCTGTAATGTAGAGTCCAAGGGTGAGTTTCCCGACATAGGGACTCTGTCTACTGTCGGGATTTGGCGTTTCCCGCCTTTCTTTTAGGTTTTTTGGTACACTCAGGTAATAAGTGATCAGAGGCCCCACAATACATGCAGAGATTGTGTGATCGACGATATTCTCGATGAGCAGGGGTAAGTGGCCCCCTAACCACCCCAATCTGCATGGGTTCAGGCGCAGGAGATGACGAAGACGAGGCCTCGGCTGAAACCGTGCTGAATAATGCTGTTTTCTTTTCACCGCGTCTTTCGGACTTTCGAGCATCAATCTGAAGGACTAAGTCTAGCAGTTCCCCGAATGCCGCGGGAACTACAGGAACAGTGGAGAGGATGTCCTTTAATTCGTCTGAGAGACCGTGATGAAAAGACCACTGTCTTCTTTTCTTCAGGCCAGTCAGTTTCTGCTGCCAACTGATTGAATCGTGCCAAATAAACCAATAAAGAATTGTTTCCTTGTCGATGTTTTAAAAGTTCCAAATCAGTAGCTTCAGTGGTATAACGTGTATCAAATACTTTACTCATCATAGCAAGAAGGGCATCACAATTGTAAAGAACATGACTATTAGATTCCAACAACGGGTTAGCCCATGCGGCTGCGGTGCCTCCCAAATGAGACAAAACAAAAGCCGCTTTGGTTGTAGATGTGGGAAATGAGGCGGGGCGACACAGAAAATGCAATTTGCATTGATTAATGAAGGTTCGGTATTGTTTAGGATCGCCTAGGAAGCGTTCAGGAGGAGCTAGAGGGAACTGGGTGGTAAGCATGATCGGGTTTGATTCCTGCTGTGGAGGTGGAAACCTTGAACCTGATGCTGTAGCTCCAGCACCAGCCATCTGTGACGGTGGTGTGGTAACCAAAGACTGAATGGCGTCCATGCGTTGGCGCAGTGCTTCTTGTGCATTGGTCAAGTCGGTACGTAGATCTGTGACCATTTGCACGATTTGATTCAAAGCATCACTGGCCTCTGTGGACATTTTTTAAGGCTGCTAATTCTGTTACTCACCACTCCGAGTAGGCCGAAGATACAGAGATAATGACCTTGGAGATGTTGGTGGTATAAGATTCCAAACTCAGCCTTCCATCCCAGCTCCCCTGAGTACAATACTCAGGCTTCCTCAAAGAGGGGCTCTTTTCCACAATGTACCTCTCTGCTGTTTTAGTTAGAACAGACAGAGATGTCAATTGAATAAAAGAGCGGGGAGAACACACACCGCCAATACCAATGCTGCAAAAGAATACCAAGATATTAGACAGTGTTGATATTATGCAAGTAATTAGAACAGATGAAATTATGGGACAACTACCTATATAGATATTGGAGTGGAGTTGAATTTCCCCGGGAATGATCTAAATAAAGAATAACACAAATGAGTGGAATTGAACTAAATTCGGAATCGGTTCCCACTATAGCTAAAGGATTGATAACCACTGACCCGAAATAAGATAATAGAGTAAGAGGAGTCCAGGATTCTGAAGACAACGACAGGAGAAAATAACAAACAGGGAAGTTAGTACAGGTAAGTAACCCCGAATGGCACGAGGGACGCACTAGTGCCGGGTTGGTGCAGTTCAGGAGGGCGTTCATGTGCACTTAAGAGCAATCACAAGAAAAGTCACTCAATGTCCCAGAATCCAACAGAAGAAAATATCCATGGAAGGCAATAGGTATGTACCTGAGTACACGAGTATAGCTGAGTAGCTGATCCAGATAGGAGACGGCAATTGAATAGCAGAGCGGCAGCTGGGAAGAACCACAAAAGAAGAGAGACGTATCCAGTAGCGTTCCGAGTCCAACAACCAGATGAGCACGACAGGAATAAAGGATGAGACGAAGCAATCCAAAAGTCAGGCAAAGGGTCAAAACCAGGAGTTCAGAAGGATTTGTGTAAGGAAACACAAAGAGGAAACGGTACAAAAACCACGTGTAGCTGGTAACGCTAATTAGCAGCAACGAGCCCCTTGGAAGACGGTGGTTTTATAGTCGTAAGAGGGGCGTGGCTTGCTGTGCGTCTTCCACGTACAAGACGTATCAGGTGACCTGGAGTGCGTCGACGTTTGTACAGACGCCATGGTAGCTTGTACCTGGACCATAGAGGTGCCTGTAAAGAAGTTGTATTTTGCAAGGATGCCCGCGGGGAAGTCTGAAGTGTAACACCAATGGCTTATGCAATCTCCGAACCATATAAGAAGCCACTTGAGGAATGATCGTCCACTCCCTGGATCTGGGATGGGAAACCTAAGCTAGGTTAAAGAAGGGATTGCCCTGACTATCTAGAACACCCTTTGTGGCCTCATATGCTTCTTGAACAGGAAAAGCATGCCCCTCTTGCATATGGGGTGCAGACGTATAAGTATGCCAACCTTAATTCTCAAAATCTAAACCTGGTCACAGGAATCTGTGTCACAATCCACCTCACTCCCCCAGGAAGGAGAGAAACACACTTCCCTTATCCTCTTGCCTCACTTACTTCCCTGACCCAAGGCCCTACGTGAGGAAAATACAGTTTTACGGTACTGAAATATTTATTCAGAGGCACACACAGAACTTTCTTCCCTTTGACACCACATGGGTTGGTATCTTCATACAAAATTCCACAACTTAGCCGAGCATTACTGCTCCTCCTTATCAAGAATTAAATACGCCCAGTGCTCCAGATAAGATTTTGAGGTGGGAGTATTTTACCCCCTATTTGTAAACTTTGAGAGTACATGCGATTTCAAATGAGTAAAAAATGAGCTTTGTCCTCCACAAAAGAGTAAAAAGTAAGTGAAAATCTGACCAATGTATCCAATAAGTTAAAACTGTATTGTAATCATTATGCAGTAGAAGTCCACACCATGACTGAATAGCAGGTTTATCTCACATTAACAGATAATTCACAGTGCTCAGTAGAACAAACATCCACTCACAAATGGAGCAGATGAGCGCCTACACTGTGAGCTTCCCATGCATACAAAGAACTGGTGCAACAGCAGCATAAACATTATAACGCTTTGCTCACACAGAACAGGTAATCTTCAGTAGGATCCAATCAGACTTCCCTCACACAAACAGAAAATGCAAATCAGGGCAACAGCAATGCAAGCTGTCAACATGTAGAACAGGTGAAGTGGATACATGCAAGTTAAGCAAGGGTAGAAGATGCCCACACAGAGAACAGATAAGGAATGGATCTATAGGACAGGTGCAACATAGGCTTCAGGAGTGCACACTCCCCTCCTAATATAGCACACTCCCCATCTAATATAGAAATGTATGTCATGGACCTCTGTAGATCAGTCTTTCCTCACATGTAACAGGAACCTCATGGGTCTCAACAGTACAATGTTATCACAGTGAAGTCGGTCACAGCAGTAGAGGTTACGCTCATATAGAGAAGAAACTTTGCAGATGGAGCAGTGCAAGCACCCCCACACTGTACAATTAAATAAAGGGCCTCATAAATGCAAACTACACTCGCATAAACCGGGAACAGCATAGGCTTTTGATTAAAGAAAGCCCTCATTTAGAAATGAATTTGAGATTAGTGAAAAGTAAGTGTTGGTTTGGTGAAGTCCATGTTTTTAATCTAACTCAAGAATCTCTGGAATTAACTTTTACCTTCTAGTGATTTTCTGTGTGCTTTTATGCATTGCAAAACTGACAAATGTCTTTTGTATTGATGTTTTGGGTTTTAAGTGAAAAGTTCCTTTGTGAACTATACCACTGAAGGAATGAAAAAGAAATTAAAAAATCTACATCTAATTTCATGGTCAAATGTTGGCTGTCCCGAGGTAGTCTTATATCCTTCAGAAGTCTGTAAACTGAATATCAACTTAAGCTAATAATAATCACAGTGCTTAGAAGTTGGAGGAATCCTGCAAGAAGCGACACATACAAAATTAAATACCTATCTGAATTACCTCTCTAGGGACATGTTTTGCTAAATTTCTATTTCATTTGTAAATGCAACCATTTCTCTGTTGTTTTGTAACAGCGCTCACACTGGCTGGAGAGTCAGATTTTGAATGTTTTAAGCGTTGTCTTTAAGATTTGAAAGAGGCTGTGGCCCCTGTTATTGGTGTAATGACAATCACTCAACCCTTGAGCATGGGCCCTGCTTCTGCTGCCAATTTATAGTGCCCTTTAGTTTAGTTTAGTTTATTTATTTGTAGAGCGCACCAAGCCCTGGGGCATCTGGGTGCTTCCTGGGGCATCTGGGCGCTTACCACATTGACTACAAGTTAAGGTTTCATGGCCGTTTAAACTAGACATTAAATAGTAATCCTTGCCCCAGATAAGATGTTATGGTGGGGAGTATTTTGCACACTGTTTTAACAAAATGTGAGATTAAAAATAATTTGTTTTAGCAAAAGTGTAAATAGAAAGCGACAAGCAACCAGGACATTACTTAACTCAAAAATGAATGCAACGGAGAGGGGGCGCTGTTGTGCGACAAGATGGCCGCTTGAATGAGGAGCTCCTCTCCGGCATAAATCCTGTTTAATTATCTCCTGTTTCCAGTCTGCTTTGTGCTATAGGAACTACCAGCGCTGCTTCCGAGAACAATCCTGCATCTACAGGCGAAAGCCTGTTTGAAATCGGACCTGTTACGCCTGAGAAACCTTGTGGACCCTGAGGCCGCAGACCCGAGCCGCTGCGCGGCTCCACAGGAATCCACGAGGGAGCCACGGCTCCCTGCTACGTCGGGTATTGCGGTGGGCGGAGCGGCACTGGTGGACCCCGGCCGCGACACACTGCGCCACTCATCCTGTGGCGCTCTGACCGGCACATAACTCCTTGCAGCGGATCTCTGGCTGAGGAAAACGCCCGCAGTGAGGTTTCCCCCCGAGCTCCTTACTTCACATCCCTGGGGCTGCGACACGCTGGCCCTCCTCGGAACCCTGCTGCCGCCATCTGGACTCCTCGCTGGCCAGCGCCTTTGGCGGGTGCGAACACACGGGACACGGGCACCGACGGACCTTCACGGCGTTCCAGGGCACATCTTAGGTGGCGGTCCGATGGCCCGGAGCAGACGCCCCCTTTCCCGCTCTTCGTCTCGGAGGTGGGTGTTGTGTGAGGCTGGGCTGGCGCTGCAGGTGGGCGCGTGCCACGTTACGGGAAGCCGGCTTAGCAGTCTCGGTGCTGCTCTGTGGTGCCCTATGCCCGCGGCCATGTGTTGAGGCACGGCAATACGCAGACGCCCATTCCCATCGGGGGACCCACTCAGATACCATCTATCTCTCTCTGGCGTCCCCGGCACAGCTGCCATTCTGATCCCTGCAGGCCTCCATACCATAATTCGAACCAACACAAGGATGAGGGCACCACTGTCACCCATACATACGTTGGAGGACACAACACATTCAGTGTGAGGCTCTCAGATCCGGACCAAACGTACTCCGAGTCTCCCTTTGTCTACTTTCAATTGGCCCGGGGCATCCACCATCCACTTGCACAACCTGCACTTACCAGCTCAGACCTTCATTATTCTGTATGCTCCACGAGGCAGGTCACCTTGAATCAACGAGGTTCCCAGCATACTGGTCGCTCTGTGGCCCTCGCGCCTTCCCAGGCTGTACTCCTCTATACCTTACAGCACGGTCCTCTTGTATTATCGGGGCCCGGACCTTTCCTGTTTACATCTCCACCATGCCCGGAAAGAACGCGGGCAAAACTAGGTAAATAGGCCCTATGGACTCCTTTACAAGCTCACAAGCCTTTCCTGAAAGCCCGAGTTCCCAGCCTCCTGCTTCACCCATTAACGCAGAGGATACGAAATTTGACCACCTACTGACAACTGTCCAAAATGGGTTCCTCGCCATCAATGTCAAACTTGATGACATTGTCGACACGATAGGTTCACTAAAAACTCGTCTGGACAAGGAGAGTGCCAGAATCACAACATCCATATCTACCCGGACTTCTCCGCAGGGGTCCAGACTCAGAGACGATCCTACGACACCGTCAAGCATCAACTACGACTGAGACAGGTCCCTTACGCCCTTCTCTTCCCGGCAAAACTTCGGATACAACACGGTGGAAGAGCTAATTTTTTCGAATCCCCTGCAACAGTTCTACCAGAACGATTTGCAAGAACCTGTATGATCTGTCCTCCTACTAAATGGCCCTAGCCGCAGGCGCGGCTGGCCCATGCTGGTCCTTGATAATACTGGAAACAGGACGAAATGGAGGGATGGCCTCTGCCCCCATCTTAGAACAAGCCGGATGAGATGTGCCCGAATTTGACGCGGTGTCGCTGCACTCGTCCCCTTCTTTGGGAACATCCACAAGTTAGTTCAGGGGTTCATCATCAAGTTGGGCACGATGGTGTGGGTGGGGGTTGCTTAGTTGGTTTAATCATTAGTAAAATTGCACTCACGGTTTCATTAGCTGTCCTCCATTATGTGACAACCTACTATCCCAACTTCTTGCATGACGCATGACGCACGGAAATGGCGCAAAAAACTAGTACACCCGGGGGGCTCAAACTAAAGTTGCTCACCTGGAATATCCAGGAGTTAAACAACAGAGCGAAGGCCAGCAAAGTAGGCGCTTACATCAATAGGCATCACCCACACATCGCTATGCTCCAAGAAACTCATGCGTTAAAATCCACCAACGAAAGTATTCTTCGGCAGTGGGGGGGCAATAGGCATTACACGGAATACTCCTCCCAAAATAGAGGCGTCATCACGCTAATACACCCCTCATTGGGATTCTCTACCGAGAAAAGCACTATCGATCCACAGGGCAGATATGTTGTGGTCTGGGGCACTGTGGCTGGCAGAAAATTTATTTTGGTCAATACATATGGTCCAAATCTGGATGAGCCGGAATTTTACACACACCTTCTTGCAGAGATAGGCCCTACAACGGAGGCCTGGGTTCTGTGGGCAGGGGACCTCAATACTATCCTTGATATTGCACTAGACAGGTCCTCAAGCAAGCCTAGAGCCCTCACTAAAGCGGCCAACATTATACACCAAGCCCAGGAAGACCTCGCTCTGTCGGACGCATGGAGAGGAACTCATCCCACAGAAAGAAAATATACCTTTTATTCTTCAGTCCATGATTCTGAATCCAGAATAGACTATTGGCTCATCTCCTCTTCCCTTATTAACTCCATCGAATGCTGTGATATCCTTCCACGCACACTCTCGGACCACTCCCCCGTTACTCTAGTTATACTGCTTCCCGACATTGGCCGCTCTGCACAGTGGTGGAGGATGCCCCCCAATATTTTGAAAGACCCGAACGTGATAGAGGCTCTATATACAGAGACAGAAGAATTTTTCCACCTGAACAAGGGTTCTGTGGGTAGCTGGGCTTCCATCTGGCAAACATTTACGGTATGGGTACGGGGCAATCTTATGTCCAAGACGTCTGGTCTCCTCAAAGCTGTCAGAACTGATTTGGGCAATACAGAATTGATCCTTCGACTGCTCGAATCTGCCTATAATAGTACCCATGACAAATGCACCCTGGCGGACATCAACTTGTACCTCCAGACCTTTAATGAACTGGCCACCAAAGAACAACAATATATGGCCACCCCGACAAGAGCACGCAGGTACGAGGAGGGCAATAGAGCTGGCCACCACCTAGCCCGTATACTCCGTAACAACCACAATCACACCCCTATTGCAAGCATTCTTACTGACGAGGGAGTTGCTGTACATGGGGAGGGTGACATAAACTCTCAGTTCTCAGACTATTACGTTAATCTTTACGCCAACGATGACAGATGTACACGGGACGACGTGAAGTCATACCTGAATAAGATCTCCCTCCCTAGTCTAACATTAGAGGACAACTGGTCCCTTGAACAACCCATGACGTGTGAGGAAATTGCTGAGGCGATTAAAGCACTAGCATCGGGTAAAACTCCAGCCCCGGACGGTCTCAATGCTGACCTGTATAAGACATGCTCTCCAATACTTGCCCCAATACTGGCCCTCGTTTGGGAAGAGGCTATGAGCGCTGGTTCGCTCCCTGAGTCCATGTCAGAGGCAGTCATTACGGTACTTTTGAAGCCCAGATGCCCGGCACATGAACGCTCCTCTTACCGTCCCTTGTCCCTGATCAACACAGATGCTAAGATTTACGCGAAGGTACTGGCCACTAGGCTTCTCCCCAAAATGACCACCTTAATCCATCCTGATCAATGTGGATTTATTCCTACTAGATCTACGGCCCTGAACCTGCGCCGACTGTTTAGCATTCTAGCGCAGATCAATCCGGAGGCACAAGCGGCTGCCATTTCATTGGACGCCGAAAAAGCGTTCGATTCGGTATCATGGCTATACATGTTTGAGGTTCTTCACAAATTTGGATTCGGCCCTTACCTGATAGGTTGTGTCAAACTCCTTTATTCCTCTCCCAAGGCCAGAGTTCTCATCAATCGTACCCTATCCAACCAATTTACACTATGTAGGGGAACGAGGCAGGGAGGCCCCTTTTCACCCATCCTTTTCGCCCTCACGATTGAACCGGTAGCAGCTGCAGTCAGGGCTGAACAAGACCTCAGGGGTATAAAAATGGCCGGTGCATATCAAGCCATCTCATTGTATGCTGATGATGCACTATTATACTTAAGGGAACTGGAAAAGAACCTATCCCCCATTTTGGAGGTGATCACCGAATTCACAGTACACTCAGGCTATAAGATCAACATTGCTAAATCCGAGATCTTCCCACTGACACGAGCCACTGCTTGTCCCTCGAACACTCATGGTTTGTCATGGGCCCCTGATCATATTCGATACCTGGGAATCCTGGTTTCTCACGATAAGAACTCTCTTTACATAGATAACTATGAATCCGCGTTACAAACCATATACCCCAAACTTCAAACTTGGTCCAAACTTCCCATATCCCTTGCCGGCCGGATAGCAGTCCTTAAAATGACAGTACTTCCTAAGCTCCTATACATATTCTGTAACGTGCCTATATGGCCCGGCAAGCTCTTCTTCGACAACCTGCGTTCCATGGCCACCACCTTCGTGTGGAACGGTGGCGCAAATAGATTGAAATGGAGCAAATTGGTCGAACCCTATGACATGGGTGACTTTGCCGCCCCTGATTTTGAGCTATACTATTATGTGGCACAGGCTCATTATGTAAAGTTCTGGCAGGACCCGTTGGACAACACGCCACACATACCTATTGAGCGCCATTCAGTCCGCCCAACTGACCTGAGATCCATTATATTTACGAAGGCACATAGGGATGATTGCAAGTTTGATCCAGCCTCCTGCACAGTTGCAGCATGGGCTGCAATAAGCAAACGTCTCGATATAGTCTGCCCTTATGATTCCCAAGCCCCTCTCTGGAATTTCCCAGGCATCCAGCCGACATATGACGTTGCCATCTAGAAAACCTGGCTGCCCGACTATGAAACTATGAACTCACGATGAAATCCATGTTCCCCAACGGTAAATTTGTTACTCCAGACGACTTTGCAAACTCAGTGGGGAATAGCCAACTAGCCACCCTACAATTTCACCGTATGAAAGCTGCGTTCAGGGCTAGGTGGCCAACATTCCCGGATGAACCTCCCGAACATGCATGCTATCAGTCATTGTACTCCCAGGCGGGCACCGGGGTGTCCAAATTATACAATATTGTGCAAGCACACACGAAATCCATAAACACCATCAAGGCATCTTGGGAAAAAGATATGAACATTGCTATCGACGCAGGGCAGTGGTCCAGATACTGTCTCCTATCCAAAAAGACCTCACTTAATGCTGGCCTAAGACTAATACAATTTAAGGTTTTGAACAGGTTACATTTCACCCCGGCCAAAATGGCAAAGTTTTACAGAACCATCTCTGATAACTGCCCGAAATGCCACACCCCTGGTGCGGATTCGTTTCATATGGATTGGGCATGTCCCCAGATAGCGAGCTTCTGGCTTGCAGTGGCCAATATCCTGGAGGATATAACTCAAATTCCTTCACACCTTAGCTCACCTAAAAACCTGTTTGGCGACATTGGTAAGGTCCCGGAAAAAACAAGGAGACTGTTTAAAGTCGCCTGCGCAGTAGCAAAGAAATGCATCCTGCACAAATGGAAAAGCGGCCAGGCTCCAACAGCAGAACAGTTCCTAGCAACCCATACCTATGTAAATGAATGTGAAGAAAATTATGTGGGTATGATACCTGCTCCATGCAAACCGAAAGACATTTGGGCCCCGTTCAGGTCATACTTGGACGAAACCTCCATGGACAATGATAACTCTGATAATGAAAGTGCGGATGCTACTCCGTGCCATGGGACAAGCCAAAGGTGACGTCAATCTTAGTGAATATGTAAAAAACATGTACCCGATGTAAAAGTTGGTGAGGGAAGTTGGGTTGCCCTCTGAGTGATGTGATCCTAATTAATGTTGTTGTGAGACATGCTGAGTGTACTGTGTCATGCAAACCAAAAATAAAGTTCTTAAAATAAAAAAAATGAATGCAACACATAACCAACACAGTTGTGTAGCAAAGTTGTCTGGTTTCATACAAATCATTATATTTGTGGAAAATGTTCTCCAACAGATTAATGTGTTGAACACACCACATAGATGCAACTTTATGATAAATGCACACAACACAAGAATGAAAAATACTTTTCTACGGTGCAAGCAAACATTCACTGAAAACCAACATTTGTTTGTTAAAAGGATACATTCCAATT
The DNA here is from genome assembly GCF_040938575.1 of Ambystoma mexicanum. Lineage (NCBI taxonomy): Eukaryota > Metazoa > Chordata > Amphibia > Caudata > Ambystomatidae > Ambystoma > Ambystoma mexicanum. Next base: position 729,647,649 of record NC_090923.1, read on the forward strand.
GTAACTGAGTTGTCTATTTTATTACTGCAATACTCCTAAAATGCGTGGAAACTAATACGCATGCAAAGTGCCCCTCTCCTCAAGACACAAAACACAGCAGCAGTTGAAAAGAAAGAACCCATTTCTCATCTCACTGTGTCCTCTGACACGCTCAGAGCAAACTGCTCCTTCATGGCCTGCAGTTAGGAATCAAAGCATGTTTTCTGTTACACCTGCCCTTTGCAGTGACCACTGCTCTCAGCTGGCACCTAATTCGTGTGCACAGAAATGTGCAAGATTTTTAATGTGTAAAAAAGCCTGGTACAGCACTATCTGGAGGTCTGAATACACCTTTTCTTCAGGGACATTTACCCTACCCCTGCCTTCCCAGAAAGTGAAGTTAGGGGTATATCATTCATAGATTTGATTTGATAGATTATTTATAAAGCGCTTAATATCCTGAGGTTTCTAAGCACGGACCCAGGGATCGAACCTGTGTTGCTCCGTGTCATCTTGCTTCCAAGGCGAGCACGTTGCCCTTGAGCTATTCTCGAACCTGTGTTGCTCGGTGTCGTCTTGTTTCCAAGGTGAGCACGTTGCCCTTGAGCTATTCTCCCGAGACCAGGACTGGTCTAGACGAAGACCAAGACTGGACTACTCCCACCAAGAGGAATGGAGGTTAGCCATTTCCCCAGGACTATAATGGGCAGAATCCTCCACATGGAGCCAATATCAAACTAGTCGACAATGCAGCATGAACTACCTGCACAACAATTCCCAGTCGCAAGCCAGCGCTGTCACAAAGTATCTATTGATGTTGCTCTGCCACACGAGGATGTAGACAGTGGACTGTGGTCGTTGCACGTATGCACATCTCAGGGGAGAAGCGGAAATAACGACATGGCACATGGGAGGACTTTTCACTTTTGGAGCCTGAATCTAACCCCTGTGGCTGTAGTAGCTGCTGCAACGGGTCCCAGGCTGCACACATCCGGAGCCTTATCCTATGTGTGCCGCTTCGCACAGTGTCCCTGCCCGCCCAACCCAATGGCAGCTCGGCTGTGTACCACCAAAGAAGGGGCTGAGAGGGACACACGCGTATCCATCACATTACGAGACCACGGCCTATATCAAGTCTACACCAGACACAAATACATATCTCCAATATAAAAGTAAGACCAATTAACTTAGCTTTGAGCTTGGGGAGAGGTGAAGCTGCTGACGTCAAGGAGTTTTATAGACTTGGAACTGGCACCATTGTATACGTGGTGCACATTTAGAAAGTTCTTTTTTCTATTTTATTCCAGTTAACTCATTCTTTCTTTGCTGCTGGGAGTTTGCAGTAAGGCAGACTATGAAAAATCCCAACCTCTGGATCATGACCTAAAATAATCATCTTAAAGAAATATTACGTTTTTCAACATTTTTACCTGTTGTCACTGATGGCCTCAAGATCACACCAAATCTTAAAGACACATCATGGGTTTTATTACAATTTTGTAGGGGGTCCAATTAAGGGGCGTCCATCTCTCTCTCTCTCTAATCTTCTGTGGGCTTCCTCCTTCCTAGCTCAGACTTCCCTAATCCCCAAGAAAGTCATAGAGATCAGTAACCCCTACTATCTAAAATCTAGCAGGGAGGTTCTAAAGACAGCAGCCTCATCTCTCTTACTCCCTCCAGGGGCTTCTAGGTAGATCGTAGCCTGGTGTCCCGCAGGAATTATAATGTTCTTCGAAAACAGGAATTGGTGCGTTCCATCCAGGTCTCACTCACGCTCATATTTCTCATTCTCACCTGGATGGTCTTTCCTTCCTTTCCCTTTCTTTTACTCTCCCCCTTCTCTTCCTCCTACTCTGTATTTTATCTCTATCTCTCTCATCTGTCCCCCGATGTTATTCCATCTTTACTCCTACCCTCAACTCTACACACCCCTCTACTCGCCATCACTCTCCACTCCCACTATTCTCCACTACTCTCTACTTCCACTGCTCCTCACTCCCACAACTCTCCACTCCCATTACTCTCCACTTCCACCACTCTACACTAGGCTCCACCCCACCCTCTCTTGCACTCACCCCACTTTCATCTCCCAGTCAACTTCCTCACCCAATCATTCTTATTCTCTTACTCTCCCACATAATCTCACTCACTCACCTTACCATACACTCACCCTCACAACCAAGTACCCCTTTCTCTCACCAACCAATACCTCGCCATTCAGCCAGTGGCACCCCCAGACATTTTTCATAGGGGTGGCCCCCTTGAAATCTTGGGGTGGCACACTAAAACAAACACATGACTGACCGGGATGGTGGTGGGGCCGCTTTTTTATAAGGGTGGCCGTGGCCTCCCTTGGTGGCGCCTCTGACCTCAACACTCTCTCAGCTAGTCTCCTCCATGCTCTGCTCCACTGTCCAATCTTCGGTGCTAATACCGTGCGCTAATGGGATTTTCACTTCCAGAAAAAAGCTGTAGGTGAAACAGCCCATTTAGCGACCAACTTGTGATAGGGCCAGCCTTTAAATGCAGCCGTAATACCGCTAAAGCCTAATTCGTGATGAGGCCCTAAGAGTTGGGGACCTGTATGCCATTGGGATCGTTTTATGAAGTCTTACCTCAAGTGGACTTTAGGAAAACTCTCCCCTGCACTTTTTTTTGGAAACTTTGGTTTTATTAGCATTTTCTTAATATAACAAACAAGCTTGATGCATGTTCAAAGGATATACATTCGGCTGCCCCAATAGTCCCTGCCCCCCCTCCCCACCACCCTCCGCCCCAATACATACCCACCCCCTGAAAACATATTCAAACTTGAACCATAAGTTTGGGAGACTCCTTGAATGCTCTTTTGTGTCCGGAGCTTGGGAGTAAATGTGGACGTTGACTTCTTCTATGGCTGTAATTCGACCACCTCCCCCGGGCCGTGGGCGCCCGTTCCATTTTTAGTTCATCCCTAACCCCATCCCCGTCTGCCCCCGCCGAGTCTGCTGCACCCCATACCAGTTTGCTTGGAATGAGCCAGAGTCATTGTTCATCGTTGCCGTTAGTTTGTCCATTAAGAACATATTCTTTACTTTTTTCAGCCAGTCCTTCTTTGAGGGGGTCTCCGGGCTCTTCCATTTCTGTGCCAGGGCCACCATGCCTTACCTCAGCATTGTTTCCCACATTCTAGGGTACCTGTGTATTTCCGTATCCTCCGGAGGGAGACCCAGCAACATCGTCAGAGGGTTCTGGGGGAGCAATTCCTCGGAGACTTCAGCAACCCAACCCCTTAACTTCTCCCAAACACCTGTACTTTTGGGCAGTGTCACCACATGTGGCCCCTCGTTCCCACCTGGTCACAGCCCCTTGGGCATTCGGGGGATACCCCTGAGAACATCTTTGACAACTTCACGGGGTCCCTATGCCACCCATGCAGAATCTTAAAATTGTGTTCCATATCAGCTGTGAATAAGTTCCCATGGAATGCTATTTTAAATATCCTTGACCAGGTGTCCTCCGAGATGACCTCTCCTGCTAAATCGTTTCAGAATGAGCGGAAACCCCTCCACTCCTCTAGGTTGATAGTGTTCAGGATTTTGTACATCCCGGACACCGCCCCCTTCCTTGAAGTCGCTGTGTCTAGTAGTTTCTCAAAAGGGGTCAGCTGTCTCTTCAAATTTTGGCCCCATGACTGATCGCAGAGGATACCCTTCAGGCAGAGGTATTCAAATATGGAGAGGGACCCCTACCCGAGAGCGTCTCTCAATTCCTCATATGTTAGGAATTCCCCTTCCCTCAACATCTGCCTCGCCCACTCCATTCCCGAGTCGGACCAGGCCAGTGCGTTGCGGAACCCCCTACTTCCCAGATTGAGGGGGTGTCCCCAGAGTGAGGACATCGGGGACGGCCACGACGTTAGGTATGCAGTCTGGGGGCCCTCCTTACAGATTGCCCAGAGAACTCCCAATGTTGGGTGGGATTTAAGTCTATTCGGGATGAACCTGCGTGGGGCCCACAAGAGGTCTCGGACTTTAAGAGGGTGGGCATCCATGTCTTCCAAATAGGACCAATAGGTTCCCATCCCCTCCCTCATGTGCTCTAGGAGGACACATAACTGGGCAACGGGGAAATAAAGTTGGAAATCTGGTAACCCAAACCCTCCCTCCTCTCTTGGTAAGGTCAGGACGGCCTTCGCGGTCCTCAGGGTTCTACCCTGCCATATAAACTCTTGTACTGCGTTCTGTATAGTCCTGAAGGTTTGGTCGGGGACGCTGGTTGGGAGAGCAGTGAAGAAATACAGTAAACGCGGTAGTATATTTATTTTTACCGCCGTCATGCGGCCATACCATGACAGAATCATTGAACCCCATCTCCTGAGGTCTGCGGTGATCCCCGCCATGACGGGGTCGTAGTTGGTAGGGGCTAGTTTTGATAGATCCCTGGTGCGGAGGACGCCCAGAAATCGGATAGAGACCTTCCCCACTGTTATCCCGTTGAGCCTGTGCAAGGAATCTAAGCCAGGGTCCCGTGTTCTCATGGGGAGCAGAACTGATTTAGATGCGTTGATCTTTAACCCCGAGAAACGCCCAAATTCGGCCATCAGAGACAGGAGGGGCGGGGGCGAGGAGCCGGGTTCCACCAGGTAGGCCAAGATATCATCCGCGAACAGGGAAAGCTTGAATTCTACTTCGCCTCTCCTAATCCCCTTGATGTCCGGGTGTGCTCTAACTGCTATGGCCAGGGGTTCCATTGTAATGACATAGATCAGGGGAGAAAGCGGGCATCCCTGTCTTCTTCCCCGTGAGAGGGGTTCTGACAACCTGCCATCCACTTGTACCCTTGCCCTCGGAGCTCTGTATAGTGCAGCCACCCATTCCCTAAAGTGTACCCCAAAGCTCATTTTCTGGAGGAGGAGTTCCATGTATCTCCACTCGACCCTGTCGAATGCCTTTTCCGAGTCCAGGGAGAGGACACTCGCGTTGAGGTCCAACCCCTGGGCGTAATGGAACAAATCTATGGTTTTGCAGATGTTGTCTGAGCCCTGACTTCCCCTTATGAGCCCTACCTGGCCCCCGTGGACCAGTTTCGGCAGTATCTCCTCCATCCGCTTCCCAATTACCTTAGCAAGAATCTTTACGTCAATGTTCAACAGAGATATTGGGCGGTAGGAGGAGCACTCCATGGCGTCCTTGCCGTCCATGGGTAACACTACAATTATGGCCTCCGGGAGAGGCCCCCCCTCCAGGACTGCATTAAAGAGCTTTACTAAGTGCGGGGCTAGAGTCGAGCGAAACCTTTTATAGAAGTACACTGTAAAGCCGTCCTCGCCCAGGGAAGTGCCCACCTTCATCCCGCTGATCACGTGTTCCACCTCGTCCTCAGATACCGGACCCTCCAACCTCTCTGCCATCTCCCTAGTCAAGGCTGGGATTTGTATAGAGTTCAAGAACCCTTCAATCTTCAATCTCAGCCTCACCCCGTTATATTCTGATGAGTATAATTTTTCATAGTATCGGCGGAAGGCCTCTCCTATGTGGGACGTGTCATGGCCTATTGACCCCTCTTCGTTCTTCACGGCTTTCACCATTCTACTTCTCTGTACCTCCCTCAGTTTCCAGGCTAGAATACTGTCCGCCCTGTCCCCCTTTTCATAATACTTTTGCTTAACCAGCTTGAGACTCCTTTCTGTTTTGTGCAGGAGGAGATCCTTTAACTGGAGCCTATAGCCATCCAGGGCGGTTACCTGATCGTGGTTTAAGGGTTCTGCTGGGGGGGCCCCCCGGCTGGAGTTGGGCTATTTTCTCTCTGAGACTTCTCCTGGGCTTCCCTTTCTCTTTTGTTCTGGGCTCCCTTACCTTGCTACGGTGACGCGGACCAGGTCGTGGCCCAACCAGGGGACGGGGTCGACGCTGTAGCCAGTGACGAATGGGTGCATGGTCTCATCCACTAAAATGTAGTCTATTCTAGAAAATGACGTGTGGATGGCTGAATAGTATGTGAAAGAGGGGGCGCCCGTCCTGGGGGTCGGGATCGTGTCCACCAGGCCCAATTCCGAGTTAACCCTTTGGAAGTTTCGTGGCATAGTCTCGTCTGCTGCCCTGGAGATCTGGGGACCAACGCGTTTCCTATCCTGGGTTGGGTCCAGGACCATGTTGAAGTCCCCCCCCACCACCATCGTGCCTTGGACAAAGAGCTTGAGTCTATCCCTCACCTCTTCCCAGAATTGAGTTTGACCTTCATTCGGAACGTATACTACGGAAAGAGTAAGTGGGGCGCCCTGGAGGGACCCCCGTACCAGCAAGTAACGGCCCTCTGTGTCTTTCAGAATGGCCTCCTTTTCGAAGCCCACATTCCTTGCTAATAGAATGGCCACCCCTCTTTTTTTGCCCTTGTGGGATGCACAGAAAACCTCCCCAATTCCTCCCCCCCGCATTTTGGTCTCCTTCCGCTGTGCCCAGTGAGTCTCTTGTAAGATGAGAAGGTCATGGTTCGCCCTTCTAAATTCCCTACAGACCAGGGACCTCTTTGTGGGGGTGTTCAGACCCCGTACGTTGAGGGAACCCAGTCCTAGGGCTGGCAGTCTTTCAGCCATTTTCTAAGTTATCTTCTCTCTTGGTCAACATCTTCACTTCACCCCTCCTTGCGTGCTCCCTTAGTTTTGTTATGTGCTCCCCCTCTCCCGCCACCCCTCCCCCCAGGGTGGGCCTAAAACATTTCCCCAACTTCCCCCCAGTCCCAACTCCTAACTGAACAACCCCAACTTTTGTGCGCCCCCCTCCCCGGTGTTCAGCCAATTAGTTCTGCCATCACTGGCTGTTGGCCGAACCACCGGCCTGCCCACCTCGGCCAGGCTTTCGTGTAGTGCTCATCGCTTTGAGCCCCCCCTCCCTCCCTACTGCATCGTCCCCTCAATGGTCCCCTTATACTTGCTGTTCATGGGGACGCTGTTAGCGGTAGAACCTCTGAGTCTTCATTCCTCATTCCAAAACTTGACAGGTCGCCCCCGTCCTTAGTCCTCAGAGTCGTTCCGCTCTCCGTCCTTCGCTGGTGACGGAGTATTCATTTTTCTGAATTTCCTCCCGCCAGTTTTCCTTCTCCTGTTTCCCGACGGGCCAAGGCCACTTGGTCTGTCCATCTCCGGCCCCGATGGGCCCCTCCGGGGGTTCGAATACGCTACATAATCTTGGATGGTTCCCCGTATGTCATCTTCCGTGATCAGAGTTGACCGTTGACCCATATATTCGAAGCCAGGGAGAAGGGGTAGCCCCACCTTAGCGCACCCCCTTCTCCCTGAGCAGTTGCGTTAAGGGGCGGCACATTCTGCATTTGGCCAGTGTGTAGGCGGAGAGATCCTGGTAGAATGAAATCTGGGTATTATTGTAGGTGATCTCCCGGGCCTTCCTGGCCTCCTCCAGCACTTTTGTCTTTTCCGAATAGTAGTGGAACCGGACCAAAATTGACCGGGGGCCCCCTGCTCTACCCGCTGCCCTGTGCACCCTATCGAATGTGAGTTCCATTGTCATCTCTTCTGCAAACAGGAGGGTGATGATGTCTCTCACTGCTCGGGTGATGTCTCTCTCCGTTTCTCCTTCCAATTCGGGTACCCCAAAAATTCTGAGGTTGTTCCTCCTTTCCCTGTTTTCGAAGTCATCCATCTGCCTGGCCCATTCCTCATCCCTCTTCTCCAGGGAAGCAAGCCTCATGGCTATTTGTATTTCTTGGGCCGCTGATGTTGATTGATTGGTCTCCACCTGTAACAGTCTGTCCTCGACCTTGTCCACCCTTTGGTCCATTTTTTCGAATTTCTGGGTGATGTCAGAACGCACGTCCCTGATTTCCTGCAGAATTGAGGCAAAACCCCTTTCCATTGCCGCTGTGGAAGGTGCCGGGGCCTCTGACTGGGCCATTTCTCTATTGAGGCTTGTACCTTTGTTGCTACGTGCTGCATCCTGGAAGCGAAATTCCTTCAAGGTTTCCCGCCAGTTCATCTGGTCACCCACTGTGCCCCGCCGCCGAGACCTCTGCGGCCCCGGCGGGGACCGAGGAACCCCTCTCGGGTCGGCCGGTGATCTCCTTCCAGGGGTTCCCAGAGGGGGCTCGTGAAAAGGGGGGGGAACCGGGATAAGGCCCTCCACCACCTGACTGTGGTATGCCTATGCTGCTACAGGGGGGTCGTTATTGGGCGGGCACACGCCCCACCGACACCGTGCAGGGGCCTCTCACCCAGTCCAGCGTCGCCGTGGTAGTCGGGGATTACTTTTGGACTCCTCATTGTGGTCGATGTGGGCAGCTGAGTCCGTATGACTAGGTCTGGAGGGCCCTTCCCACGGGGGGGCAGGGCACTGTGGTCCCTGCCCACGGCTTAATGACAACCGTCCGCACTTTGGCCCCCCCGGGGGGGGGGGGTCATCTCCGGGCAGGCACATGCCCAACCAACACTGGGCAGGGTCTCGCACCCGGATTCCCCCCGAGACTATCAGTGCTTTCTCCATGGCCCCAGGGGGGGACAGAATATTCAGCTGTGGCCAAGGGCACTGGCCCCAGGAGTGCTCACTTTGGGCGAAGGGCCTGGCAGCGCCGTCTCGCCGTCCCCACCCGGTGTCTTCTGATCCCTCCTGGGCAATGGCCGGCGTGCTCGCGTTCCAGGTGAGGATCCAGGGACCCCTGCCCACCTGTGTCACTTGCAAGGGAAACGAACGACCTCAGAACTGAATGGGACAGGTTTCCGAGGAAGGCAAGATAGTCCATATGTTTCTGTTACAGTTTCGTCTACAATTCCTTTAGAGGACAACCCCTATTAACACACTTTCCTCACCTGAGCTGCTGGAGTTGTCAGTCTCTTGTAGGCATCGCCATGCAAGGTAGACTCTCCCCTTTTTTAGATGAACATGCTTGTCACGGAGGGAAGCCACAGTGACCGCTGGAAAAACAGCTGTCCCGTGACTTCCCTTCCGGGATCAAGCCGGAATAAGGGAAAAACCCAAATCGGGAAAAAACCCTTGGCGGAGTGTAGACTCTTTTCCAATCCTGATGACAAGGCAGACCGCTGGCTGGAGGGCTCTGTTGAAGATGCAGGTAGCCAAGTAGAAAGTTAAACAGAGCGGATGCGAAGGAGTCGCAGTTCTGTAGGAAGTCGATACCACCTTGCAAGTGGAGACGAGGCAATTCAAAGGTGGGATCTGAATCCAAGGAGGGCCGAACAGGAGGAGGTAGAAGGTAAGTTGGGTGCACGGACCCGAGGTAACAGAAGGAAAATGGGAGGAGGAAGATAAGAGAGAGATAGAGAAAGAAGCAGTGTTCGAAGGAATGAAACCACCAAGAGAGTGGAAACTGAAGTGAACCGCTCAGGGCAGCGGTCGGGAAAAAATAAGGAGAAGGTGGGCTTCATATGAAATACGAACACAGGAGCACAAGGAACCTCTGACCGAACCGAAGAGGGAAGGCAGAAGTCAGGAGCGAGGAAACCCGGAACAGGAAACATACAAGAGGGGTTGCAACGCAACATCCAGCCTGGGGGAGGAGGATTAAATACTCCCAGAGGCGCTGCGCTACATCAATGGAGCCACCAGCAATAACACAGAGAAAGGACTAAAACACCCTACCTCTGCGTCGCCAACTCCAACGTGGAAGTATCCGCCAATCTCGGCTACTGCCGTGGCGGTGGATGACAACAACAGACTTATGGTGATCCCTTTATCTCTGAAGATCAAAGACAAACCAGTGGAAACGCTGGCACTCCTGGACTGCAGTGCTGCAGGCAACTTCATGGACATCATATGGGCTAGACAGATGGGAATCGAGCAAGTAGCTAAAGAAGAAGATCAGAAGTTTGAAGAGGTTGATGGTACCCCTCTCAGCTCCGGCTTGATAACCCATGCCACCTTTCTTATGGAGATGACCATACAGCAACATCAAGAGGTCATACAGTTTGATATTATCCAGGCCGCACATTCCCAGACATCCTCGGGGTGTCTTGGCCCCGCAAGCATAACCCTACCATAGATTGGTCAAGAAACGATATTGCCTTCAATTCGGATCATTGCCGCAAGTTGTGTTCCACAAGAAAGACACATGAGCCTTTGAAGGTGCTGATCCACAAACCTTCCTCTTGGCCATTTCTTGGTGTCAACTACATTCCTAACAACCTACGAGACTTCTAGACTGTGTTTGCCGAGAAGGATCCTCAAGAACTACCACCTCATCGTCCTGAAGATTGTCGCATAGATCTACAGCTTGATGTCCTTGTTCCCTTTGGGCGCATGTTTTCTCTCTGCTTGAGAGAGAAGGCAGAACTTAGAAAGTATCTAGATTCCAATCTCAAGAACAGTCTAATTCAACCTTCCCACTTCCCCGCAGGCGCTTCTCTTTTTTTTGTACCAAAGAAGGACACAGACGAGTTGCGGCTCTGCATTGACTATCGGGGGCTCAATAAAGTAACCATCAGAGACCGATACCCAATGCCCCACATCCGAGACATTCTCGAAGCAGTACAAGGTGCCGTGGTTTTCTCTAATCTAGACCTCCGACGGGCCTACCACCTGCTACGTGTTGGAGAAGGAGATGAATGGAAGACAGCCTTCCGTACCCCATTTGGCCATTACGAACATAGGGTCATGCCCTTCAGTTTCGTCAATGCTCCCGCAATATTCCAGAGGTTTATGGATCGTATTTTTTCTGACCTATTGTACCATGATACCATTGTTTACCTGGATGACATCCTGGTGTACTCTTCCTCTAGACAAGCCCATCAAACCCACCTTCAATAGGTACTACAGCGTCTCCAAGAACACCACTCATTGGTCAATCCTGACAAATGTGTTTTTGAAGTATCCTCAGTTCCCTATCTGGGTTTCATCCTTACAGAACAAGGTGTCGAAATGGACCCTAGAAAACTCTTGGCGGTGCTCAACTGGCCCTCACCAGCATCAGTTAAAGAAGTACAACGTTTTCTGGGCTTGGCAAATTTCTATCGCCGTTTCATACCACGGTTTTCTGAGACAGTGTTGCCTATAACTTCCCTTTTGAAGAAATCATCACTTCCTTTTAAATGGTCTCTTGCGGCTGAAAATGCTTTTGGATCCCTTAAAAAAAGGCTTTCTGTACGGCTCCTGTTCTCGCCAGCCCGATCAGACTCTCCCTTTCATCGTTGAGGTTGACGCCTCGGCTGCTGCTTTAGGGGTGCTCTTCTACAGGAGTACGAGGGCATCAAGCACCCTGTCACCTACCTGTCGAAGACTCTTGGTCCCAGCCAAGTCAACTACTCTGTGATCGAGAAGGAGCTGCTGGCCATCAAGACCGCCTGTGAGGAATGGTGTCATCTTCTCCAAGGCGCCTCACACCCCTTCATAATCAGAACTGACCACAAAAACCTCAAGGTTATTCAACAAATGGAATGAGGTTATTCAACAAATGGAATGCGTAAATTCCCGACAGGCCAGATGGGCCCACTTGACAAATTGGGTATCGATAGGGCTTTGTCTTCTGGATTTCACCCACAAACTAACAGCCAAACCGAGCGCCTTAATGCCTCACTCGAGAAATACCTCAGATGTTTCATTAACCACATGCAGGAAAATTGTGTATCCCTGCTGCCAACAGCCGAGTTTTCATACAACAACGCCAAACACTCTGCTACCAATATCATCCCTTTCATTTGCAACTATTGTTACTACCCGCTGGATGTACTCCCTTCTGAGCTACGTCCTACTGTGGTTCCTTCGGTTGATGGCATTTTGGCCAATATAGCCGAAGCTCACAAGAATGCTGGTGAAAGCCTACGAGTGAGCCGGTTACGGTACCAAGATCAAGCCAATCCTCGTCGTCGTTTAGCTCCTGTATGGTCTCCAGGTACTCAGATATGGCTGTCCACTAAATATCTTCCTCGAAGGCTGCATCCATCTAAACTGTCGCCTTGCTATGTAGGGCCCTTTCCAGTTGTGAAAAGGATCAATCCTGTAGCATATATAGTGAAGCTACCCAACAGTAGGACGAAGATACATCCGGTCTTCCACACCTCACTGTTAAAGGAAAAGCGAGAAGATCCTTACTGGAGGTCCACACCACCTTCAAGACCTCTAGCTGACGATACTCCAGAGGAGTACGAAGTACAAAGCATTATGGACTCAAGGTATAGGAAAGGACAGTTCGAATACTTGATCCACTGGAAAGGCTACTGTCATGATCTCTGCTTCCAAAAGGTCAGGACTTACCCAACTCCCTTGGAAGCAGACCCATAACCCAGGTTCCGAGTACCAACCAGTCCCAATTGGGACCTTTTGGACCCTGTCCTGGCGCCAGTGGCACCAGGCTCATAAATATGCCCAGTCCCAGCGCTGGAAGCGCCGGGCTCATAATGCTTGGGTGGACTTACCTGCAGCAGACCATGCTGCTTACTTACCTGCCAGTTGAGCCTCTAATCCTCTTCTGTTTGGGACTACTTTTCCTGTTGGGTGGGGCAGGAGCCACTCCCTAGGTTCAGAACACTGGAGCTCTTCTGGAAAGCAGGAACTCTTTTCTTACCTAGGCGAGGCTGTGGAAGGAGACACCTAAGCACTACAGGAGGCTATTTAAACCACACCCGATGGATGAATCTTGCTTTGCGTTATTCTGCATCCTCTGCAGCAGAACGCTCATGGTGTCTTCTGCATCTGATCCTGGGCCTAAGGGAAAAAGGCTTACCATCCTGAATCCAGTCTTCAGCAACACCTATAAAGACAAGAAAGAACAGGTTAGCACTACGGTCTTCAGTGACAGCGCTTCTCTTACCTGGTCCATCGGCTGTCACCAACGCCTCGCGCTGCATTCCGGCATCTGAAAGACAAAGGCTTACCTACTCTTCGCGTGCTCCGGAGGTCTTCGCACTGCATTCCGGCATCTGAAAGACAAAGGCTTACCTACTCTTCGCGTGCTCCGGAGGTCTTCGCACTGCATTCCGGCATCTGAAAGACAAAAGCTTACCAACTCTTCGCACGCTCCGGAGGCCTTCGGCGCTGCATCCCGCATCTGAAAGACAAAAGAAGGTGCGTTTAAAGACATTGGGTAACTTTATTACTCACGTGCCATTACTCCTTCCCACGCCGAACCCAGTGGGTATTCCGGCACCCTTCAGCAGCTCCGAACTTGTACCTGCAAGATAAAAGGACAGTTAGTGCGCATCATAAAGCAGGCAACAAGCGGTTACTTACGTGCTTCCAGGCGCTTCTATTCCTCACACGGGTTCCATCCTCAACTCTTTTCAGCCCGTCATCCGCCATCGCCGGAACCCTGCAAAACAAGAGACATCATTACAAGAGACTTGTAAAGACATTTGAAATACTCGGAACTTACCGTTCGTGCAGTAAACGACGGACAGCAGTCCTCTGAGGTCAAGAGGCCTGCACCCTTATCCAGTGAAGAAACTGGTTACGGCACCCTGCCCCGAGGCAGATGGAGAGCTCGGCGTTCACTTACCTAAGGTGAGAGCGTTAACCTTTGGGGTTCTACAGGAGAAGAGAAAGGGAAGAAGAGAGAGACACCCAATAACCCCAGTTCATTAATCCCATATTTTCTATCCGCAGACATCTTACTCTTCGAGTCAGACATACAGTGCACAGAGGTCCAGCCCAAAGAGCCAACTGTGTTACACATCACCTTTGAAGATACGGTATTCGCCCAGTCAAGACCGGCGCCTCTGCGGGAATCAGGTGAGCGTTACAGCTACTCACATATGGAAGACTCCTGGGAACCCAAAAACGCAAGTTCATGCCCCAGTCCTGGTTCGTTCCTTCCATCGGTCACACCCTGGCAAACCGGGTGGACCAGCCCCTGGAAGGGGGCATACTGTCACGCACCTGCCATCCTGGCGTTTCTGGCATGCCTGCCGTTTACGCCGCCATTGATTTTCCTGTTACATTTGTAACGCTCTTCTCTGTTTTGGTCTAGTCTTTCTGGACATTTTTTTCCTGTTTTCTATTTTAGCCCCACCCCCTGTTTACGCTTCGCGTTGCAACCCCTTTGAGCATTGGTTTCTCTTTGGGTTAACGCTCCCTAGTCATTTCCCCTTGCAGTCGCTGCTGCCTTCTGCTAGCTTGCTTCCCCTGCTTTTTCTATTTTTCCCGGGCTGCTTCTGTGCACCTTCCGCCACCGTCTTTACTGCAGTTTGTCTTTTTCCCTTACCTTCTGCTGCTCCTTCCTCCTTGCTTCTCTGCGGTTCCTTCCACGCCTCTGGTATTCTTCTATTTCCTTTTGTCTCTTTCCTTCCTTCCTGCCGTCTTCTTACGGTTCTTCTCCTTTTCTTTCCTTGTTACAGTTCTTCTGCCCTTCATCCCTCCTTGTTCTTAGTATTGTTTGCTTACCTGCTTTTTTGCATTACTTGGTTTTCCGGTTTTGGACTCTGCGAGCCCGGACTTTCTCAGCCTTTGTTTTCCGCTGGTTTGGTTTCTGCATTTACTCCAGGAAGATCCATTTTTTCCTCTTGTTCAGGTGCTCGCGGAAGGAGGTCCTGTGTTCACTGTTTTATCCACACTGTGACACAGTGGCTTCCTTCCGAGGGAGGCCATTTCTCTATAAAAAGAAGAAGACCTTCCGATGGAAGAAAGACAGGAGGCCTGGGTGCTCTACAGAGGACTCAGGTGAGGAGAGGGAGGTGGGGGACTATTCGGCTTTGGAGGATACCATTGATGTGACATCTAGCGTTCAGTACACCCGGGCCCCCATGACAGCAGCAGTATAGACACAAGCCCTGCAATCCCTGCGAGACATGCAACAGGGAGGGGGACGAAGAGGAGGTTGTCCCTTCCGTCTGAAAATGGAGATGTGGCAGCACAGCTGGTGACCTTTGGAGACCCGGAGCAGGCGTGAACGACTGGTGGGGCAAACCCTTGCATGCTCCAGGACCCCCACGCGCAGCAGTGCTCACGTGGTGGCAAGGAAAATGTGCAACCCATCGGCGGGGTGAGCGCGCGAGCTTGGAGTGAAGAGCAGGTTTACCCATGGCAAGGTGTCAGGAGCTGGGGCACCTAAATACACAGAATCGGCGATGCACAAAGCGTCCAAGACATTGCGCAAGCCGCTGAAAAACAGATTGGATCAATTTGCCTTCACTCCACGTGCACCGGGGATGGCCATTGAGATGGCGGTCAAAAGAGCACATAAACCCGAGGGAGGCGTGCCTTTATCATTCACTGAAAAAGACCTATTGTCTAGCTTAAAAGCACTGCAGATAATCTCACACGGGAAATAGGGGACATGAAGGCGGAGGTGGCCAAGAGCGTAGCCGACCTTAAAAGTGAGGTAGACATCCTGGGGAGTCGAGTTATAGAACTGGAGCATGCAGTGACTGAAATAGTGTAGCTTGCCCTGGAGAAGCATGGCATAATGGAATGTGAGGTGTCTGAAATGTGAGATGGACACGCAGGTATAGGTTTCTCACAAGCCATTTTATTAAATGAAAAGGGGTAAGACAAATGCCTATCTTTCCCTAGCCTAACAAGAATTTCCCTACCTAACAAACTAAGGCTAAAGGAAAATGACCTAATGTCCAAAGGTATCTGTCCCTCACACTAATACATACAGCAAAATCATACAGGACTTATTTGCCAGTTTAAACATTCACAAAATAACATATAAATGCAAACACAAACGTTATAAACAGGAATCCTTGAAACCAGGGTTGGATGCCTTTCCCCTGGATCAAGTCAGGAATTTCTAAAACAAAGTTCAGTTTCAGAAAATGTATTTTCACTAGCCAAGTTCTACTCTAGGTAGAAAATAAAGTTCTCTTCATTCAATATATCCTTCACTTGGCAAAGTGACTATGTCAGTTCAAACGTTTTTCACACTTGTAAACAATGGTTAAAGTTTCCACAACCTGCTTGTTAACTCAAAAAGACTTTCTCTTCGCACCTCAAGTCAGAAGTCAAGGTTAGTGTTCTCTAAAGATCAATCACTTGTTATCACAGTATCTTTGTTCTTTAGAAACAACATCTTAGTCTGCATGGTTATACAACAGTTAATCAAACATTGTACTAGTTTTGCCACTCCTTTCCACCACAACCATCTGCTACATACACAATACTTCAAGTTATCTTCTTCCTGGTCCACTCGCCTGCCAGGACTAACCACTATTTTCCCCTTTCCTGGTTTACTCTCATGCCAAGGTAAACTACTACTACAACGTGTACTCTGTGGTAAGGCTTGTCAACACAATTGGCATACAGTTTCTTTCTCCAATATACTGCACAAAAGGACAATAGTTCTCATATTGATCTGTTTGCCATAAGCAATGCAGGTTACAATTGTCTCCGTCTTGTTCCTTGTTACAAGCAGGGCTTTTCTCCTGCTATATCTGCCTTTCCTTTACACAACCTTAAGGATGTGCAAATGTGGTTTGCAACTCCCTCCCTCGAGGTATCTTGATAGGAGACTGTTAAATTCAACTTGCCTTAGTGTCACTCTCAGCTTTCTTTGACTTTGGCAATCTAAGTAATGTACTCTTTTAGCAAAGTTGTATCTCCTTTGTTTTATTAATGCCCCTCATTTGTAATGCGGGTTATAATATTCCCTTATTGGATATTCCCCAGTTTGGCTTTGGCAATGCGGGTTACAATATTCTCCTATTCAACATCTCATAACAGGAGAGTTGTGCCCAGTTTGCTTGAATTCAAATGTCCAGTATTCAAAATTACTCAGCGGTGTCCTTCAAAAGCTGTGGGGTCACTTGCATCAGGCCAACTCACTGGTTCGTCCTGACATCTTCTTCTGACACACTGGTTCTGCTTCTTCATTCGTCGGGACTCCTGCAGTCTTTGACAGCTCTCACCATCATGCCACTGCTTGCGCTGACCATCAACGGAGCTTGCACAACCCTGGATGCTCGCCTGTGAAAGGCTTACACCGGAGCAGGTTACCGTCTGCAGGGAGCTTCTCTCTCCCCTGGGGTCGCAGGCCTTGATACTGCTTCCCGCTGTGTGTCCTCTGGCTACACCAGGGATCCCAACCTTCTCCACGTCCTCTACACAGCGTCCCGCTGTCAGTACAGCAGCGACCCCATTCCCTGCTTTTTCCTGCTGCCTCTCCCTAGCCCACACCTGAAAGACCTTTAAATGTTTAAAGGTCCAGCTCAGGTGTGGGTCATTACCACAACTAGACCATGCATTACACTTTGGTAACTCTGGACCTGTCTTCTTCGTCCCAGTACTAGTAGCATTATGGGAGTTGATGTCCACAATGTTCCTAGTTGTTTTAACAGCATCTAATCCACTTTGTTTAAGTGACTTAAAGGGTGTACATTTAAGGGAAGATTTTGAAGGAATTGACGCTTCTCTCCCAGCTCTATAGTCCAAACAGAAGATAGAGTGATAAATACTAGAAGTAGTAGTATTAACTCCCTGACCCTTATATAACCCATTTCCATGTTTACAATAAAGGTTCTCATATTTGGCACCTGGGTTAAATCTGGGAGGGGAATCCCTACTGCAACAACAACCCATTAAGTATTCAGACACTAGGGAAACTTCATCCTCAGAAGAGGATGTACATTGTGCCTCCCCTGACGGAATCAACACATTCCCTTGATGGCCTTCTCCTCCCATGTGATCCTCCCTCTTAATACCACCCCTAGGGTTAGGACCAGATGGCAACTGCCTTTCCCTGGCCACATGAGAGTAGACTTTAGGCTGGGATTCTGTGTTGATTCCCGAGGAGTCATCACAGGAAACAGTGAAAAAAAGGTAATAGAATTGGAAAACAAGCGTGAGAATCTGGAGAACAGATCCAGGTGCAACAACATCCACCTTAAATGTTTGAAGGAGGGTACGGAAGGTGAGAACATGGAATAACTTCTTGGAAATGCTCTCTGAGGAGTCAGCGGACATGATTGAGACCGACAGAGCACACAGAATAGGGGCGTACAAGCCTAGCATCCACGTGGAAAGACCTAGGGATGTTGTGTTCATGCTTTACCACTACACATTTAAAGAGAAGCTTCTCGGGGCGGCGAGAGAAAGGGGTATGATGTAGCTCAATGGTCACGCATACAACTGTTTCAGGACTTGTTAAGCACCATGCTACAGAAGCGCAGACTGCTCAAACGTGTGACAAGCGCCCTGACGCAAGCTAAGATGGTTGTTCTCAACTAAAATCAAGTTGTGGTTCCAACAATGGAGCAAGGATGTAAAGCCCGAAACATGGACATGTCTCAGCAACAACAGGGAGAAAGACGAAACAGCAGGTCTACCCAGAGAAATTATCAGAGATGGGCGTTGGCCCCGGGAAAGAAGAAACCGTGAGGAATCCCTATAGCTGAACTACAGAGGGGCTACAGTATGACTTTGTGTGACAAATCCAGGTTGCGCAAAATGGACAGGACAGATTCTGGGCACAAGAATACTTTGATGTGAAGGAGGGGGGGGACCACTTTGAGGTGAGGCTCACAGGAATGGCTTTCCATGAGGGGGGAAAAGAGAAGATTCTATAGTATTCGTTGAGCACAGAGCTCAGCGTTGGGGGCTGTTGGGGTGGTCGGTTCAGGAGCATGCTTCTTTTGAATTGGAGAGCACATTGGTGGATCCAGAAGGTAGATACCTGGCTATCATGGGGAGGTTTGGGAATAAGGCTCTCACTTTGACCAGTGTATATGCACCCAATACAAAATAATCCAAATTTATGCTGGGACTACTTCCTAGGTTCTTATTATTTGCAAGAGGCGATTTTGATTTGGGGGGAACTAATTATGGGGTTTATCCCTTGGATTGATAACTCATGAGGGGCTGTAGGACAGGGGAATGCTGCGTCTAAGAGGGTAAGGCAGGAATTAGCAGGGATGGGACACATGGAGAGAGGAACATGCAACAAAAAGGACTTTTCATTCTCTCACATGTCCATCGTTATATATTAGGAATGATTATCTGTTTGCCTCCATTAGCCTTGGAGGGGAGATAACTGAAACAAAGATAGGGGACATCGTCATATCTGATCATGGACCAGTGAGTCTTCAGGTGCGGATGGAAGGAGGGCTGCCTCGAAACTGGATACTCCCTACACATTTAATTTGAGATGAAGTGGTATTTGCAGAGATTACAGCACAAATAAGGGAATTCTTTGAGTTGAATGACCCGGCCGATACCTCCTTTAATAACAACTGGGACTCCTTTAAGGCCACAATATGGAGGAAATTCTTGGCCCTTGGCACAAATTTAGCCAGAACGAGAAAGCTGGAGGGGAACAGATTGAGGGAAGAGTTTGAATAGCAGTCAGGGGCTCTTAGGCTCTTGAGACAGTAAATACGCTGAGGGGACTGATAAATACAATGGCTACTAATAGAGTGGAACACTCACTCTAGAACATGAAGCGTACGTTCTGCAAAAAGGCAAATAAGCTAGACAGGCTTCCAGCACATGCGCTAAGAACAAAGCAGGCAAGAGGACATATCAAACCCCTACGAAATGGGGGTGGGAATCGAATAACAAGGGAAAAAGATATATTGGCCGCTTTCAGAGACATTTACACCCAGCTATATAGGGTAGAACTAGGTGCAGGTACCGGGATTGACCAGTATGTTAAGGAGGCTGATGTGAATAAGGTGACGGCCGACCAAAGAAATTGCTTAGACTAGAGCAACCTATAAGGGCCGCAGGAAAGGCTGAAGGCGATAAAATCGCATAAAGCAAATAAAGCACCCAGCCCAGGCCAGGCCAGGCGGTCTGATGAGCCACTTTTATAAAGAGTTTAGTCGAGGGCTACTGAAACATTTGGTCAATATGTTTAACTCCTTTCTCACTTCGGCTAGGTTGTCATACTCTCTGAGCCAAGAAATGATGGTGTCTGGGTGTTGTGCTGCCGTTGCTAATATTGCTAACATTGTGCGAAGGCAGCGAGGGTCAGTAGGGGGCTAGTGGCTTTCCTGGTCACTCACTCTCAGTGAGTGCACTCTGCACCATGAGACAAAAGGGGAGTTATTGCCCCCCTAAAATCTTGGTCCAAGGAGGAAAGGGAGAGAGGTCTTCCCAGGCTAGCCGAGTCTGTTCCCTACAAGCCCGGCTGTGCAGCCTGGTGTAGGAATTCCTCCTTGCAGCGTCCCTTGGCACTTGATCCTCAGTGGCTAGTACTCAGCCGCTCTACGAACCTCCACACTTACTTCCTGCGATGCTGTTTAACCTGGCGAAACAAAGCAATGAGTCATAGTACCTCCGGATGAGACTGCATCTCCCCAGTAGCCTTTGACTCAATTGTAGCTACAGTCATACTCTCAGCTACAACAACAGTGATTGCAATTACAACATTATCTATTGCTCCCCTGCCCTTGCCCATCTGCCTTTGCCTTCTGTTTTTATTTTGATAATGAAAAAACCACGCAGGCAGGGCCTTCGAATTGAGGTCCCTCAGGTGGGGAAGCGCCTGAGGTGACCTGTTAAATCTAGAGACAAGACAACATCAGCTCTCCGTTCTAAGAGAGCAAAAAAAAGATGGCCCTACTGGGGCACAAAGGAGGATTACTAGGTATTTTGAAGATTCCTCTGTGATTCCACTGGCCTTGCCCTCATTATTTTCAATATCTAACCCTAGCCATCATTCGACAACAATGGACCTCTTCTCTGTATGTTTGATAACCTAAGAACTAAGACGGAACTCTATGGCCTCTGCCATGGTAAACCCTGCACTGATTACTGGGGCCGGTATAGCATCAAGCCCTGACATGGTGGCAGCAAACTTAAGCCAGGAGGCCCCCTATAGGGACGGTGGTTTTGCAGACATGGTGACTTTCCCGACGTCTCCAACATCCCCGAAGAGGCCCGCTAACACCCATGCAGATGTTTTAAGACCTCCCTAAATTAATTTTATTTTGTCAAAAGTTGCAGCCTTATGTCTTCTTTCCTCAAAGATGGCAGTGGACCAGCAGTCTCTTAAGCATACACTTGTAAAGGTGGCAGAAGCCATTATGGCCAACAGCCAACCCAACAGTCAATTCAATAACCCTGGTTCCTGGGATCCACCCGGTAACGGGGGTAACAGGGGATTAAGGAGGGGCACATGTTCAACCCAGCATGATGCCAACGAAGGCCCCATCCCCTGTTTACCCAAGATTGCAGCCCCCCCCCCGATCTGATAAGGAAAATCAACCAAATCCTTGTCCTTCGAACTACTTCCTACATGTTGAGGCTGCAACAGAGGAAGATGCAATTGAGGCCCTACGAGTGGAGCAGTTGATGTGTGCTGGTACCCCCTGTGGGCAACCACTGCAACAGGTCCATTGTGCGGCATCTAGCATTAAGACGACCTACTGGGATACCCCCCATCGGAGGTGGTATTGTCGGTGGTATTGTCGGTGGTATTGTCTACTGTGGCATTAAGACAAACGCCAATGCCTCTCCCCCACCGTGGTCCTCCTCTCACGAGTTCCCACCAAAGGTCTATTACAATGGCCCTGGGGGATGGGACAGCGAGGCAGGTCATCCTCCAAGGCCCGCGAACAAGTCAGATCTCTTGTGACAACCAAGACCTCCCCAGCAACCAGCAGAATCAATGTACCATCCAGCAAGGAAAGGAGACCAACCCAGACAAGGATGGCTCAATGTTTCTGCCACAGCCTCAACCCCTTCCTACAAAGAGCTGCTCAGTAAACCTGGCATAAACCATAAATTAGAGCCCTATGAGGATTGTCCTATTGGTGCCCACAAAAGCTACAATGAGGCACAAGTAAACTTTCTTCTTTCCAGATCAGTGAGACCGGAGCAGTTCGCACCACGTTATGATAGTCCATTCTTGAATCGTTCCTCACTGGTGTCTATATGAGGGTCTATCCCGCAGCTATCTTCAATCCGCAGCAGCGACATAGCCCGAATTGAACTACCTAAGTTGGACAGTAGCCAGAATTGGGCTTTAATTGAACTAGTTTCACCAGTGGCTGTCTCACTATTATCTACATGTGCAGGAACCCTATTGTCTATGGGCGTCGTCCGTTCAGTTTGCCAATTGGGGCTCTCAAACCATCACTCCTCGCCAGAATGGCATGTCTGCAGCAGAAACTGAGGATGGCCCCCTGAGGTGCCTCGCTTTACCTGCGCCGGCTTGTTTGCTAAGCCATTACCAGCCTGTGGGGGAAGAACAAGGGAGATCTGCCAGCAAGTGCCTGCTGGCTACCATCAGCCTCTGACCCTGAGCCAACTCAATCCGGAGGAATTTAACTGACATGATCAAGGAGTGTGCTCAGCGGCAGGCAACCAGGGACTCAGGTTGCTGTCCTGGAACATTGCTGGAGTGAATAACAGTGGTCGAAGTGGGCGGGAGCGGTCGGGAGCGGTGCTCCTCTACTTCTTTTAATTAGGTTTTACCGTTCCTATACTTTTATTTTAAAAAGAAACCGTTTAACATAAACGTGTAGGAAGAAGTTGAAACATCAGGCGCATATGTTTTGGGGTTTGTATTGTGCATGTGAGGGGGTGCACCAATGGGGTTTGTGGGGAGAGGTGCAGGCCAGTAGGGAACAGAGTTCCCCTACTTCTTTTCGTACACTTCGACCAGTGGTGAATAGGCAATTGGACAATCCAACATGGACTGGTTTTATTGGTGGCTTTAATATGATATGATATGATATGATATGGCATTTGTAACGTGCCTATACACAAGTGTTTCAAGGCGCGACGAGGCAGGGGGGGAACAAGGGGAAGACAGACAACGATTCTACTAGGCCAGGTGACATTCAGATCGCGCAAGTGCAAGGATAAAGGGGAAGGGAAAAGTGCAGGGGGAAAGTGCAGTACAGTGTTAGTAGAATACAAAATAAATAATAAGGGCCCGCTAGTGGCAAGTTCAAGGTAAGTGCAGACAAGTGCTGGGAGGGGGGGCTGTAGGGATACAGAGACAGTCCCGCAGTGCAGGGGTTGCCAGGGAAGGAATGCAGGGAAGAGTGGCTGGGCCAAGGACTGAGTGGCCCAGTTGCAGATTCAGTGCAGTTTCAGTGATTTTAGGAGGGGGGAGGGGGAGAGAAAGCGGAGGCAAAGAGGAAGGTTTTGAGGTGCTTCCAGAACCGGAGATGGTTCTCCTCAAGTTTCAGGGAGGCAGGGAGGCTGTTCCAGAGGGAGGCCCCTGCTGCGGAGAGAGATCTACCCCAACTCGTTGCTTGGAGAAGCGGCTGACCATGAGGGAGTTGGAGGCAGATGAGCAAAGATCTCAAGAAGGAAGATATTTAGGTAGAGAGAGTTGAAGGTATTTTGGCCCAAGGCCCCAGAAGGCCTTGTGGACAATGCAGAGGGTTTTGAACTTAATCCTCGCAGCCACTGGGAGGCAGTGTAGTGATTTCTGTCCTGGAGAGATACGGTCCCTGGGCTTGAGGCCAAGGACAAGTCTCGCAGTCCTGTTCTGGATGAGTTGCAAAGGGCGGAGAGTAGAGGCAGGCAGATTTAGATAGAGGCTGTTGCAGTAGTCCAGTTTCGAGAGAACCAGGACTCTAGAGACAGTGAGCTTCTGGGGGAAGGAGAGGAAAGGAAGTGTCAAGGGTTTTGACCCATGTTAAATTATTAGACTGGGTAGATGTGGGGATAAGCTGTCACCGCCCATCATTCTATCCCAGAACCAGGAGAACCGCACAGTTTTACGCACAGCAAAATGGTCCCCTGACCTGCCACCCACCAGTGCGAGCGTGAGGGGCCAGGAGTGCCATGGGTGAAATGTGTGCCAAAGGAAAAACAGCAGTGCCGGTTAGCTAAAAAAGCGCTTTGAAATCACCTTTGTTTCTCTGAAATGTAAGCTAAAAATGCCTATTTAAAACCTCACAAGATATTCAAAAATCTCAATGAACACCAGCAGGCATTTGGCAGAATGTATTCTTGTGTGCATACTAAATCTGGAAAGAGAAAGAGCCCAAAACAATGTTCATAACAAAACTGGCTGAGCTGTGGATGTCAGCAGCTGAAGTGAAATTGGACTGAAAGACACTAAAATCTAAATATTTAAAATAAATGAGTGACCTACTGTTGAGTGTCACATAGTTTGCAACTGTTGAAATGTCATAGTTTTGAACTTAGAATCAGCGTTCTAGCTGCATGTGTCAAAATTGTCAGTTTGATTTGAATGTAGAAAACTGGGAACTAAAGTGACATTTAGCTGAAGCCTGGCTTGAAGAGAGTGAATTCTGCCCGGCAACTACCCCCGACAGGAGTGAAACCTGCTCAGCCACTCTTCCCAGGCCTGGCTGCATTCTGCTGCCCCTGCCAAAAGGAGATGACACCTCTCTGATTGAATTAGGGGAGGAGCACCTGGGGACTACAGGAAACTAAACAAAGCACTGTCCCTGGCTCAGGCAAATTTTATATTAGGGGGGTCGTAAATGGCTTCCTCTTGGAAGGAGAAGTGGGAGGGGTACTGCATCTGTGAGCAAGCTGAGCTTGGGGGAAGTGGATAAACCAGAAATTCCACCATGTGCTTTCGAAAACCACACCCCTTTTGGGCCAGAGCATGATTTTAAAAAGATGGATAATTCATGACTTATAAAAATTATATAAATAACATCATCATTCTTGTGATTTTTCTGTGCACATTTTAAGAGGTGTTAGGACCCTGTGGTATGTTCTTGGGGATAGTAGCGGAAAAAAGGTTGTTACTCCAAATGTATGCATGTTAAAAATCTGACACTTTATCATCTGAAACCCATATCCCTGGTGCACATTTGGGTAAAATCTGGAAAGGTTTAGAGGTCGTTATCTGGATGAAAAGGGGAGAATTCTGTCATAAGTGGACAGGACATCTTATAAAGACAGGGATCGGATGGTTTGGTGCTACAGAAAATATGTTAACTCGACGTATAATATTAGAAAAATGGTACATAGATAAATATGTATTTGGATCAGAAATATATTTGTGTGCAATTTGACAAGGGGAGGATCCTCTGACCATAAACCTACCTCATCACTCTAACTCACAACCCAGTTCCCCCAATCAAGGGAGAGAGGAGGAACTGGCCAATGATAAGTTGAGAGGGTTGGGCATAGAAGATGAGCCGACCCTCCCACTTTCTAAACACATAAAAAGAGCTACTGGAAGCCAGATAGGACTTTTCTTTTTCACTTTCTGCGGAGCATTTTGACAGACAACTCCACATCCTGATTTCAGACTTCACATCCAGAAACTCCAAGAACTCTAGAACCCAACAGCTGAAATCCTATCAGCAGGCCTTCAAAACCTAGCAACCAAACCAAACTATTCAGACAGCCGGGCTGAGCTGTCTGATTCTGGCTAAAACCCTGTGCCAGAAACACCCAGAAAGCAGAGCTGTACCCGGAACCAGAGACCAGACCGCCGTGCAGTGCCAAGAACTTTGTCAGAACCAGAGATCCAGACCGCTGTGCAGTGCCCCTAGCAGAGCTGACCCAGATCACTGTGAGCAGAACCAGGCAGAGATTGTCCGTGGCGAGAGAACCGCCAGGAGTCCAGTCCAACCGGTTGACCCGATCCGTGATGAAGTTGCATTCCTGTCCAAAATCTAGTGTGAGTACCCAGCTAGCACTGTGCCAAAACCAATCTCTTAGTTTAAAATAATCTAATCCAAACTATTTTAACCTATTAGAACTGCCTCCTAGAATCGTGTCATTCTGTCATCTTTAAAACTGTCATCTGTCATTCTGAGCTTGACTTTTCTTTTGAGAATCTACCTTCACGAAACCGTCCGTATCTCCGGAACTGTTTGTGCTAGGAGCGAGTTTTGTAGCGACTTGCTACCCCTTATAGTGCCTCCGTAATTGCGCTCGACGCACGTGACTAAATTGCCGCGATTTGACATTTTGTTTCATTTCAGCCACGGGTAAAAATATTTGTCCTAGCTTTCCTTTGCTGAAATTCGTTTGCAACCTGACAATCATTCATAGAGCATTGCTAAAGTGATCCTGAATTAATTTAAAGTATCTCTCACTCACCCTGAACCTCCTATAGGAAATTAAAAGCAATTTGAGTATATTTTTCACTTCATTGCCACCACATTTAAAAGGATTTTGCCTGTGTTTAAAACTCCTACCTGTTTTCCTCTAAGCTTGCTAGGGGGGAACTGAATTATATTTGATTGCATTCCTGAGAACTGTGTGCTTTCCTTCCATCTCTTTACATTGCATAAAGGGGGGGGGGGGTGAATTGCTACCAGGGGGAAAAGTGATTACATTGTTTTGCTTGAAATCATATCAAGTTTATTTTCTGTACTGCATTTCATTCATCATTGCATTGTCCTTGAAGCCATAAAAGCATTCTCAGCTACTTTATCCTCACTATATCACTTCTAAGCCATCAAAAAGAGTTTACCACTATAACATTATCCATTGTTGATCAACATCATATTCTCAAGTGTGATATCAAATATTAATTTATTATAAAAGTGTGATATATATATATTGTTTCATTTTCAAATAAACCTTTTAATTTGCAAAACAAACCTACTTCTTGGCTCAGTGGAGTCAGGGGGATTCTAAGAGAGGGGTGTTATATAAGGGTTGTCATCCAGGGTAAACGAACTGTACATAAAAATATATCAATAAGGGTTTCCCTCAGCATCCCAGACTAGGCATTGACTTAGCTGTAGTGTTGAATTGAATCCGCTTACAGATCGATACCTCTGAGGAGGTGTAGCTGGTAGTGTGACTTCTTAGAGAGGTCAGATATGTGAGGAGAGAAAGAGAGTGTGGAGTCGAAGATGACCCAAGGTAGGAGCAGGAAGGGGGCCAAGAGAGGCCGGCCAGAGAGCTGCAGGGAAGGAGGGAGTGGGTGAGCCGATGAGTAGAATCTCAGTCTTACTGGCATTAAGGCAGAGGTCATTGGCGGCACACCATTCATGGATAGCAGAAAGACAGTCAGAGATGAGGGAAGGGGAAGAGGAGGCCGAGGGTAGCCTGAAAATGAGCTGGGTATCATCCGCGTAGCACTGAAAGTTGGGGCAGAGAGCGGCGATGCAGTGGGCAAGAAGTGCCAGACACTGGTGGAACAGCCAGGGAGAGAGGTTAGACCCCTGGGGGACACCACAGGTAGAGACATGCTTTGTAGTAGACATGGACCGTGGATCCTGTCATGTTATATGGTTACCAGTTTTTTTTTTAAGTCCCGGGCCACCAAGGGGCTGAGAGGCAAGCCGAGGCAGGTCCTGCTGATCTGGGTTGATTCTTCTATGGGCTGGGAGGTGAAGAGGATAGACACCCTGCACCCGGATGTCCTTATGTTGTATATTAAATGTACACATGTAGAAACATTATGCCTAATTAATATTTATAACAGACCCTTGAGCATAACAGGAATGGCCTGCATTGAATCAGTCCAGAAGGCGCTAGCCGCCAACGAAGCCGCGGGCCAAAAAAATTCTTTTATAATGATAGTGGGTGACCTTAACCTGCAACTGGAGCCGATTAAGTTGCTTGAAGGATTGTGGGTGGATCAAGACGAAACCTGGGATATCCCTGACCTGGTGGCAGTGGCACCTGGCCTAATCTCATTGTACCCCTTGGCAGCTAATACTTTGACAATTTTGTATGACCTCGGCCTTCGAGCCTGCAACAGAAGGTTTGTCAAAGACCAACCAGCCAAAAAAACATTCTTTGGAATGAACAGCTCTTCATTTATTGACTACATACTAATCTCCGCATCAGCCTGAGCACAGGCAGGCGAGTCTAGAGTTATTGATAGGTCGGAAAGTGATCACGCCCCCTAGCTATGCATTTTAAACGGGAAAATCAAGACTCTGGAAGGAAAGCCTGTATGAAGGGGTGCAATAGGGCTACAGACCTTGTACGAAGACCGTTGAAATGGGCCAAGATCCTAACACCTGAGTTGAAGCAAAGCGTATATATTTTTTTAAAACCATTTTTATTATTTATTCCAAACAACACCAATCAACAAAACAAATCCAACAGTGTGCATCTCAATTGTCAGCATCAAATACAATGTCACAAGGTGGTCACTGTTTTCTCCTTACCCTCCCCCCCTTAACTCGAGCTTATTCACCCTCTCTTCCCACCTCATGTTCTTCTGAGGGTTCTTCCTCATCTGTGTTTACAGCAGAGTCTTGATCGTCCGGCAGACCTCGGGTGACGCCTTGCAGATTAGCCACACGGTGTCTGCAGGCCATTAGGGTTTCCGTTTCCTCCTCTCCTCCCCTGCTGGCCGCTTCATACCATGCCATGGTCTCGGCCTCTGCCCATTTCTGTAAATCATGCCACCATGCCTCTATTCTAGGTCTGTGGCTTGCCTCCCAGCCCATCGCAATTCTGCGCTTGGCCAGTATGTAGGCCAGGTCCTTCAGCTTGCTCACGTGCCTCAGGTTGCGAGGTCTTACAAAGCTCCCCACCATACAGGCCCATACAGATTCCACATCTAGCTTAATTTCCTTCTCGGCTAGTTGGTGCGTGATTTCGCTCCAGAATTACCCAATCTCCGGGCATGCCCAGAACATATGCACCATCCCCGCGTTCACTTCCCCACATTTGGGACATGCTTGCGTTCCTGTGGTCTTAAATCTTGCAATCTTTTTGGGGGTCATATATGCACTATGAGTTATGTATAGTTGGATCTGCTGCAACCTCGCATTTCTGGACACTTTTTTGTGATATCCCTGGGCTCTTGCCCATAGCCCATCATGCATAGGCTCCCCTACTTCGTCTTCCAAGTCTCGCCTCAACTGTGTCACTTCCTTGCCCACCCTAGACATCAGAAGTTCGTAGATTCGAGAGACTTCATATCCTCCTTCCGACACATCATAGATTGTCTCTACAGCATCATCGGGTTGATTAGTCAACACCACTTATGGCCATGTTTCCTTCATCTTCTGCACCACTCTGGTATAGGTAATATATTGCCCTGGGTGTAGACCGGTTTCTTCTACTAGCTCCTCAAATGTAATTACTTCCCCTTCTTTCCATAGGTCTCCCAATGAGGCTACACCCACCAGTTCCCAGTACTTGCGGATTGTGTTCCTTAATTGCTCATCCCCACCCAGCAATGCCACTAGCGGCGTCTACAGGGAACACAGAGTCGGGTTAGCTATGGCTCGGCAAGCCCTACGCCACTTCTTCCATCCTAGTTTTACCAACATAGATCGCTCCTGCACTTCTGTTTTAGGTACCCATATTATCTCTTTCAGAAAGAACGGGGCACATTCGGCCCTCAGCAGTCTGGATTCTGCTGTGGGGTCCTCTGTCAGCCATTTCGCCACATACTGTAGTTGGCTGGCCACATAGTAGACTTCAAAGTTGGGCAGTTTAATGCCCCCTTTATCATATGTATTTTGCAGTTTCCATAGTGCTATCCTATTCCTAGTGTTGTGCCAGATAAAGCCTCTACACAGGCTTTTTAATTTACCAAAGAATCGCCTGGGTATCATATAGGGGATGTTCACAAAAAAGTGTAGTAGCCTGGGCAGCGCGACCATCTTCAACAGTGCCGCCCTCCCTATCATAGCCAGGGGGAGTTTTGCTCAGAACGTCATGCTATTCTCCAAGTGTGTTATTGCCCTCTCCGTGTTATGTGCATGTTCATCCTCTACTTTGTGATAAATATCCACCCCCAGGTATCTAAAGGACTGAGTCTCCCAGGGTATCTGCAATACTGGTAAGTTCTCATGTGGGATTCCTCTATATCTTCCCAGTGGGAACAGGCTAGATTTTGTGGGGTTAACTGCAATCCCAGAGAGCGATGCAAATCGCGCCATCACCTCTGGGATGTATTGCAGATTTTCTTCTGGATATCGCAGGTATAGCAGTATGTCATCGGCATACAGTGATATGAGATGGCGTACCCCCTTTGTATAAACCCCCACCGTTTCGTATTGTTGTCTCAGGTATATTGCAAGAGGTTCTAATGCGAGGATATACAGCATCGGGGACCAGGGGCACCCTTGTCTGGTGCCCCTGCTGAGCTGCCATTTGTCCGAAATGTTTGCTCCCATCTTAACCCTAGCTATTGGGGAGCTATACAGCAATTTAACCCATTTCAGATACGCAGGCCCTATTCCATATTCTTTCAGAGCTGCCATCAGCCAGGGTCATCTGACTGAATCAAAGGCTTTCACTGCATCTAGTGACGCGATTGGTACGTCTTGTATATCTCCTTCTGATTGCTCTATGACGTGGTGGAGCCGTCTAAGGTTGTCAGATATACTTCTATGCGGCACATATCCAGTCTGATCGGGGTGTAAGAGTTTGCCTGTAACCTGCCTCAGTCTGTTTGCTAGTGCCGCTGTAAGAATCTTGCTATCTTGGTTTAGCATGGATAGTGGTCTGTATGACCCGCAGTCCGTGCTAGGTTTGTTGGGTTTAAGGAGCGGGATAATAATTGCCTCTCTAACAGATTCCGGTAGCCTCCCTGTCTCCCATGCCTCGTTCAGCATATCTAATAGCGGGGGAAGCACCTCTGACCCGTACGTCTTATAAAACTCACCATGGAGACCATCAGCCCCCGGAACCTTACAGGTAGGCAGTTGCTTAACTACCGCTTCTAGTTCATCCAACGTGAGTGGGGCATCTAGGTTTCCTCTCTCTTCTGCACTCAGCTTCGGCAAACCTATATCCTCTAGTGTCTCCCCGATCTCACTCCATTCCCCTCCTGCAGTGTCAGCGTACAATTGTTGGTAGAACTCAAGGAACTCCGTATTCACTCCCCCTTGGGTGTCTAGTATCTGCCCGTTCTTCCCCTCTATTGCCCTAATGGCTTGTCTAGGCGCCTCCTTTTTATATAGCTGTGCTAACAGTCTCCCTGGCTTTTCTCCACCTACATGTTGTCTTTCCGTATATTTCTTATAATTTAGGTTACTTAGCCTCTCCCATCGTCCCTCACATACCCCTTGTAGTTTACTTATGGTTTCGGCCATCTTCGGGGAGCTGTCTCCCTTATTTTTGATTGCCTCTAGTTCCCTCTCAGCTTTCTGTAGTTCTTGGGTTATTTCGCCTGGAGCCCTTTGGATTTTGATATGGCCGCTCCTCTCACCACCACTTTAAACACCTCCCACAGAATGCCCGCTGAGTCTACACTTCCGGTGTTTTTCTCAAAATATTCCAGAATATCCTCTCTGAGATATTCCCTAAACACAGCTTCTTTTAACGCCTCAGCTCTGAGCCGCCATGTGGGGATCTTCGCTCTGGGGGGCAAGTATTGCCATGCTAGCATCAGTGGGGAAGTGTCCGAGAGGACCCTCGCTTTGTATTCTACCAGCTCAATCTCTCCAGTTATCTCTGTGGAAACGAACATGTAGTCCAGTCTAGTGTACAAGTTTTGTGGAGCCGCGTAGTGTTAATAGTGTCTATCTTGTGGGTGGCACAACCTCCATATGTCTTCTAGTTGAAATTCGCCTATTAGGTTCCACAAAGTTTTGGCTGCCGGGGTGGGTTTACATCGTTTACCATCCGATCTGTGCATCCCGGGTCTAGCGTGCAATTGAAGTCCCCCCCCATATGGCTATCCCCCCCAAATACAGGCTGACTTTACCATACAGGGTCTTGAAATAAGCTACGGTATTTTGGTTGGGGGCATAAGTGTTGATTATACACACCTCTTTGTTTTCAATGAGTCCCTTTACGCCACCATCCTCCCATCTGGGTCCACTGTGTACCATACTAGCTGAAAGGGTACATGCAGAGCGATCCAGGTAATTACTCCCCTAACGTATGCTGGGTATGCTGCCCCAATAGTAGTTCCTTTCCATTACTCCTGTATTACCTCTTGTTTTTCTTTAGTTAGATGGGTTTCCTGTAGTAGGGCTATGTCAATTCTTTGCCTCCTCAGATACATCATTATCTTGTCCCTCTTTAAATAATTGTTGAGCCCTCTGACATTCCAAGTTATTATCTTAAGGTCTCCCATTTTCAGCCGTATCCTTTCCACCCTCTATCCCCCCTCGTCTTTCGTGTCCTGTGCCAAAGTGCATGGGTGTAAGCTTGTTCCCCAGCTATTTCCATTACAAACTCCCCAACTCCCCACCCTCCCGCTCTCCCTCCCATCCCCAACTGTTCCCTACCTAAAATCACTGCACACCCTTCAACTCCAATCTCAGCCCCCTCCCTGCCATTCCCAACTGTTGCCCCGCTCCATCCCTGGATCTCAGGCTACCCTGCATCTAGCCCTTTTCTGGCCTGCGCCAGTACTCGGTACCAGCAGGGGGGGTGCCGCCCTATTGGTGGCCCGACTAATCTAACTACAGGGGGTGAAACCGCCTTTCCCTTGTATCTCCTGAATTGAAGTCTAGGTATGTTACTCTACTAATATATACAAAACTTTGCCCTTGTGTATATTCAAGTTCAAATAGTCTACATGACGAGCGTTCATCGTAGTCATTACAATTCACATATTCAGAGTGCCTTCTTACTACTCGGCATTATCCTGCCTCTATATCCTTATCAGGTCTACTTCCCAACATGTATCCGGGCTATCAACATAGAGACGTAGTTTCACTTATCCTGTCCCTTGCAATCCTGGTCGTCCGTTTCCTCCGGGCAGCCTTGCGCTTCTAGCCAACCTGCTGCTTCCTCTGGTGTCTCGAAGAAGAAAGCCCTGCCTTTGTGCAGGATTTTGAGTTTCTCAGGGTACAAGAGCATGTATTTGAAGCCAGCTTTCTTCAGTCTTCTTTTCACGGCCACGTAGTTGAGATGCTGTCTCTGTACTAGCATGGTGTAATCTGGATACGCCGTGACAGTAGCTGACGCTCTATGGATCGTTCCACCCTTTGTAGTTTAATATTTTAACTATGATCGCTCTGGGAGGGGCCACTGGTTGCGGTTTTCTGGTCTGTGCTCTGTGTGCTCTTTCAATTGAGAACCCCTGAGTGAGCACCCCAGTACCTATCTCCTGTATCAATATGTTTTCTAAGGTAATTCGTAACCAATAGCACCATGGTCCAGCGCCTGGGTCGTAATGAGGCCCCTTGTGTGTCTGTGGCTATGGGTCCGTGTTGGCTTGAATACTATGTTCTTAAGTTTGGCACCGCCCACTCTAAGCCTGTTGGTTGAGTTCCGGGGTATTGTAAGCGTGTGCGCTATACACAACCCCACATGACGCCTCCTGCACATGTCGGATGCCTATGGCTCGTATGCGTATCGCTGATGTAGCTTCATGCGTTTCGTATGTGATGTTTTTTGCTATGAGGCACTCTGTTCCTTTCCTGGCCCTTTGTCCTCTTTTGTCCTCTTTGTAGGCAAGTCCTCTGGTCAATTGCACTGTATGTCACGCCGTGTGGGCCTGGCTGGCTGTGTGGCCCCTAATTGTCTTATGGTATGTGTAGTGATTTCCTCCTCTGTGACACGTGTCTTCCATCTTACATGTCCACTACATGCATCTCGGTCTGTGCTTCCTCTCACCACGTTATGCTCTCAGTGGGTAGCGGCCAGTGTCTCAGGTCACAGTTTCAGAGCAGCTCTATGGGGGATCCCCTGCTCCTCATTCACAATGGTTGGGCACAATCTGCCCCAGGCTTCTGGGGCCTCAGGGCTGCCTATTATAGAACGTCAGCCTCCTCCGGGTCTCCAGTCTTTAGTATTTAATTGTGTTCGGCATCCGTATGCATATTTGGGCAGTTTGTTGTGTGCAAGCCCTACTGCAAGTGCCCCTGTGCCCCTGTGCCCCTCCTCCTTGTACCGCGTTGCTCAATTGCTTAGGTGCGCTCACGCCAGTGCAATGGATCTGCTCCGCACTGATGAGTCTGGTATTGTAATGTGGCCCGTTCCCTTACCAGCCTTGCTCTCATGCTTGCCAGGTTCCGCTCTGCAGTGCGGCTCGGTATAACACTGGATCCTTTGTTCTCAGCGTGGTACGGGTGCCATCTTGCCTCCGCTGCGTATCTTTCGGTCGGCTGTCTCCTGGCCCCCGCACGGTGCCGTTACGGCCTGTCTGTTCTTTTGTTGCTGCGGCAGATATGTCTTTTGTCTCACGAGCCCCTGCTCGTGTCACTGCCTCGTCTCACGTCCGCACGCTCCTCCACTGCCATCCACGGACCGCCCGATACAGTAGCCGCGTGTGTACCAGAGTTCGGTACAATGTATCACTTTCTTTTCCTGCGGCTCAATGTTACAAGCCGCCTCTGTGTTGACGACCACAGTCATACGCTCATAGGAGTATGGGATCCCGTGCTGTGGGCTCTTCTGCCAGGTCCGGTCATCGCCTATTGTTGCCTCCGTCGCTGCAGCTGCGCCATTTTCATTATACGGACGTGCTGGCTGTCCAATTCCAAACTCGCTTTGCTTTCATTTAAGGGCACATATATATTCATGCTCTGCTCCTTCCGTGCCGTACATCTTCCCACACCTGTAGCTTCAGGGCAAAGTAGTTTTTTGTTAGTATCACGCCAGTTTCTGGCCAGGATCGATGTCGGATCACAGGAGCTGAAGGGTCCTGCGACTTACTCCATGGCTCTGCTAGCCACGCCCCCCAAAGCATATATGCATACATTTTAGCTAATGTTAAGGTAATCTGTAACCCAGAAACTAAGCCCATTGGGGTTTTGGACAAATTTGAATTGTTGAAAACAAATGTGCAACCACATGTTTCAGGGACCGGGGGAAAATGTAAGAGTAAATTTAC
Source organism: Ambystoma mexicanum (assembly GCF_040938575.1). Lineage (NCBI taxonomy): Eukaryota > Metazoa > Chordata > Amphibia > Caudata > Ambystomatidae > Ambystoma > Ambystoma mexicanum. The sequence continues at coordinate 729,682,113 of NC_090923.1, forward strand.
TACTGGGGGGCATGGTTTGATGGCTCCTGTAGAGAGGCAAAGGGAGACATAGAAAAATAAAATGCCTCAGAGATACCTCAGGGATCGACAGACCCCTGCTTGGTTCACTGAGAACTGTGAGAAACCTGAAGGTGTCTCACCCGCTAGTCCCCAGGGATTTGCCATCCAGCTGACCAGGACACGGCCATCGCTACTGGATCCAGTTCCTTGGAGAGGACCAGTGTGAGAGAATCACCTGGATGGGGTGTGGACCGGGAGTGGAAGTGGGACACCAAAGTGTGAGACGCAGTATCCCCTTCCTTATGACACCTTTTCCCAATTCTACCGGGTAGCATACCTAGTACTCAACCCCACCCTTTTCTGATACAAACACTTTCTGACAGACAGCTCATCATGAGCGACAACAGACTAACACCAGAGCTGTATACCTGACATGTCTCAACACAAGGGTCATGTAGAGTCAGGCAATTAGTGATAACTACACACACCTGACCTCCATCACACTTCCCCACTTGGATAAAAAGCGGAGCATGAAAGCACACTCTGAGCAAGGCCAAAATCACAAGGAAGCAGCTATTCCAGGATGGCAGTTTAAACTGAGGAGAAAGGCGGCGAGACCAGATGGGACGACAAGGAGGGAGTTACCCTTGCCCTTTTCAAGAAAGGATTGCGACTTTCAAGAAGCCTCAACGAAACACAAGACCAGGAATTATAGCTGATGAACAGTGTAGCGTGTATCAAAGGTACACAGGGCCCTCCCGCATTGATAGCCACGTGTGGAGAAGCGATTGCCACCATGGTATTTTCCTTGACTCCGACAGCAAAGCAACGCCAATGAGTTCAGCACAACCGGTGAGTCGGGAGAAACTGACAGCAGACCTATGTTATGCTAAAGGTTGCAAGCGGGAACATTGTATGAACAAAGAACTTGTGTGTGATTGAATTCATGAAACTAAAATAGGTACCAGATACAGAGTGGTTCGGCGCCATGTGGGTGCTCACTCGAAGGTCTCTGTTTGGTACCCCCCAGAGCGTGTAAAAGATTATTGAACAGTGAAATTGAAGGGGGTTAAGTTGAATCCTGTGCACATTCGAAAGTGTTTGATTGCCTACAAACTGATATTGGTCTGAGCACAGAAGAGGGGGACTAATTGTTTAAAAGGGAATCCGAGCCCAGAAGAGGGGGGTCCGGGGTGAACAGTAAAACTCACCGAGAAGGTATTGTTGTGGCAAATGTAAACCCAGCTGAGGGATGCCTACGAAAAGAATTTTGTCCGAGCCCGGAAGAGGGGGACTAATTGTTTGAAAGGGGATCTGAGCCCGGAAGAGGGGGATCAGGGGTGAACAGTAAAACACACCCGCAAAGATATTGTTGTGGCAAATGTGAACCCGACTGAGGGATGCCTGCAAATTAAAGTTGGTCCGAACCCGACTGAGGGTGGCTAATTGTGAAAGAAGGATCTGAGCCCGGCTGAGGGGGATCCTGGTCGAGGAGTAAATCGCCCGCCTTGAATATTTGGAAAGGAACTTTTCTTTGTTGTTTCAGGTTCATCAGGCCCTCTGAAGCAAGAGACTTTGAATGAAAGAGGCTTGGGCACAGAAGGCCCTGATGTTGGTTAAAGGAACTGTGACCTCATGCCGAAGAAGCCCAAGAGTGTGCTTTGCTTGAGTGACCTGACTTGTCGCGTGCTGAAAACGTGGGGAAGGGAGGCCAACGGCCTAAACATCCTGCCTTATAATTTTGTGAACACTTCTTTCTTTTTGTGGACATTATCCCATTGTAGCATAGCGGTAAGGATTGCCAATAGTTTTTTTTTATAGGCCCTTTTTATTTGACTAGAGTCCACTAGAACTGTATTATTTTTATTTGATGGTTGTAGCTTGCTCTCATCTTAGATTTAGGTTTAGATAGGCGGTTTTCACACCCTTGAACTGTGATCACTTGTGTCTGTCTTACATTGATAGCATGCCTTCCTTACAGAACCCAGTATACAAACCTACTTTTGATAGAAATACCAAATATCTAAAAGGGAAATGAGAGGGATAGTACAATGCCTGGCAGTCAAGAAATTTTGTTTTGTTTTGGAAACTGGTCTCCGATAGTGATCTTAAAGGGGACCCCCCAAAAGTGGGATAGCATAGGTGGAGACAGACGGAGGGCAAATTATTGTGCTCTTTGTGCAGCAGATCCCCCTTTAACCCACTCATTGGCCATAGAAGGAGGTACTGGTATTAACCCGTTATGTATCACGCTGCAGAATGTAAAGGAAGCTTTAGACTCTTCTAAAAATGCTAAGGCGGCCGGTCCAGACCTAATATAATTTGTATTTTTAAAGGGCGAGTCTAGTACCTGGGCGGTTATATTACTCCAGGTCTTTAGGGCAGTGATTTACACAGGCAGGATCCCAGATTCATGGCATAGGGCAGTCATCATCCCGGTATACAAGAATGGAGGTAGGGACAGCATGGCCAATTTTAGACCTATATCCCTCTCGGACGGGGCTGGAAAACTGTTTGGGACATGGGTGGACCATAAACAGATAAAAAGTGGCCACCAGGCATGGTTCCAAAAGCGACGTGGTATCATAGACCAGTGTCTCATGTTATTTTTAATCATCCAAAAATACATGGTTTTACTAAAAAGGCGCTTGTATGTATTATTTGTGGACCTTAGGACAACATTTGACTCGGTGTCTCGCGGACAGCTATGGAAGGTCCTGGGGGAATGGAAAGTTCCAGAGCAACTGATAGGTATTATATCAGCTTTATACTCCAATACTATGTCCTGTCTAAGTTATAATCTGTGCCGTGAACAAACTACATACTTTGAGGTGGCTCTGGGGGTCAGCCAGGACTGTGCCCTGGTCCCCCCTCTTTTCAATCGATATATACAAGAAATTGTAGATGAGTTAGTGAGAGGGGGCCAGGACTGCCCTAAACTGGTTGCAACCAAGTTCCCGGCATCATTCTATGTAGATGACGCTGTGCTAATAGCCACGTCACCGCAGGGCCTAAATGTATCACTACCAATCTTCAGAAGGAAATCTAGAGAGCTGGGTCTTGGCATTAATACGGCCAAGATGAAGTCAATGGTTATCAAACCAAAAGGTGAGAAGTGGGTCGCCCTCCAAATTACGATTGACAACAAGGTAATAGAACAAGTGGAAAGTTTTGACTATTTGGGGGTGAGAATTCAGGATAGCCCTTGATGGGCCCACCAGCTAGCCAGGGCGGCAGCCATGCTGAACAAATATAGTGGAGCAATCATGGATTTCTTTAGTCATCATGGGAGTGGTGCAATTTCACCTGCATTAGAGCTATATCAGAGGCAGGCTGTCTGAGCTGCCCTCTATGGCTCAGAGTTATGGGGGTATGAGAATGTAGAAACCCTTCTAGTAGGAGAAAATAACCTTTTTATTAAATTATTGCAACTACCGCCAAGTGCTCCTACGGCACTGGTGCATTTGGAATGTGGCACACTCCCTCTGAGTTTATCCATTATTTATCGGCCTGTCTCCCTGTGGGTCAGATTGTGGACAAGGCCAGCCTTTGAACCGTGTAGGGAGGCACTAGTACATATTATGTCCATGGAAGGTGCATGCGAATTGAAATGGCTCACCTACGTAAAAAAAAAGCATATTGTTCTACCTGAAAATGGGTGAGAATTGGAATGAGACAGGCAGGTTCAGTCATTTGAGCTGGAATCAAATTAAGCCCATAATAAAACGGAGAGCTAGGGAAACGCTAATTTTAGAGGCTTCAAAGTCAAGTTTGGGGACTGTCTATTTAGCTCAGAGACACATATATGGTTTTAAATCCTATCTGGATCAGATCAGACATGCCATTGCAAAATCACTATATCTGAGGGTAACATTAACAGGCCGATTCATGGAATAATTAGCGCGGCGCAAGTGGGCAAAAACGTGCGAATCGCAGTGGAATAGCGAAAATCGCAGTGCAATTGCGAAAATCGCACGAAAAGCAGCGCATGTCGATTCATGGAAGGCCGTGCGCGAGAAAACCAGCGGATGTGCGATAAAAAAGTGTGCAGCGCACGTTGGCGCACAGGCCATCTAACAGCGTGCGCCAGGTCACAGCGAAAATCGCACAGGCCACAGCGAAATTCGCACATAGCGCGGCGCACGCAACAAAAGTAGGCGGAACACGGGCGTAACACTCGGAATGGGGAACAACTTGCCAAAACGTGGGCGTCACGGGGGAAGTACAGGGCACAAGTGCGCGGAACGCCCACACGCTCGCCTAAAACTCGTATTCATGGAATAGAATAGGGCAAAAAAGCGCACGCTCAAACCAGCGCACAGGCACAAACACGACCGCCACAAGAAAGCAGGTGGTAGCGTCTCTGCGGCTGTAAGAAATGTGCGCCAAAAGGTGCGCCAACAAATAGCACCTATATACTGCCATGATGAATGTCCCATACTGTGGCCCTCCAGGAAAAATGACGTGCAAAGGGGTACCCACAAACACGGACACCCGCTGACAAAAAATACGTGTGCGTGTATACCGGGGTGCGCGGGAAGTCTAACACGCGATTTCAGCAGGGTACGTGCATCACAGGGGTTCGCGTGAAGTTCCTCACGCGATCGGGCTTGGGGGAGCGTGCTACGTGCATTTCAGGGGTTCGCGTGAAGTTTCACACGCGATCGGGCCTGGGGGAGCGGGCTACGTGTATTACAGGGGTTCGCGTGAAGTTCCTCACGCGATCGGGCCTGGGGTAGCGGGCTACGTGTATTACAGGGGTTCGCGTGAAGTTCCTCACGCGATCGGGCCTGGGGGAGCGGGCTACGTGTATTTCAGGGGTTCGCGTGAAGTTTCACACGCGATCGGGCCTGGGGGAGCGGGCTACGTGTATTACAGGGGTTCGCATGAAGTTCCTCACGCGATCGGGCCTGGGGGAGCGTGCTACGTGTATTTCAGGGGTTCGCGTGAAGTTTCACACGCGATCGGGCCTGGGGGAGCGGGCTACGTGTATTACAGGGGTTCGCGTGAAGTTCCTCACGCGATCGGGCCTGGGGTAGCGGGCTACGTGTATTACAGGGGTTCGCGTGAAGTTCCTCACGCGATCGGGCCTGGGGGAGCGGGCTACGTGTATTCCAGGGGTGCGAATAGCCTGGGCGAGTGTATTTCAGGGGTGCGCGGGAAGTTCCACACGCGAATAGCCTGGGCGCGTGTATTTCAGGGGTGCGCGGGAAGTTCCACACACGAATAGCCTGGGGGCGCGTGTATTCCAGGGGTGCGCGGGAAGTTCCACACGCGAATAGCCTGGGCGCGTGTATTTCAGGGGTGCGCGGGAAGTTCCACACGCGAATAGCCTGGGCGCGTGTATTTCAGGGGTGCGCGGGAAGTTCCACACGCGAATAGCCTGGGCGCGTGTATTTCAGGGGTGCGCGGGAAGTACCACACGCGAATAGCCTGGGCGCGTGTATTTCAGGGGTGCGCGGGAAGTTCCACACGCGAATAGCCTGGGGGCGCGTGTATTTCAGGGGTGCGCGGGAAGTTCCACACGCGAATAGCCGGGGCGCGTGTATTTCAGGGGTGCGCGGGAAGTTCCACATGTGATTTGACAGTGTGGGTCCTCCCAGGTGTACCCTGTACACCCTCCACGGCCCCTGCAGGCAGCCCACACCACAGGGGACTACCCTGCATCCCTGGTCATGTCCCGCAGGCAGCCCACCCACCATGGGCATGCCCCCCAGCAAAGGCACATGTCTCCTTGAACTAATGAACACCAACTCATGTCCCCTTGCACCCCCACCCCCCAGCACTGTGGGGCACCTGCCAGCAGGCCCCCACCCATGTCCAACTCATGTCCCCCACCACCCCCACCCCCCAGCACTGTGGGGCACCTGCCAGCAGGCCCCCACCCATGTCCAACTCATGTCCCCCACCACCCCCACCCCCCAGCCACCAGGGTCACCCTCCACCAGGCCCCCACTCATGTCTCCCACCACCCCCAAACCCCAGCAGTGCAGGGTCACCCTCCACCAGGCCCCCACTCATGTCTCCCACCACCCCCACCCCCCAGCCACCAGGGGCACCCTCCACCAGGCCCCCACTCATGTCTCCCACCACCCCCACCCCCCAGCCACCAGGGTCACCCTCCACCAGGCCCCCACTCATGTCTCCCACCACCCCCAAACCCCAGCAGTGCAGGGTCACCCTCCACCAGGCCCCCACTCATGTCTCCCACCACCCCCAAACCCCAGCAGTGCAGGGTCACCCTCCACCAGGCCCCCACTCATGTCACCCACCACCCCCACACCCCAGCAGTGCAGGGGCAGCCTCCACCAGGCCCCCACTCATGTCACCCACCACCCCCACACCCCAGCAGTGCAGGGGCAGCCTCCACCAGGCCCCCACTCATGTCACCCACCACCCCCACACCCCAGCAGTGCAGGGGCAGCCTCCACCAGGCCCCCACTCATGTCACCCACCACCCCCACACCCCAGCAGTGCAGGGGCAGCCTCCACCAGGCCCCCACTCATGTCTCCCACCACCCCCACCCCCCAGCAGTGCAGGGGCACCCTCCACCAGGCCCCCACTCATGTCTCCCACCACCCCCAAACCCCAGCAGTGCAGGGTCACCCTCCACCAGGCCCCCACTCATGTCACCCACCACCCCCACACCCCAGCAGTGCAGGGGCAGCCTCCACCAGGCCCCCACTCATGTCTCCCACCACCCCCACCTCCCAGCAGTGCAGGGGCACCCTCCACCAGGCCCCCACTCATGTCTCCCACCACCCCCACCCCCCAGCCACCAGGGTCACCCTCCACCAGGCCCCCACTCATGTCTCCCACCACCCCCACGCCCCAGCCACCAGGGTCACCCTCCACCAGGCCCCCACTCATGTCTCCCACCACCCCCAAACCCCAGCAGTGCAGGGTCACCCTCCACCAGGCCCCCACTCATGTCTCCCACCACCCCCAAACCCCAGCAGTGCAGGGTCACCCTCCACCAGGCCCCCACTCATGTCACCCACCACCCCCACACCCCAGCAGTGCAGGGGCAGCCTCCACCAGGCCCCCACTCATGTCTCCCACCACCCCCACCCCCCAGCAGTGCAGGGGCACCCTCCACCAGGCCCCCACTCATGTCTCCCACCACCCCCACCCCCCAGCCACCAGGGTCACCCTCCACCAGGCCCCCACTCATGTCTCCCACCACCCCCACGCCCCAGCCACCAGGGTCACCCTCCACCAGGCCCCCACTCATGTCTCCCACCACCCCCAAACCCCAGCAGTGCAGGGTCACCCTCCACCAGGCCCCCACTCATGTCTCCCACCACCCCCACCCCCCAGCCACCAGGGGCACCCTCCACCAGGCCCCCACTCATGTCTCCCACCACCCCCACACCCCAGCAGTGCAGGGTCACCCTCCACCAGGCCCCCACTCATGTCTCCCAGCACCCCCACCCCCCCAGTCACCAGGGGCAGCCTCCACCAGGCCCCCACTCATGTCTCCCACCACCCCCAAACCCCAGCAGTGCAGGGTCACCCTCCACCAGGCCCCCACTCATGTCTCCCACCACCCCCACCCCCCAGCCACCAGGGGCACCCTCCACCAGGCCCCCACTCATGTCTCCCACCACCCCCACCCCCCAGCCACCAGGGTCACCCTCCACCAGGCCCCCACTCATGTCTCCCACCACCCCCACCCCCCAGCCACCAGGGGCACCCTCCACCAGGCCCCCACTCATGTCTCCCACCACCCCCACCCCCCAGCCACCAGGGGCACCCTCCACCAGGCCCCCACTCATGTCTCCCACCACCCCCACCCCCCAGCCACCAGGGTCACCCTCCACCAGGCCCCCACTCATGTCTCCCACCACCCCCACCCCCCAGCCACCAGGGTCACCCTCCACCAGGCCCCCACTCATGTCTCCCACCACCCCCAAACCCCAGCAGTGCAGGGTCACCCTCCACCAGGCCCCCACTCATGTCTCCCACCACCCCCACCCCCCAGCCACCAGGGGCACCCTCCACCAGGCCCCCACTCATGTCTCCCACCACCCCCACCCCCCAGCCACCAGGGTCACCCTCCACCAGGCCCCCACTCATGTCTCCCACCACCCCCACCCCCCAGCCACCAGGGTCACCCTCCACCAGGCCCCCACTCATGTCTCCCACCACCCCCACCCCCCAGCCACCAGGGTCACCCTCCACCAGGCCCCCACTCATGTCTCCCACCACCCCCAAACCCCAGCAGTGCTGGGTCACCCTCCACCAGGCCCCCACTCATGTCTCCCACCACCCCGACCCCCCAGCCACCAGGGGCACCCTCCACCAGGCCCCCACTCATGTCTCCCACCACCCCCACACCCCAGCAGTGCAGGGTTACCCTCCACCAGGCCCCCACTCATGTCTCCCAGCACCCCCACCCCCCCAGTCACCAGGGGCAGCCTCCACCAGGCCCCCACTCATGTCTCCCACCACCCCCAAACCCCAGCAGTGCAGGGTCACCCTCCACCAGGCCCCCACTCATGTCTCCCACCACCCCCACCCCCCAGCCACCAGGGGCACCCTCCACCAGGCCCCCACTCATGTCTCCCACCACCCCCACCCCCCAGCCACCAGGGTCACCCTCCACCAGGCCCCCACTCATGTCTCCCACCACCCCCAAACCCCAGCAGTACAGGGTCACCCTCCACCAGGCCCCCACTCATGTCTCCCACCACCCCCACCCCCCAGCACTGTGGGGCACCTGCCAGCAGGCCCCCACCCATGTCCAATCCATGCCCCCCTGCACCTGGGTCCCAACATTCCCCAATCATGTCCGTAATGCCCATCCTCCCCTGCCAAAAGGCCCAACCAACTATCACACCCACCCACATATCAAAGGCAATTACATGTTACACCCCCAATTTAAATAATGCAATTGAACACATGTCTGTCACACACAATGGCTGCAAGTGAATGACAAAACACCCAACATGACATGCCTGAAAGCAATGAGATGATACGACACATTGAAGAACAAAAAAAATAATGTATTGAACAGCAAGTAGAATGGAAATGAAATAAGTAAAAACACAAAGCAAATCAAACAAAACAAGATGAATGTCCAAGAAAATAATCTGAAAAATAAAAATAAGCCAACGAAGAACCATGAAGAAGATCATCCTGGGTCCATGAGCCCAACCAAATTAAACCTAACTATGACTACTAACTAAAAACTGAACTATATACAAAAAAGTGGTGCATTGTCCAATCGCTACCAAAAAAAATCAAAAAAACAAAGGAAACCTAAACCTAACTATACAACTATATACAAAGGCAGCGGGCTATTCAGACGGCTCACTGGTTGTTGTCATGGGCCAGGGCATCATCGAACTCCTGGTCAATGGCTTGGAGGCGGGCATGTTCCCTGGCCCCGAGGTCCCGCAGGGTTAACGCAGTGTCAAGCTCAAACTCCCTGCGAAGACCCTCGAGGCACTCAGCCCGCCTCAGCGCCCTCCGCATGGAGTCCTCCGCCCTGACCATCGTGAGCCGTTCCTCCTCTGCCCGCTGCCGCTCCGCACCTATCCGCTGGCACAACCGCTCCCACACGGAAGCCACTCCCATTCCAGGGTTCTCCTGCCCTCCGGCCGATGCCTGCACCCCTGATGTTGATGGCCCCGAGCCATGATGCCTCCCACGTTGAGCTTGCTGCTGCCTCCGACGCAACTGCCTGTGCCAGCACGACGGCATCCAGGCTGATGGAAACCACCGACGCCGTCGTGCACGTGCCCTGCCCGATGATGCCGTCACATCCTCCATCTGCTGGGGTCCAGTTGCTCTGGTGTCCACCCCTGCTGGATCACTGACTCCCGACTGTGGCAAGGGATGGGATTCCAACCTAGATGGCTGCATTGGTCGGGGCAGGTCCACAGGGGGCCCTGGTGGCATCTGGGCTGGAAGACGGCAAGGAGAACGACTGGTGGATAGCCTGCACAGAGGAGGAGAGGGCCGCCACATTGGCCAACACATGCAGGAAACCCCCGAACATGGCCGATCCCAATTGGGCCACGTCGGCACGGTGCACTTCGTGATGCCGTGCGTGCTCCTCCCGGGAAGCACGCACGGCATCACGAATCACAGCCGTGCGCATCGCGACCCCAATCAGGACCTTCTCCGCACGGCCAGGGGTTCCCACGTCCGCAGGTGGAGGGGAGTCAGGTGACATGGACATCCCCTCTACCTGCGGACAGGCCTGGGACGGGGCATCCCTGCTGGTGCATGGTGGTGCACTCACAGGGTCAGGGACAGCGACATGCACAGGCCCCTCCACGGTGACCTGTGCTGCCTCCTGCCCCTGGCCCTGGACTGCACCACTTGCACCAGCAGGGATGCCCCCACCAGGCCCCATGTGTGCCCCAGTGGCGGCCTCCTCCTCCTCTGTGCAAACCACCAACCTGGATGGCTCCTCACCGTCTCCCACCGTAGCAGGCCCCTGTGGGGGCTCACCCACCCCTTCCGCTGCAGCCATGGGGGCATCCCCGCCGCCTTGCTCCACAGCGCCGTCTCCGCCCTCCTCTTCACTAGCCGCTGCGTAGAGGGAGACAAAGAACACAAGCATCAGGGCACTGTACAATGGTCCCCTAGACAGGAAGCAATAGCAGATGAGCACCACTGTCAAAGTACACTTCCATCATGTCCCTCCACAACACATGGGTCAGTCCAGGCAAAACACACACAGTGACAGGCATGGTGCATGCCATGGACATTTCCATGCATGTCCAATGGACTCTTGGAACATTCAATGATATGTAACTCACATGCATCATGGCTCATGCCTATCACATGCACACACTTCACCTCAGTCACATCCATCTGGCCCCAAACACACCAAACACAGCGGATACAAGGGTAATTTGGCTGCTTTACTGAATCTGTGCATTGTCACACACATGTGTCATGCATCCATGGCATGCACAAGTCACAGACACGCAGGTCAGGCACACAGACATGGCTACCATATATGTACCTGGCATCAGCACCCATCCCTCACCCCCACCCATGTCCAGGTACAGAGACTGGCATGCTCTCATGTTCAAAATCTGCATAGGGCTCCCCATGCGGCATTTCAACACATGCAACAACCATGTGGGTCACACATGACTGGTCGCACATGCATTACCATGATGTCCCTGCACACATACATGCATACATGGCCTATGGCACACATACAGGCAAGTATCATAGAACCAGCACACCGCAACATGCCCTGTCTCCCACAGTAATGCATGGACACTTACCGCTCAACTCCAGACGGGCCTCCCTCTCAAGGATCTGGGCGTGGAGCGCTGGGCGTACGCGTTCCAGGACCCTCATCTGGATGGAACTCATGCGGCCCCGGCCCCCCTCCACGAGGCGCCGGGCCTTCACAAGGGTCCTGGACCTCAAGTCCTCCCAGCGCTTCTTGATCTTCAGGACGTCGCGGGTTGCCACCCCCTCCGCGTTGATGGCAACCACACAGTCGGCCCAGATCCTCTGCCGTCCTTCCTTGCTGGCGCGGGACGATCCAAAGAGGGCATCATACTGCCCCAGGACATGCTCCACCAGGACACCAACTTCGGTGACAGTGAAGCTGGTGCCCCTCTGCCCCTCTGGCCTGGGGTTGCCACTGGTGCCAGATGTGGAAGTGCCCGACATGGCAACCCCAGAGGCAGGTGTGGGTGGGCAACTGGGTCCTGGGGCTGGGCTGTGGAGCGATGTAATCCCAGTCGGGAGTCTTCAGTTCCAGCAGGGGTGGACACAGCAACTGGACCCCTGCAGATGGCTGATGTGCAGGCACCAAATGGCAGGGCACGGTGGCAGCAGGCAGGCAGGCAGGCAGGCAGCAGCAGATGGCACGTGGGAGGCTGCTCGGGGCACGGGGGGCAGTAACTCGGCCTTCTGGGCAGGAGCGTGGTCTTTCCGTGTGTTTTCGCGTGGCCAGCTTGATACGGAGTGATTTGGCACGTGAAAATCCTGCACGTCAGCGTGAAATCCGAGGAAAGGCCCTTAGCGCGTAAGCGCGTCAGCACGCATACGCGATTCTATTGGACCAGAGTCCCTCAGCGCGTAAGCGCGTCTGTGACGTGACCCGCACGGGTGTTCCCCACTCAGCACGTGATGACGGGGCACACGTGGAGATACTGCACGTCAGAGTGTCATCGCGTGTAATTGGACAAAAGTGCGCGTACACGCGATTGGCCTATGTACGTGTATTTAATGGGTGCGCGGGCACTTACACACGCAAGTACGTCAGCGAACCTGTATCCCGTGGTGCGTGTGAATTTCCACACGCTATTGGACTGGGAACTGGATTCCAGGGGTGCGCGGGTCACACGCTGTATCCCGCGGTGCGTGTGAATTTCCACACGCTATTGGACTGGGAACTGGATTCCAGGGGTGCGCGGGTCACACGCTGTATCCCGTGGTGCGTGTGAATTTCCACACGCTATTGGACTGGGAACTGGATTCCAGGGGTGCGCGGGTCACACGCTGTATCCCGTGGTGCGTGTGAATTTCCACACGCTATTGGACTGGGAACTGGATTCCAGGGGTGCGCGGGTCACACGCTGTATCCCGTGGTGCGTGTGAATTTCCACACGCTATTGGACTGGGAACTGGATTCCAGGGGTGCGCGGGTCACACGCTCGCCTAGAACACGCGCAAAGCATAAATTTGCGCACTTTAACAATAACAAGCTCAGACGCCAGGATGAACATACCGTTCCTAGCAGCAGTGGCAGTGGGCTACCAAAGGAGGAGGAGGAGGATAGTCAGGGCCAGAATATTCACACCCAGAACCAGCCTTTTCGGGATGCCTGATGACCAGGTGTATGGGAGGTACAGGTTTCCACCACACATTATACTGGACCTGGTGAGTGAGTGGGAGGATGACCTCACATCACCCACCCTGTGCTCCCAAGCACTCAGCCCCCTGGAGAAGGTCCTCAATGTACTGCACTTCTTAGCCACTGGATCATTTCAGCGAACAAGTGCCATAGTGGGTGGGGTGTCACAGGCCACCCAGTCACGCTGCCTACACCAGGTCTTGAACATCATCACTGCACGGCCATCAGTCCGCAGGCACATATACCTGCCCAGAACACCTGCAGAAAGGCATGCTGCCGCCCTGGATTTTTACGCTGTGGCACGATTCCCCAAAGTGCTAGGTGCCATCGACTGCACCCATGTGGCTCTACGTCCCCCCAGGGCATCTGAGCACATCTATAGGAACCACAAGCACTGGCATTCCATCAACGTGCAGGTAGCATGTAATGCCAAGGGAATCATCACCTCAGTATATGCCAACTATCCCGGCTCCACCCACGACAGCTTCATTTACCGAATGTCCACCCTAAGCCGGGACCTAGAAGCTGGGCGGCATGGCGATACATGGCTGCTTGGTGAGTATGTATGCCACTGCACATGCATGCATGTTGGATACTGAGCAAGGTCACAACCCCACCAATGATACCAATCACCACCTCCACAGGGGACAGTGCCTACCCTCTCAGCCCCCACATGATGACGCCAATTCGGAACCCCACCACGCCACCCCAGGTAAGATATAACACAGCCCACATTACAACCAGGGGCATAGTGGAGCGCACATTCGGAGTGCTAAAGTCACGCTTTCGCTCCCTTGACCGTTCTGGCGGGCAGCTGTTATACGCTCCCCCAGTAGTGTGCAGGATCATAGTGGCAGCATGTGTCCTGCACAACGTTGCAACACGCCGGGGCCTGGCCGTGGACATGGTGGTGGCCCCACATCCCCAACCACATGCACAGCCGCTGCGCATGGGAGGAGAAAGGGCACGGGGGGAGGCAGCCCGTACACAGCTAGTGGCTAATTACTTCACATAGAAATCACACCCCTGTGGAGTGCACACTGCCCTGGCACATTCCATCTGACAATCAATGATGACTCAACCTGACACTGATCCTGAATGTCTGGAGAATGAACCGTCAAAACCATATCAGCCTGAGATTGTTCACCTGGAAGTGTCACAATGTGTGCATCCCTACCCACACAGACACCACCAATGCAGTTTTGTGAAGTTACACATTGAAGCAGCTAGAATGAATACCCACTTGCAAAATGCAACAAGAGGACAGTGCCATGTCAGCCAACCCAACCCCAGCACCGCCACACGACACACCGTGCCATGTCATGCTAATTGCAGGTAAACAAAGTAATCCCCACAACATGACATCAGTCTCACTATGTACAGTGGCACTATTAGAAACCTGCAACACCTGAAATGCTCACAGCAATGCTGGACCAACAACATACTTGAGCACGTAGTACCATTAACATGACATCACAAATGTTACATATTAGTAGTCTCACCACCTGGAAATGCCTGCACTCCCACCACTACCAACTGTGCAGTGTTGTCGCCATGTAGAGTTGTAGGTGCACTGCTGCCAACATGGACCCCATCTCCAGACTAGAGGTCCTTGTGTGGACATGAGGAAAGGACCTGCAAATTGGGAGGTAGACACAGAAGAAGAGTTACACATCAATGCAACATGCAGTGTACAACACAACAGCAATATGCACTAGGAATGTATACACAGTATTGACTACAGACTGCCCACACAGCTCATGGGAGTCCAACGTCACTGTGTAATTCACTGTCACTTGGGCACACCCTTTACAAGCCCATGGAAACGGGAAGCAGGAGGGGTGTGTGTGACTCAAACCCAAGCATCTGAACCAAATACATTACAAGCCTGCATGTGCCCAGCCACAATGCAGCGTATGCCCACAGGAACCACGGAAGCCAACAGATCGTCCCAAAAAAATTGGGAATAAAAGAAATCAAAATAAAAATAAAAATAAGAAACAATCAAAAATGGCCATTGATGGGCCCGGGGGGGTTGGGGAGGCCACCCAGGAGGTCCGAGGACAGGATGCACACCAGAACCCACCTGCGTGGATCCTGGGAAGATAAAACACCTCCATGGGCTCATGGCCCACACGGCTACCCTATTGTGGGAGTATCACTGCTGTCGCTATTATCACCCTGTGCAGCTGCATCCGGAGGTGGTTGCACTATGGGAGGCAGCCCACGCAAGGCCCTAGTCTGCTCCTCCATGGCTGCAAGCATGCGGGTGTGGTAGGTCTGGTTCTGGAGGATGAGTGTGCGGAGGTCCCCATGCAACAACTCACGGGATGCCCGGACCTCCGCCCTCGTTGCCTGCATCTCAGCTGAGAGCGTACGGGTGAGACGCTCCAGCTGCTGTTCTGTCCTTTGGTGTGTTGAAGCCTCAAGCTCAACAAGAGTCGTCCTGAGGTGAAGGAGCTCCTGCCTCAGGGCTTCCCTGTGGCCCTGGGACTCAATGGAGATGGCCTCCTGCAGAGTCGCCAGTGCCGCCCGCCTGTCCCTGTTGGACCCCAACATGTCCTCCCTGTGTGACTGGCAGATGGAGTCGGTTGCCTGCTCTAGTCGCTCCATCAGCCTTTCTGGGGGGACAATGGAAGTGGCCACCCTATCCATGGCCTGAGCCATCATCTCGGATGATGCAGCCTGTTGGGTTGCCATACCGTAAATGGATTGCTCCCATGCGGTATTGCCGGGTGGCGTACGGCCACCACGTCGGCGGGCACCACACCTGTCTGGGGCAAGGCGAACTGCGCCTTGCTGTGCCGGCACTGCCTGAGGCTGCAGGACTGCATTCCCCCTCTGATCTGCTGGCCCAGGAACAGGATCAGATGTCGCGGAGTGTGACCCTGCATCCGTAACCACCGAAGGCGTAGCTGCCAACACTGACATCCCCATGGAGGGTTCTGACCCTGGTGCAGGTGGGTGAGACAGAACAGAATCCCTCCCTGGAACACTCACCTGCGACGGCACGTAGGTCTCATCCGAATCAACACCTGAGTACAGCTCGGGGGAGGTGCAGCCAGAGACACCCCTTGAGAGCACGACCTGCAGCACTTGTGGGTTCTCCCCCACCACCACACCACGTCCCTCACTGGTGGTTGGTCGGCCCTCGGACCCCTCCTGGGTCTGCACCATCTCCACAACCCCAGCAGTATCAGGTGCGTCTTCCCCTGCAAAGACATGAAAACAAAGAAATGGAAACAGGCATTAGCACCATGGCACACATTGAGGGCTGAGAAGCAAGAGAACCAGTACTTGATTGACACATGTCCCACATGACAAAAACCCTCCCATGCATGCACCCTCACTGCGTATGAAGTCCAGGCAAATGGCACACACTGATGACACCAAGATGGAAGATGAACACATTTTCTGCATGCTGCCTGGCAGTGGCATCACACATTGGCCTGTGATTGGCAGGTGAAACACACATGCCATCACACAGATGGCATGTACCATTGCTATTGAGTGAAGATGGAGAGGAGGGCAGCACCTATTCATTCAGTCCAGTTCCCGCATGTAATAGCTTTTCTATTTCTAACAGGTCAGATTTTTCACCTGGAGCTGCCAGTCTGAAATGGTCCAATTGCACAGGGACATGTGTGTACAAATGATATCCAGGTAACAAAGTCACTCCACTTTACCATACCCATGTCAGACATGTGACTAGTGGACAGCGACATGCCTAGTGAAAGTGGTGGAATGCAAACAAACTGACTGAATGAACAGTGAAGAAGAAGCAAATATGTTGTGGCAAGGTGACACTTCAAGGGCAACTGGCGTGCAGTTGGGCTAGATGTCTACTGTTGGCAGAAGGGATACTGCTATGGCCAAATGCAGCTGCGCAGGAAGGATTGCAGCTGCGCAGGAAGGATTGCATGAAGCACATGGCTGACCCATACGACTCAGGCGCACACACTCTCACCTGGCACCCGAACAGAAGCCCTCACACACACACCATGCACATGGATGACACACACATGCATGTGCACTCACCGGACAATGCCTCGTAATCAGCCAGATCTCCCACGCCTTGGATCTGTTCCTCCGTGACGTAGGTCCCAGCGACTGACTCATGTGGAGTGAGTTCCATGTCTACTACTGGAGACCCACCTCCAGTCACTAGAGTTGCGGCATGACTTGAGGCCAGCTTACTCTTTGCCCTGCGCTTTAGGTCATTCCAGCGCTTATAGCAATCATTGGATGTGCGCCTCACAATTCCAAGGGCACTTACGATGTCCGCAACGGTCTGCCAGTGTGCCTGGCGTTGTGCAGGTGTGGTCTTGGATCCTGCAACAATGACCATCTCGTTGTCATGTCCGGAGACATACTCGACAAGTGCATTCAGTTCGTCATCCGTGAAGCTGGGCTTCCTGGACGGGCCGGACTGTGTAGCCGTGTCTGGGGCATCAGCCTGTGCCGGACGAGCACTCTTCCTCTTCCGCTTGGAAGGTGGTGGTGATCCTGAGTGTCCTGCGCCGCTCTGGACACTAGGGGCAGGAGCCCTGGTGGACTCTGTATCAGGAGTGTGGGATTGCACACTCAGCATGGGAGTTGGTGCAGGCATTAGCTCTAGTGTGATGGTGTCAGGGGGAATGTCAGCAGCATGGACTAGGACCGACACTGTCCTGGATGGGTGTGTGGGGGCTGGGGTGGATGGAGCCGCAGCTGCCCCTGCAGCCTCTCCGCCCTGCCTACTTGGTGCAGCAGATGACCTTGCTGCCCCAGATCCACGTGGCATGATGGCATCAACGTGCACCAGCGCACGTGTCGTAGCCCTGCTGACCTGGAAGTCAGCCATGGAGTCAGCCAGGTCTGGTGCCACAATGGGCTGGTCCAACAAGGGCTGAGCATGGATGGTGTCAGCCACATCAGCCTCAATGGGAGGGGGGGGGATTATGGGTGCCCGTGACTGGTCCTCCACACATGGGGGGACAGGCTCACCCTGCAAGTTATGACCACGTCCCCTACCGGATCCACCACGGCCACCACTTGTGGCTCTTCCACCTTTGCCACCCTTACGGAATCCTCGCCTCCCAGCCATGGCACTGATGTTAATGTGCGTATGGGAGTGGATGTAGACTATTGTCCTGGGCAATTGGGGGTCAAAGGGGTTGGGTACCAGATGGTAATTGTACCCTAGTGCTCTAGCAAGGCTGAATGTAACCCCTGGGGAAAGATGACGGGTCACGCAACGCACAGGAGGCCCAATAAAGGGAGATGACGTGCACGCAACCCCTCCTAGACCACGTGTGCAGAAAGAAAAACCTGCACTACGCTGTGGCACCCAGAAACACAAGAATGAACGTATGCGTGTCACACGCAGCCTAGAATGACCTCTGAAGGGGTAGGCTACACACGGGGCTAGCACAGATGTTAGATACGTGCGTGACTCACCGTCTGCCAGGTAAACGAGCGTGTAAAAGGAGCACGTTTGGTTGGCAACACCCCCGCCAAAAGAAGATTTGTCCGCTGTCTGAGGAGACAGGACAACAGTAGAAGGGAACACTGTTTGAGGGAACAGGCCCAGGTAAACCAGTAAAGGAGAAAAAAGAGAAAAAGCTGTCAGAGGTAACAGGGAATACGAACTAGAAACGCCGTGAAGTAAATCGCGTGTGAAACGACAAGAAGTACAGAATTCACCCACTCGCTCTCCACGAAAAGATCGTACAAGGAAAACGTGTTCTACACGTACCTTTTATACAGGCCCACACGTCCAGCGTCACTTACGCGGCGTGTACGCGCTAGGGCCATTTCCACCAATTACACGCTTTGTCACTTCTGCGTGTAGGGCCATTTCCACCAATCACACGCGATTACACTCTGACGTGCAGTCTTTCCACGTGTGCTCTGTCATCACGTGCTGTGTGGGAAACACCTGTGCGGGTCACGTCACAGACGCGCTTACGCGCTGAGGGCCTTTCCTCAGTTTTCACGCTGACGTGCAGGATTTTCACGTGCAAAATCACTCCGTACCAAGCTGGCCACGCGTACGCACACGGAATACCACGCTCCTGCCCGGAAGGCCGAACTACTGCCCCCCAGAGCCCGAGCACGCTCCCACCTGCTGCTGCCCGACTGCCTGCTGCCCCTGCACTGCTGGGGGGTGGGGGTGGTGGGAGACATGAGTGGGGGCCTGGTGGAGGGTGCCCCTGGTGGCTGGGGTGTGGGGGTGGTGGGAGACATGAGTGGGGGCCTGGTGGAGGCTGCCCCTGGTGGCTGGGGTATGGGGGTGCAGGGTGACATGAGTGGGGGCCTGGTGGAGGGTGCCCCTGGTGGCTGGGGTGTGGGGGTGGTGGGAGACATGAGTGGGGGCCTGGTGGAGGCTGCCCCTGGTGGCTGGGGGGTGGGGGTGATAGGGGACATGAGTGGGGGCCTGGTGGAGGCTGCCCCTGGTGGCTGGGGTCGGGGGTGGGGGCCTGGTGGAGGCTGCCCCTGGTGGCTGGGGGGTGGGGGTGCAGGGGGACATGAGCAGGTGTGCAGGGTAGTCCCCTGTTTTGTGGGCTGCCTGCAGGGGCCGTGGAGGGTGTACAGGGAACACCTGTGAGGACCCACCCAGCCTAATCGCGTGTGTAACTTCCCATGCACCCCTGTAATACACGTACCAAGCCAAATCGCGTGTGAGAATTCCCGCGCATACCTGAAATACACGTACCCTGCTGAAGTTGCGTGTAAAACTTCCCGCGCACCCCTGAAATGCATGCGACCAGGCTATTCGCGTGTGGAACTTCCCGCGCACCCCTGAAATACACGCGCCCAGGCTATTCGCGAGTGGGACTTCCCGCGCACCCCTGAAATACACGTAGCACGCTGGGAGACATGAGTGGGGGCCTGGTGGAGGGTGCCCCTGCACTGCTGGGGGGTGGGGGTGGTGGTAGACATGGGTGGGGGCCTGGTGGAGGGTGCCCCTGGTGGCAGGGGGGTGGGGGTGATGGGGGACATGAGTGGGGGCCTGGTGGAGGGTGCCCCTGCACTGCTGGGGGGTGGGGGTGGTGGGAGACATGGATGGGGGCCTGGTGGAGGTTGCCCCTGGTGGCTGGGGGGTGGGGGTGATGGGGGACATGAGTGGGGGCCTGGTGGAGGGTGCCCCTGCACTGCTGGGGGGTGGGGGTGGTGGGAGACATGGGTGGGGGCCTGGTGGAGGGTGCCCCTGGTGGCAGGGGGGTGGGGGTGATGGGGGACATGAGTGGGGGCCTGGTGGAGGGTGCCCCTGCACTGCTGGGGGGTGGGGGTGGTGGGAGACATGGATGGGGGCCTGGTGGAGGTTGCCCCTGGTGGCTGGGGGGTGGGGGTGATGGGGGACATGAGTGGGGGCCTGGTGGAGGGTGCCCCTGCACTGCTGGGGGGTGGGGGTGGTGGGAGACATGGGTGGGGGCCTGGTGGAGGGTGCCCCTGGTGGCAGGGGGGTGGGGGTGATGGGGGACATGAGTGGGGGCCTGGTGGAGGGTGCCCCTGCACTGCTGGGGGGTGGGGGTGGTAGGAGACATGGATGGGGGCCTGGTGGAGGTTGCCCCTGGTGGCTGGGGGGTGGGGGTGATGGGGGACATGAGTGGGGGCCTGGTGGAGGGTGCCCCTGCACTGCTGGGGGGTGGGGGTGGTGGGAGACATGGGTGGGGGCCTGGTGGAGGGTGCCCCTGGTGGCAGGGGGGTGGGGGTGATGGGGGACATGAGTGGGGGCCTGGTGGAGGGTGCCCCTGCACTTCTGAGGGGTGGGGGTGGTGGGAGACATGGATGGGGGCCTGGTGGAGGTTGCCCCTGGTGGCTGGGGGGTGGGGGTGATGGGGGACATGAGTGGGGGCCTGGTGGAGGGTGCCCCTGCACTGCTGGGGGTTGGGGGTGGTGGGAGACATGGATGGGGGCCTGGTGGAGGTTGCCCCTGGTGGCTGGGGGGTGGGGGTGGTGAGAGACATGGGTGGGGGCCTGGTGGAGGGTGCCCCTGGATGCTGGGGGGTGGGGGTGATAGGGGACATGAGTGGGGGCCTGGTGGAGGGTGCCCCTGCACTGCTGGGGGGTGGGGGTGATAGGGGACATGGGTGGGGGCCTGATGGAGGGTGCCCCTGCACTGCTGGGGGGTGGGGGTGGTGAGTGACATGGGTGGGGGCCTGGTGGAGGGTGCCCCTGGTGGCAGGGGGGTGGGGGTGATAGGGGACATGGGTGGGGGCCTGGTGGAGGGTGCCCCTGCACTGCTGGGGGGTGGGGGTGGTGGGAGACATGGATGGGGGCCTGGTGGAGGGTGCCCCTGGTGGCAGGGGGGTGGGGGTGATAGGGGACATGAGTGGGGGCCTGGTGGAGGGTGCCCCTGCACTGCTGGGGGGTGGGGGTGGTGGGAGACATGAGTGGGGGCCTGGTGGAGGGTGCCCCTGGTGGCTGGGGGGTGGGGGTGGTGGGAGACATGAGTGGGGGCCTGGTGGAGGGTGCCCCTGGTGGCTGGGGGTTGGGGGTGGTGAGAGACATGGGTGGGGGCCTGGTGGAGGGTGCCCCTGGATGCTGGGGGGTGGGGGTGATAGGGGACATGAGTGGGGGCCTGGTGGAGGGTGCCCCTGGTGGCTGGGGTGTGGGGGTGGTGGGAGACATGAGTGGGGGCCTGGTGGAGGCTGCCCCTGGTGGCTGGGGTATGGGGGTGGTGGGAGACATGAGTGGGGGCCTGGTGGAGGGTGCCCCTGGTGGCTGGGGGTTGGGGGTGGTGAGAGACATGGGTGGGGGCCTGGTGGAGGGTGCCCCTGGATGCTGGGGGGTGGGGGTGATAGGGGACATGAGTGGGGGCCTGGTGGAGGGTGCCCCTGCACTGCTGGGGGGTGGGGGTGATAGGGGACATGGGTGGGGGCCTGGTGGAGGTTGCCCCTGGTGGCTGGGGGGTGGGGGTGGTGGGAGACATGGATGGGGGCCTGGTGGAGGGTGCCCCTGGTGGCAGGGGGGTGGGGGTGATAGGGGACATGGGTGGGGGCCTGGTGGAGGGTGCCCCTGCACTGCTGGGGGGTGGGGGTGGTGGGAGACATGGATGGGGGCCTGGTGGAGGGTGCCCCTGGTGGCAGGGGGGTGGGGGTGATAGGGGACATGAGTGGGGGCCTGGTGGAAGGTGCCCCTGCACTGCTGGGGGGTGGGGGTGGTGGGAGACATGAGTGGGGGCCTGGTGGAGGGTGCCCCTGGATGCTGGGGGGTGGGGGTGGTGGGAGACATGAGTGGGGGCCTGGTGGAGGGTGCCCCTGGTGGCTGGGGGTTGGGGGTGGTGGGAGACATGGGTGGGGGCCTGGTGGAGGGTGCCCCTGGATGCTGGGGGGTGGGGGTGGTTGGAGACATGAGTGGGGGCCTGGTGGAGGCTGCCCCTGCACTGCTGGGGGGTGGGGGTGTTGGGAGACATGGGTGGGGGCCTGGTGGAGGCTGCCCCTGCACTGCTGGGGGGTGGGGGTGCAGGGGGACATGAGCAGGTGTGCAGGGTAGTCCCCTGTTTTGTGGGCTGCCTGCAGGGGTCGTGGAGGGTGTACAGGGAACACCTGTGAGGACCCACCCAGCCTAATCGCGTGTGATAATTCCCGCACACCCCTGTAATACACGTACCTGGCCAAATCGCATGTGAGAATTCCCGCGCACCCCTGTAATACACGTACCCAGCCGAATCGCGTCTAGAACTTCCCGTGTACCCCTGTAATACACGTACCCAGCCAAATCGCATGTGATAATTCCCACGTACCCCTGTAATACACGTACCCTGGCCAATCACGTGTAGAACTTCCCACGCACCCCTGTAATACACGTACCAAGCCAAATCGCGTGTGATAATTCCCGCGCACCCCTGTAATACACGTACCAAGCCAAATCGCGTGTGAGAATTCCCGCGCACCCCTGTAATACACATACCCAGCCGAATCGCGTGTAGAACTTCCCGTGTACCCCTGTAATACACGTACCCAGCCAAATCGCATGTGATAATTCCCACGTACCCCTGTAATACACGTACCCTGGCCAATCGCGTGTAGAACTTCCCACGCACCCCTGTAATACACGTACCAAGCCAAATCGCGTGTGATAATTCCCGCGCACCCCTGTAATACACGTACCTGGCCAAATCGCATGTGAGAATTCCCGCGCACTCCTGTAATACACGTACCCAGCCGAATCGCGTGTAGAACTTCCCGTGTACCCCTGTAATACACGTACCCAGCCAAATCGCGTGTGATAATTCCTGCGTACCCCTGTGATACACGTGCCCTGGCTAATCGCGTGTAAAACTTCACGCGTACCGCTGTAATACACGTACCCTGGCCAATCGCGTGTAGAACTTCCCGTACCCCTGTAATACACGTACCCTGGCTAATCGCGTGTATAACTTCACGCGTACCCCTGATATGCACGTTACCCGCTTTGCGTTCCTTGTTTGGCAGCCCTGTAGACTGGTCCAGGGTTAGTGCAGCCCTTTGCGATGATTTAGCGATTTTGATGGCTTTTCCTTGCGCGAGGGCGTTCTTGGGGGCGTTACTGGCGCTGCTGCAGGGTCGCTGCGATACTCTGCGCTACGGCTGGTTTGGGAGCCTGAAATCCATGAATACGCTGTGCGCGGAAATCGGTTTTAGCGCACGTGCCTGGCGCAGACAATCGCACGCGGACACTCTGCGCCAGCCGCTTGCGACACTTTTCTGCGAAATTCTATGAATTACCCTGTAAGTATATTGCCTATTAGCGCTTTTTCCGCCCAATGGAATGGCCTTGGCTCTGCCAGATGCCCCCTGTGTGGTGCCTCCGAGGAGTCAATTTCACATTTCAGGGATCAACTCATGGCCCAGTGCCGCAGAATTTCTGGTCCAATCAATTACTCCCCCAATTGTGGGTGCTGTGGCCTGTGTTTGGCATAGAGCATGGATCTTGAGGAGAAACATGGTAACAATTCAACTGGGCAACAGGCTGCAAATATATTTCTCCTGCCGCTTTCTTCCTTTGGGCAGTTATGTATTAGTTTTGTTTTTATATTTTTTACCCGTGCTATCGACTTTGTGTATTTGTGATAAGTGATTGTGTGATTTTAATGTATTTATATTTTATATAATGTAACCTGATGACATAATGCTGAATAGAGGTTTAAAGAGATACAGGTAATACCGAAATCGGGAAAGGATCCGGAGCTTTGCAGTTCCTACAGACCTACAGCCCTGTTAAACCAATATGAGAAAATATTTGCAAACATCATAGTAACATGACTGGAATCAGTGCTTCCTATCTTCATCCACTCAGACTAAATAGGGTTTGTTCTGGGTAGGCAAACCTTTGATAACATAAGGAAGACAATCAATTGCATTGATAAAACAAGGAGCTTCCAGGGTGATGCGGCTATGCTTTTGGCACTGGATGAAGAGAAAGCATTCAACAGGGTGAATTGGGACTTCCTAAAGGAAGTACTGAGGACCTATTGGTTTGGGACAAACCTCATTATATGGACTTCTGTGATCTACGCAGCCCCTATGGCCACAGTGAAGGTTAATGGCCACCTGGCAAAAACATTCTAGCTGGGTAGAGGGACAAGGCAGGGATGCATGCTCTCGACAATTTTGTTTTCTCTCATCATGGAACCAATGGCTAGGAAGGATAGGAATAGCCTGGCGATACAGGGGATTAAGTTTGGTCAGACTGAATATAAGATTGCCCTATTTGCATATGATGTACTATTGTTCATCAGAAACCTGGCCACGATCCCCTATGTACAAGCTGGACTAGAGGCAATTGGGTCCGTATCAGGATTTACAGGATTTCAATTTAATAAAGATAAATCCAAGGCACTAAACTTGACTGTAACACCAGACCAAAAGAAGCTTCTATAGAGCACTTTCCCAGTTAAATGGCCTGACACACACATTAAATACCTGGGGGTAACTTAGTGGCAAATATTTCATAACTTTATGACCTGAATTATCAGAGACTGTTTGCTAAAATTAGGGAGGACCTGTATAGTTGGGTTAAATTAATTATCTTGTGAATAGGCAGAATGGACACTGTAAACATGCTCCTGCCCCTACTTTACTTATTTCTTTTTTTGAAAATCAAATTTCATTGGCATTTAAGTTATAACATTATATGATAACAGTCATAACACTCCTCCTTGTCTCAATTATAACATTCCCCCCCCGCGCTCTCCCACCCACCCCCTTAGTCATGAACCATTCAGTTATTGCTGCATCAAGAGTCGGGCGCATTTTGTATATCTACACTTCCTTTTCAGGGCAGTTCTACAGTGTACGCTGGAACGCTGGGCGTATCGCTCCCCACATTTCTTTATTCATCATAGGCAGCATGTCCTTTAAGTGCTAAGTCTCCCCCAAACATTGAGGCTTCCCAGAGTCTCCGTCAGATGTTCCCCCCTCCCTTCAAGCTAAGCGCCCATATTTTTCAAAAAAGGGGAGCCACATTCCCTCAATGTTCGATCTGGATTTGTCTATAAGGTGGGTCCTTAACTCCATATCGTAAGTTGCACAAACATTCGTGATGCACTCTTTCTCCCCCGGCATTTGTGGGCTTTTCCATCTTTGGGCCAGACAGCACCTAGCTGCCACCAACATTACCTAAAACATATTGCCTTGTACCACATCGTGTTCCCCCTCCTCATCGACCCCGAAGAGAAGAAGCTATGGGGACAGGGCCCTCTCTATCCCGTCCACACCCTTTATCCAGGACAGAACCTCACCACAGTACGTCTGCACCACTGGGCATTTCCACCACATATGCACGTTGTCCTCCTTCTCAATGTGACACTTCCAGCAATGTGGGTCATATCCCTTCCCCTTCCGGGCAATCCTTTGTGGCGGATAGTGCTACCTGTGTAGTAGTTTAAGAGCATGGTGCCTGTACTGGAGCGAGGCAGTTGAGCGATTGGTCTACCTGCACATAAAGGTCCATCTCCTATCATCAATTTCCACACCCAGATCTTTCCCCCAGTTCACCTGTGCAGGTGGAGGATCCCTCGGGGCTGCCAGGAGCAGAAGTTTATAGAGTTTGGAAATCACTCCCATGGATCCCTTTTGCGAGATCAGGAATTTTTCAAATTCCGTTAAGTCTCTCCTTAGGGTACCCCCCATCTTTTTTCAGTAAGGGCTCCCTTTAGTTGCAGGTAACAAAAGGGCAAGAGGTTATCCAAGCCCATGGCCTCCTCCAGCTTCTTCAATGACATGAAAGTACCACCCACCCACAACTGTCCCACCCTAGTGAGACCAGCCTCATACCATTGTTGAAATGCGAGTGATTCGCCAATCCCATCCCTGAGCGGGGGAGTCCCAGATGCAGCTCAGGGGTGAGGGTCACGTCGTGAGCCATCTGTAGTCACCTTCCTCCTTCCACACTGACCACAGAATGCCCAACACTGGGTGCCGCAAGACCCTCCCAGGGATACGTGCCCTCGGGACCCATAGCCATTCATCCAATGTGACGGGGGCCAAGACCTCATTGTCCATTGCCACCCACTGCTTCCCAGGCCCCGGAGCAAAGTGATCCACCAAAATCCTCAACTGAGACTCCTTATAGTATATCTCTAGGTCTGGGAGTCCCACCCCCCCTCCTCCTTTGGCCTTGTCAGTACTTCGTAGGAGATTCTATGCTTTTTACCCGCTGAGAGGTAACGTAGCAGGGCCAGTTTAACTTCCCCCAAAAATGGTTTGGGTACCGGTGTCCGGAGCATCTGAAACAGAAAAAGGAACTTGGGGAGGACCACCATTTTCACCGAATTGATGTGTGCCATCCATGAGAGTCCCAACCCCAACCACCACTCAATATCACGCTTCACCGCCGACCAGAGAGGGAGGAAGTTACTGGCAAAGAGATCCCCAGGGTTCCCCCACTCCCGGGTAGGGTTCTGAGACAGGAACTACTAAACCTGCAGAAAGAGATCCTGAGATTTATTTGGCGTGGGGGGGGGGTGAGCAAAGTCTCCAAACATATACTGATTGCCCCTTATGACAGAGGAGGACTTCAGTGTTCAAACTTAGGCTTATTGCGAAGCAGCACACTTTTTGATCCTGATGGAAAAGTGTCAGGTTGACGCAGCCAAACAGTGGTGGTGGATGGACACAGCAGTAGGGGGACCCCATTATGATGGGCAATATGGATGCCTAGACATCATAGGCTACATTCTTTATATATTAAACCTGTAACTAGAGCAATACTGGAAGCATGGGATGGGGTCAATGTAACACACTACCTGAGGTAATTCCCATTGCCATTCACACCTATCCATGATAAACCCAAATTTTCCCCAGCAAACTCACCAGAAGCATTTCCCAAATGGAGACAAAATAAAGGATGGTGTGTTGTGGACATGTTTAAGAATTCAGAGGTGACATCATTTCAGGATGCACTGCTTCCAATATTAACAGGTTAGACACTGGGTGATGAATAAAGACGTTAGAGAGGCCGCCATGAGGAAAATTACCCCATTTAAAATTATGGTGACCTCCACAACGACTACAGGTCTTATATCAAATATATATGTAAGACACTCCTGTTTGCTAGATCACGGATAGGGTGGACGTACATGAAAGGCTAGGCTAAAGAGCTGGGAAGCGAGATTACTGTGGAGGAATGGTCCACCAAATGGAAATCTAATAAGATTCCCTCAACTTTGGTCCAACTTAAAGAAACGGTACATACGATAACCTATAGATTGTACCTGATGGTACCCGGCGCCTACTCGCCTACACAAATCTAATAGAGACGTTCTGGAGGAATGCTGGATGGAGTGCCGATAAAAAGGAGTTCATTCTTTCATATTTGGTGTGAGTATCCGAAGATCAGACCTTTGTGGAAGGAGATTGTGGCATTCACAGCACAGGTGGCAGAAAGAGACTTCCCGTTTGACCCGGGGTGATGTTATTGGGGATACCTGTGAAAGGAATTTAGCCATTGCCCGCTAAGGTTGGTAGAGTCATTACAACTATGTTCCTGATGGCCAAGTTGGTAATAGCTGCACATGTTGGTGAACTTAGCTGAGACCTCTAAAGCATTCACAGGGGAATAGGACATATTATTGCCATTTATGATGTTGGATTTCATGATAAACACATGCCCGCAAAGGTTAAGGGCCCTCAATTTGTTTGATTTAATTCTAGCTGTTTCTTCAATTAATGATTTGTGAAGATGGTGTTGGGCTGATGCAATTTTGTAGTTACTCTTGTTCTGAAACCTGCAATCTTGAGGGTATTACAATGTTTCTTTGACTGATGGAATAGAGGGGGAAGGGGCACAGCATTTTGACAAGTTGTAAAATTTAGTTTCATTCAAACAAAAAGGATTTGCAATGCTCGGTGGTTTGAAATTTTGAATTAATTAAATACTTTTGAGAAAAAAATTAAAGGTAAAACAGACACAGCCCGGTATACCTCCCTTTGCCTTTTTTGGAAATATGGGCTGAAGACAGGCTGCACTCTTCAGGAGGGGTGTGAGATGATAGCCGTAGCAACCCAAACACCAACCCTAAAATAAAAGAATGTACAATCACGATTCTATAAAAATTTAGACTTTTAATTAAACAATAAAAATACAGTGTCATGCCTGTGCAACTGGCGCACACATTGGCAACCATCATGGACTATTTGGAACTCATTTATCTTCATAATACTCTTGGAACAACCCCTATTCACACTTTGGTCCTTAATTTCCATTTGCACGACTTTGGTACTTTCTTACTTAATTCAGCTAACTACATGTACCATAATGCACCGTGCTACAGTTATCAATTCCTGGCTATTCCCATTCATCAGTATTGGAACCACAATCCCAGAAGCCTGAGCGATCGGTGCTGCTTCCACCTTCTCAGGACCAGAGAGGGAGGAGGTAGATTGCCTTCAGGTGTGCTGCTCCAGGTGCTGCCAATTAGCCTGCCTCAGTACAGGGCAGGGCTGTATTTAAGCAGCTGCCTGCAGGAGCTCAGTCACTTGCATTAAGAGTTCTTCCAGCACCTTTTTGCCTTGAGCTACGATTTGAATGCTGTTCCTGTTGCCATATCATCCTGCTTCTGATTCCAGCGCTCCTTGCTGCCCTGCTTCACTGGCCTTCCTGCCTTGCAGCCTGTTACACTCTTCTGCCTGCAGCCCTGGTCCTCTGGGCTCCCTGCCTCGCTGCCCTGCTCCTCTGGGCTCCCTGCCTTGCAGCCTGCTACACTCCTTTGTCTGCAGCCCTGGTCCTCTGGGCTCCCTGCCTCGCTGCCCTGCTCCTCTGGGCTCCCTGCCTTGCAGCCTGCTACACTCCTCTGCCTGCAGCCCTGGTCCTCTGGGCTCCCTGTCTCGCAGCCCTGCTCCTCTGGGCTCTCTGTCTGCAGCCTACTACAGCTCTCGGACCTGCTCCTCTGGACTCCCTGCCTCGCTGCCCTGCTCCTCTGAGCTCGCTCCCTGCTGCCCTACTCCTCTGGGCTCTATGTCTGCAGCCTACTACAGCACTCGGCCCTGTTCCTCTGGACTCCCTGCCTCGCTGCCCTGCTCCTCTGGGCTCCCTGCCTCGCTGCCCTGCTCCTCTGGGCTCCCTGCCTCGCTGCCCTGCTCCTCTGGGCTCACTCCTTAGCTGCCCTGCTCCTCTAGGCTCTCTATCCGCAGTCTACTACAGCTCTCTGTCCTGCTCCTCTGGACTCCCTGCCTTGCAGCCTACTACATTTCTCTGCAGTCCTCAACAGTTTTCCTGCACCTTGTGCCATCCGTTACTCCAGCCCTGCTTCCTTGTTTTCAGCCCCCCTGTTTCCTGGCTACTGCTCCCTTACTTTCTGTTCTTGATCCCTGTCCTTCTCTTCCTTGAGTCTTTGGTTTTCCCTTAAGTATCCATTTCAGTTATACTGTTTCTGTACAGACACCCACAGCTGTTGTTCCCAGCCATGAGCATACAGAGTGGGGTCCTGTAATAGCAATCTGTGCAGAAGGCTGGAGTTTCCAAAGGTCAGTGGAACACTCTTCCCCATTTTCTGCATACACCCCAAGAGGGAATCCAGTTTGTTTGTACCTTTGTATTCTCTGCCCCTTTTTGTTCACAACTACTGTTACCTATTCTTCTTTCTTGTTGAGCTTCCTGCTGTGTGTGCTTATCTGTCACCTTACATCAGCACCGCCACCCAAAACCTACCTGGGTGCCCGGTGGCACTCTTGACAGAATGCAAGAGCCAAAAAGTTCTTGTCCCTTAGGCAGGAAAGGCACACACAGACCGAAGATGCTTTCCTTTCGGTTCAAGAAACTTCTGCAAAAATCCAAAGTTTTCCTAAGGACAGCAAACAAAAACCCTAGTTTAAAAGACAGACTAGCCCTAGTAAACAAAGGTTTGCAAGCACAGTACTACACTCACTGGCTCTCTGACCCTTCTATGTTGAACTACTATGACATTTGTAACTATGATCCGCAGTCCCTATCTGTAGAAGAACTACAGCAAGATAATGAATTCTTGCAGATTTTGTTAGCCCAAACAGTGGAAAACACTCATGCTCTTTCTGGCATTTCTTCTGACACTGCATTCGACATTCAGCCTGTACACAAACCCTGTATTCCTTTATTCCAGGCTGCCCTGTCACAGGACCAATGTCTTAACACTGCTACAGCCAAAGATATTGCACTCATTGTGGCAAACTCTCAACCAGAGTACGTTGTTGTCAAAGTGATATGCTCAAGATCAGCCTGGCAAGCTACACAACCTCCCCAGACTGCTGATATACTCATTTAACAGGACAAGGTATTCAGTATCCTGAGGTTAGTGCAGCTGGTCCTGGGTACAAAAGACCAATACTGACTATCGGTTGTCTTAATGCTCCCCCAGTAACTACTAACCACGATAAAACCAAGGTCAGTCTTCACATTGCAACACCTGGCTTTTCTGCTACACCAGATTCTGAAGTTGTAGAACTGGCAAATGGAACATACCAGTTACAAGAACAGCTCTTGCGCCTTAAAAGACAAACCGAAGACCTCTATGATGAATTTGTCTATTTACATTATAAGAATATAGCAAAGGGACACAGTTTACCAGACCATCTGACACTATGCCAAACACCAGACATTCTGTCTTTAGAGATTGACATGATAAGGCCTGGAATGGTAACAGAGAAAAAGAGACAGACTTATACAGAGCAGATGGAAGATCTGAACTTGGCATATGCATACCATCTAAAACTTGACACAGCTCATTTACTTACTAGCCACAGTAACTCAGGCTGTTGTTCAGATAGTGAAGAATTAACTCCTCTGGTGGGCCGAATCGCTCACACTGCCATTACACCACAATTCAAGTGTAATCATCTGACTGGAGATCCTGCTGAGTCAAAGGATTGTCCCGTTCTTACCCTTGATGGCGGTCCTTTACTCACACTTACAGCCTCTACTGAAGTGACCAAGTCAGGGATGTAATCTGCTTCTATGGACTTTTGTGCACCAGACCATGAGTCAGATCCTGAACTATACCCCGTAACTGTCTGGAATCCAGCTTTGCCAACAGTCAATACCCCATATCCATCTATCAACTTGAGCACACAAGACTTTGAAGGCCAGCCATCAGAAAGCCTACCCTTTCCTAATCCTACATCAGCCATGCTACCTGTTACAGAATCTGCAATCCCAATCTCAGCTGCTCCTCCTGCTAGTACTCCTTAATCTGCTACTGATGCAGCATCTCAAATCACACTTACTGCAGAAGAAGCACCCCCTTCCTCTCTGCCTGCAAGGACAGTACCTGTTGCAAAGCCAGTTAAAAGTTCTCCTATTAAGGCTACAGCTCCGGTTGTTCCTGCTGGCGCCTCTGCAGCACCAAAACTACCAGACTCTACTCCATCAGCCTCAGTTGCGTCCCTGCCCGCTGGTGCTCCTGTGGCACCTATACTCCCAGCTGCTACAGCACCTGAACTTCCTACTGCTATTCCTGATCTCCCAACTGCTGTGGCTTCTGAACTCCCTGCAACTCATGGTGTCTGTAACACTAACCTGGTATCCACAGGGACGTCACTCAGCCCGTTCTGACCTCTTACAACCTCAAACCCTTCCATGGAGGCTATTCGACTGGAGACTCGCCCTGAAACACAGGATTGGTAGAGTTTAACTCCCTATTGTCTCTGTGTGCTTGAACCCCCTTCTTCTCCGGGGTCCAACCCTTCCCTTTGATCCACAGCTCACCTTGTTTTCTTGGATAGTGTGCTCTGCGTCCTGCCTTCAGCGCAGGGGCGCGTTGATTGATGCGGGCTCATTACTGCCTAGTTAATTCACTGGCAAGAGTCCGACAGTCTTTTGAACAGTTCTCTAAATTTGTTCCTTTCCTTCCTTAGATGATGGCAGGCGTCCGGGGAGGGCGGCGTTCTGCTGAGAGGAGTAGCACTGAAGGTGAGTGAGAGCGCGATGCGCGATGCACCCCTTTCGTATTTGCATTGAACTGAGTTCTTTTTCTGTGTCTTTTAGGTGCCGCAACATTTTCAGCGTGGATGCAGGTTATGAAGCTGGGTAAGCGCGGTATGCGGCGCCTCTAGATGTTTCCACGCTAACCTGGAGTGTCTTTTCCCTCTTGCAGATGGATGAGAAGTTCCGGAGACAGAGTTCCCCCAGAGTGGCTGGGATTCAGGTAAGCGTTTGAAGCTCGTACAGTATTTAAAAATAAGCGAAGATTTGCACAATGCTTACTAATGCCTTTTTTCTGTTCTTTTCCCTTTTCCTTAGGAAGCGGCGTGCCGGGATGGGAATGACACCACCGAAGATGCCCGCAGAACAGAAGGAGCGCCGACTGATGGGCAGAAGTGCTGCAAGGTAACGCTGTTTCTAACAGTGTTCTTGTTCTTGCAGGAGCTGAGCGCAGAAGAAAGATGCAGGCCTACTGGATACCGATCCAAACACGGTGAGTATCACGCTGCAGGTGCAGAAAACACAAAGCATGTTTCTCAGCTTGGGTGTGGCTTAAATAGTCTCTGGGTATTTCAGGTGCCTCTGGGCTGAACCACACCCAAAAGACTAGACCGCACATGCAGTTCTGGGAACCGAAATATGTGGGGGCATCCATCTTGTCCCCATCAATGCACTACAAGTCCAATCCCCAATGTTATCCTATGGGAGTGAGTGAGTCTGGTGCTACAAGCGCCAGGTCTGACTCCAAGTGGGTCTTTGGAAGGATGGAGAGGCCCTTGAGGGCCATGTAGGTGATCATGGCCTGGCTACAGCCTGACATCTTGGAGGGCTGGGGACATGAGGGGCAGGAATCATGACAGCACTCCCCCCCAAGGCCCCTCTCAAGGTGGCTCTTCTGTCTGGTCCTGGTTTGGTTGGATGGTTTTGATGAAATCGTCTAAGCAAGCGAGGTGCATGGATGTACTCACAAGGCTCCCATGTCCTGTCTTGTGGACCATACCCCTTCCGGTCTACTAAGTAGTATCATTTGGATCTGACGTACTTTGAATCTAGGATGTCCTTGACTTCGAATTCTGGCTCCCCGGCGACTACTACTGGCTGCGGTGGCGTTGCTACCCGGGTCCCAGGTTGAACAGGTTTAAGGAGAGACACGTGGAACACAGGATGAATTTGCATGTTTGACGGCAAAGCTAGTTTGACCGCCACAGGATTTATCACGGAGGTGACGGTGAATGGACCCAGGTATCTTGGACGGAAAGTTTGTGCTCCTTTAATGGACACGTGTTTAGACGCCAGCCAGACTTTGTCTCCCACTTGGTAGTTGGGGGCCTTTGCTCGGTGTTGATCAGCAAACTTCTTTTGGCGATTCTTAGCTTGAAGTAGGTGTTCAGCTGCCCTTTTAAAGGTTTGAGAAATGGGCCTCATTACGACCCCGGAGCTAAACCATGGTGCTATTAGCACCATGGTCCCCATGCCAGGGTCCGCCATGGTGAATGGCGGAATTACCGCCCTATTCCAAGGTTGGCGGGGCAGTAATTCCCCATTCACCATGGCCCCTTCCCCATTCCCATTTTTGGCCCATAGGGCTCAATGGGAATGGGGAAGGCGCCAATTACGGCACCGTAAATTACGGTGCCGTAATTAGCTCCTAGGTCCCTTTGCGGGTTGGTTTTTTAACGCCTGCTAAAATCAGGCATTAAAGTGCAACCCGCAAAGGGACCTCGTAATCAGGCGTTAAGGGTTTAACGGCGCCGACACCTTTTACGGCGCCGTTAACCCCTTAACGCCTGGGTTATAATGAGGCCCATGGTCGTGTGCAAGGTTTTGACTGCTGGCATTTCCAGGGTTGTAGGAACGTCCTACTCAGAAGTACGTGGGTGCCTGCCATACATGGTATAAAAGGGTGTCTGCCCAGTGCTGGTGTGTAGTGAATTATTATAAGCATATTCAGCTATCCATAATAGGTCGAACCAGCTTCCTTCGGCTTGGTGTAACATGCAACGCAGATACTGCTCGAGCGTCTGATTTGTCCTCTCAGTTTGACCATCTGTTTGGGGATGGTGACTGGTGGATAGCCGGATGTCGATCTGGGCCATAGAGCAGCATTTTCTCCAGAAGTTAGATACGAATTAAGTACCTTGGTCTGAGACCAAAACTGAAGGAAACCCATGGAGCTGTACGATGCCTTCAAGAAATACCTTTGCCAGAGTGGAAGCATTTGGGAGCCCCTTAAGAGGAATGAAATGTGCCATTTTTTAAAATAGGTCCACGACCACAAGAATAGTATTAAACCCTTGCCTGGGTGGTAAGTCAGTAATAAAATCGAGGGACAACGTGTGCCAGGGTGCTGGTGGGATTTCCAAAGGTTGTAATAGCCCAGCCGGTTTCTGCTTGGATGACTTGTTTTGAGCACACACTCCACAAGATAGGATGAATTGGATAATGTCTTTATGCCACGTGGGCCACCAATAATTTCGTTTTACCTTGGCTAGGGTTTTAGCGATTCCGGAGTGGTCCTCGATCAAGGAATCATGATAACTGGACATGACTTGTTCTCATAGTTCTTGGTTTGGTAAGAATAAATGATTCCTGAAGTAGGGCAACTGATCTTTTATCATGTAATGTTCTCCTTGTGCACTCCACGCTTGTAATTGCTCCGGACTCATCAGGTTTTGGATTTCCTCATGTAATTCTTTCTGAGTTATGGTTGCTGTGATTCCTAGGAGCTTGTCACTCGGGATGATTGCTATTGGGTCAGGGGTCTGATACCCTTGCTCTTCCACCCCCATACGGGAAAGGGCATCGGCCTTCCCATTTTTCACCCCTGGTCGAAATGTAATCACGTAGTCATATTCAGCAAAAAAAGAGCCCAACATAGTTGTCGTGAGGATTGGGCCTTTGCCGTTTTTAGGTACTGGAGGTTCTGGTGGTCAGTTATTACGGTGATTGTGTGTCTGGCGCCCAAGAGGTAGTGCCGCCATGCCTTAAAGGCTGACTTAATGGCCAAGAGTTCTTTGTCTGTGATAGCGTAATTGAGTTCAGGGGGTGTGAATTTACGCGACCAGAAGGCAACAGGGTGTAACTGCCCCGTTTCGAGGTCCTTTTGTGAGAGGACGGCTCCCATAGCCATGCATGAGGCGTCCGTTTCTACCAGGTATGGGAGATCAGGGCGAGGGTAGCGTAAGATTTTGGCAGATGTGAATCTTGCTTTGGGTTCCTGGAAAGCCTCCTCGGCTTCTGTTGTCCACTGGAACTTTTTGTTGCTTTTCCTTAGTAATGACGTGATGGGATGCACGATTTGCGAAAAATCCTGGGATGAACCGGTGGTAGAAGTTTGTAAAACCCAGCATACTTTGAACTCCCTTGAATGAATTTGGGGATGGCCAGTTCAGGATGGCATCTACCTTGTGTACATCCATTCGGATTCCATTCGGGCTGAGAATAAAGCCCAGGAATTCCACCTCGGAGACGTGGAATGAGCACTTTTCGAGCTTGGCGTAGAGCTGGTGTTGACAGAGTTTCTCCAATACGGATCGGACATGTTTAACGTGGTCCTGCTTTGATGCGGAATATACTAGGATTTCGTCGATGTACACTAGAGCACAGACATCAATCAATTCCTGTAGGACATCGTTCATGAAGTATTGAAATGCAGCAGGCGCATTGCAAAGGCCAAAGGGCATTACTTGATATTCGTACAAGCCGTATTTGGTGCGAAAAGCGGTTTTCCATTCGTCCCCCTGTTTTACGCGAACAAGGTGATATGCCCCCCTCAGGTCTAGTTTTGTGTAGATTTGGGCAACTTTGACTTGATCATGCAATTCAGGGATCAGTGGCAGGAAGTAGCAATTTTTTACGGTAATCTGGTTCAGTGCGCGATAGTCGATGCACGTTCTCAAATCCCCCTCCTTTTTCGGTACGAAGAATAGAGGACTGGCTGCTAGAGACTTCGAGGGACGGATGAACCCATTGGCCAGGTATTGGTCAAGATAGGCCTTCAGGTGCTGGTTTTCTGGTTCTGTGAGTGCGTAAATTCGCCCACAAGGGATTTGTGCGCCGGGTATCAGGTCGATTTGGCAATTGTATGGTCTATGCGGTGGCAGGGTATTAGCCTGTTCTTTCTGAAAGACATCTTGAAAGTCCTGGTATTCACTTGTTAGGGTGCCGATTGCCATTGTCGCAAGCGTGGAGGTTCTGGTGTCTATTGGTTGTTTCTCTTGGCGATAACATGTGTGGGCGCAAGTTTCGGGAAAGGGCAATTCTTTTGCTCGCCAATTGATTTGAGGATTGTGAGCTACCAACCATGGCATTCCCAAAATCAACCGGAACTGTGGTGCCTTAATGAGGTCGAAATTGATAGATTCTTGGTGTCCATCTTGGCACAGAAGGGTTAAAGCTGCAGTGCATTGGGATACTGGACCAGAAGCTATTTCCGTGCCGTTGACTGTGGTAACAGTGTCGGTGGTTGATTTAGGGCGTAACGGAAGCCCCATCTTTGCCGCAAGATCCTGGTCGATGTAATTCCCAACAGCTCCCCTGTCTATGTACGCTCTTACTGTGTGCATCCGAGGTGGTTGTTGGTGATTGATCAAGACCACAGATAGTGCAAAATGGGAGGTCTGTAGTTCACTTTCTTCGCTCGACAAGTGGACCCCTACACTTGCCGGGCTGGGGAGTTTTCCGATTCATTGATGGTATCTTCCTTGTCCGTGGCCCCTACCGTCCTCCTCGGTGGCTTCACAGGGCACTCTTTAAGGAAATTACCTGACCTTCCACAGTACAGACAACACTGCTGCTGTCTCCTTTTATCCCTTTCCGCTTTAGTCAAGGGGGATCTGACCCCCCCTATTTGCATTGGTTCTCCTGAACCTTCCGTTGTTCAGGCAGTATTGTCCTTTGAACGCACATACATAGGGCGAGGGTCCGGTCTGGTTCGATCTGCTCTTTGGTCCTGCAACCTATGATCCAGTTGAACAACAAGGTCAATGAATTCTGAGCAGTCTTTCGGGGGGTTCACTACTTGTGCGAGAACATCCTTGAGCTCCCCCCGCAACCCCCGATGAAATAACGTGGTTCTCTTCTCCACTGGCCATTCTGCTTCAACTACGAATCTATTGAACATGGCTATGTATGTTAATAGGTCTTGATTCCCTTGGCGTAGGGACAGAAGTTTGTTGTCTAATGCCTGCCCATGAGTACGATGGGCGAACAGCTTTTTCATCTCCTGCTGAAAGCCCCTGAAGTCATGCAGCAGAGGATCATCTTGGGCCACAAAGGGTACAGACCAGTCCGCGGCACTACCACTCAGGTAGGATAGCACAAAAGCGACCCGTGATTGGTCATTTGGAAAGGCCCCTGGCCTACAAAGGAAGTGCAGGCGGCACTGGTTCATGAACGTTGCAAACCTCTTGGGATCCCCCGTAAATCGTTCGGGCAGGGCCAAGGGAACTGCCCCAGGAAGGGTTATCTGAACGGGATTGGCTGATGGCGCTGGCATCGAGGGCACACTTCCCGGCAATGGTGCATGCCCTGCTTGTGACTAGAGAAGTTGCGGCTTAAATCATCAGTGCGTTCTTTGGCTACTA
Source organism: Ambystoma mexicanum (assembly GCF_040938575.1). Taxonomy (NCBI): domain Eukaryota; kingdom Metazoa; phylum Chordata; class Amphibia; order Caudata; family Ambystomatidae; genus Ambystoma; species Ambystoma mexicanum. Next base: position 729,719,902 of record NC_090923.1, read on the forward strand.
TCAGCTCTCTCCTCGGCGTGTTGGTCTCCTGCCTGGCTGCATGTACTTCGGAATGTAGCTGCCCCAACATGTGGGCTAACTGGTCGGTTTCTGACGTTTCCATGACGCCCAGGTGTATTTTGATGTGAGGCTTTGCATTCTGTAACGCTCACCTGGTATCCACGGGGACGTCACTCAGCCTGTTCTGACCTCTTACGACCTTGAACACTTCCCTGGAGGCTATTTGACTGGAGACTGGGCCTGAAACACAGGATTGGTAGAGTTTAACTCCCTATTGTCTCGGTGTGCTTGAACCCCTTCTTCCCCGGGGTCCAACCCTTCCCTTTGATCCACAGCTCACCTTGTTTTCTTGGATAGTGTGCTCTCTGTCCTGCCTTCAGCGCAGGGGCGCGTCGATTGCTGCGGGCTCGTTGCTGCCTAGTTACTTCACTGGCAAGAGTCCGACAGGTAAGTATAATGAGTCTTTTGAACAGTTCTCTAACTTCGTTCCTTTCCTTCCTTAGATGATGGCCGGCGTCCGGGGATGCCGGCGTGCTGCTGAGATGAGTAGCGCTGAAGGTTAGTGAGAGCGCGATATGCGATGCACTCCTTTCGTATTTGCATTGAACTGAGTTCTTTTTCTGTGTCTTTTAGGTGCCTCGATGTATTCAGCATGGATGCCGGTTATGAAGAACAAATGTGGTGGGTAAGCGCGGTATGCGGCGCCTCTAGATGTTTCCACGCTAACCTGGAGTGTCTTTTCCCTCTTGCAGATGGATGAGAAGTTCCGGAGACTGAGTTCCCCCAGAATGGCTGGGATTCAGGTAAGCGTTTGAAGCTCGTACAGTATTTAAAAATGAGCGAAGATTTGCAGAATGCTTACTAATGCCTTTTTTCTGTTCTTTTCCCTTTTCCTTAGGAAGCGGCGTGCCGGGATGAGAATGACACTGCCGAAGATGCCCGCTGAACAGAAGGAGAGATGACTGATGGGCAGAAGCGTCGCAAGGTAAGGCTGTTCCTAACGGTGTTCTTGTTCTTGCAGGAGCTGAGCGCATCAGAAAGATGCAGGCCTACTGGAGACCGATCCGAACACAGTGAGTGTCATGCTGCAGGTGCAGAAAACGCCAAGCATGTTTCTCAGCCTGGTTGTGGCTTAAATAGTCTCTGGGTATCCCAGGTGCCTCTGGGCTGAACCACACCCAAAAGACTAGACCGCACATGCAGTTCTGGGAACCAAAATATGTGGGGGCATCCATCTTGTCCCCATCAATGCACTACAAGCCCAATCCCCAATGCTATCCTATGGGAGTGAGTGAGTCTGGTGCCACAAGCGCCAACCCTGACTCCAAGTGGGTCTTTGGAGGGATGGAGAGGCCCTTGAGGGCCATGTAGGTGATCGTGGCCTGGCTCCAGCCTGACATCTTGGAGGGCTGGAGACATGAGGGGCAGACATCATGACAGTGTCTGTCAAAGTTATCAGCTTGGTCACTCCCTTCCCCCATCTCCTCCTCACCTGAGCCTTCAGATGGTATGTCGTTGGAATAACTCGTAGCAGACTTCTTCTTCTTAGCCTTCTTGCGGACTGTAGTCGGCTTATCTTTGGATGGTTTCTTCTTATCGTGTAAGTAGGGTCTAGCTTCTCCAGAGGCCACCTTGGCAGGGAAGGAAACCTGCCCAAGGGGGACCCCGAGGAGCTGGACCCCAAATCCCAGGGAAAAAGCCTTGGCAGAAAAAACCCTCGTTATCCAAATGCAGATGAGGAACGGAGGTTGTATTTTGGTTCCTTAGTTCAGCGAATATATTCGCAATCAAGATTTCCTCTGATAATTTAGCAAGGATTTGACAAAATTCTCCTCAGAGTGTGGAAAAAAGGAAGAAGATAAGAAAAGATAATAGAACGTGGAATAAGCGCCTTCAGGGGAGAGGAGGATAAGATACTGAAGGTACATGTTAAATCTCGGGGTGTAAAGAAACAAAATGAATGGAGAGGCAACTTACCCAAGAATAGACACCGGGTGTGTCGGAAGCAGCACCGCTCACTCTGAAAGAGTAACCGCGGCTCCGCGACCGTGAAAAGAAACTAAATAAGAAAGTCGAGTAAGCTACAGATACCAACCTGGGTGCAGTTCGGAAATAAAGCTAGGCAGAAGAAAGCGTAGGAAGAGACAGAAGGGTGAAGTAGACTAAAACCGTAAGCGGTTAGAAACTGATATATGGTCAGACAGGGGAGAAGGGAAATAGAAAAAGAAAGTACAGCCGGAACGTAGAATAGGAGGAACACAGTCTCTACCGAGGGAAAAGACGCGAAAGGCAATGGAACAGGAGGCCAGAAGGTAAACTAGATCCGTAGGGTGAAACACTGAGCCGTAGCACAGCAGCGTTGGACAAACTGGAACAACAGATACAATGCGCTGGGCTGTGGGCGTGGCCTGGCTTTAAGGAATGAGCCGCCATCTTGTGTGAGGACTAGACCGACTCGAGAGATGAGCCGGTTACAATCGCCAGGAACTCCACAGCTTCCAGGGGTGAATCCTGAAAGTATACCCCTTCCCTCTCGGGGGCCCTCTGGGTTTCCCCGGATGAAGTAGATGGAATCGCCTTACAAGTCTGGGGGCATGTAAGTGTCTCTTGGGTTCCCAGGTTCTTTCTTCTTGAGAATAGCCTTTCCAATGTACTAGATATTGCACACTCCCCTTTCTGTACCGAGAGTCCACCAAATATTCCACCTCATATTTCTCCTGACTTGGAGGAATTGCAGGATTCTGGATGGAGGTCTTTCGAAAATATGGGTCATTCTTGTGTTCTTTGAGTAAGGAGGTATGAAAGACTGGGTGTACCCGTTGGAGGTATTGAGGTAACTTGAGTCTGTATGCTACTGGATTTATCTGAGTTTCAATGGGGAATGGACCTATAAAACGAGGAGCAAATTTTCCAGTATGATCCCATCTAGGTAAAAACTTTGTGGAGAACCAAACCATCTGTCTTGGCTTCCAGTCTGGGTTAGTACTTCCCTTTCGATCTGCCCACTTCTTATGGGACTGTTTGCTGACCTCCATTGCCTTCTTAGCAGTTCTTTGAACCTCTAGAAGTTCTGTTAAAAGGTTATCAATGGCTGGTGTGCTGGTGGAAGAGGTATGAGTCCAAGGCAGTGGCTGGGGGTGGTATCCGTAAGTGCAGAAGAAAGGACTCATCTGAATGGTCGTGTGAAAAGCATTGTTGTAGGCGAATTCTGCTTGAGGCAGGAATGTAAACAATCGTCCTGTTTATTGCTACAGAAACACCTCAGGTATTGTTCAAGACTGGAGTTGAGTCTCTCAGTCTGATCGTTGCTTTGAGGGTGGTAACCTGATGACAGAGCTCTGTCAATACCCAGTTGTTTGCATAACGTAGACCAGAATCTAGAGGTAAATTGAGATCCTCGATCCGAGACTATCATTCTAGGTAAACCATGTAATCGGACAATGTCACGTAGAAAGATTGCCGCTGTCTCTGGAGCAGAAGGAAGGTGGGAAATGGCAGAGAAGTGTGCCAACTTGCTGAACGAATCTATGGTCACCATAACTGTATTCATGCCGTGGGAAATGGGTAGTTCCACTATGAAATCAGTTGAAATGTGTTCCCACAGTCGATTTGGTAGTCTGGGTTGTTGTAGCAATCCGATTGGTCTGCCCGTAGGATTCTTATTACGAGCACAAACCGAACAAGACGAGAAAGATTTTTTGCCATCCTGTAGAATGGTCGGCCACCAGAACTGACAACGGATAAGTTCCTGAGTCTTGCGTATGCCTGGGTGACCCGACAATGGAGTATCGTGACACCATTTGAGGACCCGATCTTGAAGGGTCTTCGATGGTATGTACAGGGCCTTATCATGATAATACAACCCGTCGGTGCCTTTAATGACAACGTGTGGGCGAACCTCTTCCTGCTGGTACTGTACCAAGAGATCCTGTAAAAATTGAATAACTGCAGCCACTCTTTGCATACCTGGGAGAACTAGGTCGTGGCTTAGATAGATGGTACCTTCGTCTCCTAGGCTACGGGACAGGGCATCTGCCAATTGGTTTTCTGTGCCAGGGATGTAAGTGATCTGGAAGTCATACTGTAAGAAAAAATAAGCCCAACGAGCATGGCGGGCATTGGTACACTCCATCTGTTGCAGTACTCTCAGGTTTCTGTGATCTGTGCGAATGAGGAACTTATGTTTGGCTCCTTGTAAGAGATGTCGCCATTCTTGGCAAGCCAGTTTCATTGCCAGTAATTCCTTTTCAAGGATAGAGTAGTTTCGCTCACTAATAGTCAGGGTTTTTGAATGGTACGCTACTGGATGTTCCAGACCGTCTTTGGTCCTTTGCAGCAGGACTGCTCCCACTGCTCCAGCAGAGGCATCTGTCTCAAGAATGAATGGCTTGTCTTGGTCAGGTTGCACCAGAATGGGGGCGGAAGTAAAATGTCCCTTCAAAATGCGGAATGCCTCCCTTTGTTCTTGATTAAACTCAAACTTAACTCCCTTTTTGAGGAGATTAGTGATTGGTTGAACTAGTCGTGAAAAATTGGGGATGAATTGTCTGTAAAAATTTGCCAGTCCTAGAAACCTCTGAATCTCCTTGACATTCTGAGGTTCTTTCCAATCAAGGATGGCTTGAATCTTTCTAGGATCCATCTGAACGCCTTCTCCTGAAAGAATGAAACCCAAGTAAGCTACAGAGCTTGCTTCAAATGTGCATTTCTCTGGTTTGACCAGTAATTGGTTAGTTTGAAGACGGAGCAGTACTTCTTTGACCTGCTCTCTATGTTCCAGAAGATCGCGGGAGTACACCAGAATATCGTCCAGATAGACTACCACTGAGATGAACAATAAATCAGAGAATAACTTGTCGATAAACCTTTGAAATATGGCAGGGGCATTGACTAGCCCAAAAGGCATGACCTTATATTCAAAAAGGCCCAAAGGGGTCCGGAAGGCTGTCTTCCATTCATCTCCCTCACGGATCCTCAGGAAATGTTAGGCTCCCCTGAGGTCCAGTTTGGTGAAATAACGTGCCCCTTGGACTGCGGACTGCTTCCAATATTTCTCTGATCAAAGGCATGGGATAACGGTCACGGATGGTGATCGGATTGAGCCCCCGATTGTCGATGTAAGGCCTGAGTTCGAATGACTCCTTCTTGGGTATGAAGAACAACGAAGCTCCACAGGAGGATCTGGATTCTTGAATTAATCCATTTTGAAGGTGGGCTTCAAGGTATTCTCTCAATGCCTCCTTCTCGGGGCAGGACAGAGGATACATGTGCCCGAAGGGTACTGGGGCCACTGGTATCAGGTCTATTGCACAGTCTTCCGGTCGGTGAGGGGGTAGGTTTCGAGGCAACCTGTCTTTGAATACTTCTTCAAACTCTTGGTACTGGAGAGGTATGGCGGACACTGTTCTCTTTTCAGGAATCTCTGTCTCTGCTGTCTGTGTCTTGTAACAGGCTCCCTCCATACAATGTGATTGACAATATGATGAATTAAAGCTTACTTTATTGGATGACCAGTCTATCGAAGGGTTGTGCTTCCTAAAACAGGGTATGCCAATGACCAATGGAAAATGGGCTGCTCTGATGATGTCAAAAACCATAAATTCCGTATGTTGGCCCAGCTTCATCTGTAAGGGAACCGATTCCTTAACAATTGGCCCTGATGATAGGGGGGAACCGCCCACTCCTTCCACTGGAATTGGTCGTTGTTTAGTACGTTCAGGCACTTTATTTTCTCTGGCCCAGTCAACATCAAGGAAATTCCCTGCAGCTCCACAATCCAACATCGCCAAGACCTCGATGGGGTTGGAATCTGACAGCCAGATCTGTACTTTGAAGACCATTAGTCTGTTGTCTTCGCTTTCCTCTGCTTATCTTGTGTTGTAGCAAGGGCTGTAGGTTGATCCCCCGATACTTCCCTTGCATAGGTTCGCGGGCTGGCGTTTTCCTTCTGTCATGATGGAACTTCAGGACAGTTCCGAAGAAGACGTTCGACGATCCACAATACATACACAGTCCCGCATCTCTGCGCCGCTTACGTTCCTCTGGGCTTAAAGGACCCCGGGTTGTTCCTATCTGCATGGGTTCTTCACTTCCATGACCTTCCCTTGAAGGCTGAGTAGGTGGTGCTGAGGAGGGGAAAGGTCGAGGTCTTCTTCTTTCTCGACGTCGTTCATTCAGACGGAGCTCAATTTGCAGCGAGATTGTCATGAGTTCTTGAAAAGAAGGAGGACGAGCTATACGAGCCAACTCGTCCTTAATGTCATCATGCAAGCCTCTCCGGGAAGATGGTCTGTTTGGCCGAGTCTGGCCAATCTGCCTTGGTTGCGAGTCGGAGAAATCGAGAGATATAGGTCTGCAAATCCATTGTGCCCTGTTTCACATCCAAAATAGCTTCATACGAAGTGTAGAGTACCTCGGGTTGATCAAATCTCTCCTTGAGTGATCCGATAAATCGGTCGTAATCATTCAAAGGTGGGTCGTTGTTAGTCACAAAAGGGGTAGCCCTTCTCAGTGCTTGCACTTCAACGGTGAGGTTCTGCATTGCTGCTACCAGTTCCTGATACTGTTCCAAGGACGCCATGGGGATCTGTTGGCGTTGTATTCTGTCAAAGTTATCAGCTTGGTCACTCTCTTCCCCCACCTCCTCCTCACCTGAGCCTTCAGATGATATGTCCTTGGAATAACTTGTAGCAGACTTCTTCTTCTTAGCCTTCTTGCGGACTGTAGTCGGCTTATCTTTGGATGGTTTCTTCTTATCATGTAAGTAGGGTCTGGCTTCCCCAGAGGCCACCTTAGAAGGGAAGGAAACCTGCCCAAGGGGGACCCCGAGGAGCCGGACCCCAAATCCCAGGGAAAAAGCCTTGGCAGAAAAAACCCTGGTTATCCAAATGCAGATGAGGAACGGAGATTGTATTTGGGTTCCTTAGTTCAGCGAATATATTCGCAATCAAGATTTCCTCTGATAATGTAGCAAGGATTTGACAAAATTCTCCTCAGAGTGTGGAAAAAAGGAAGAAGATAAGGAAAGATAATAGAATGTGGAATAAGCGCCTTCAGGGGAGAGGAGGATAAGATACTGAAGGTACGTGTTAAATCTCGGGGTGTAAAGAAACAAAATTAATGGAGAGGCAACTTACCCAAGAATAGACACCGGGTGTGTCGGGAGCAGCACCGCTCACTCTGAAAGAGTAACCGCGGCTCTGCGACCGTGAAAAGAAACTAAATAAGAAAGTCGAGTAAGCTGCAGATACCAACCTGGGTGCAGTTCGGAAATAAAGCTAGGCAGAAGAAAGCGTAGGAAGAGACAGAAGGGTGAAGTAGACTAAAACCGTAAGCGGTTAGAAACGGAAATATGGTCAGACAGGGGAGAAGGGAAATAGAAAAAGAAAGTACAGCCGGAGCATAGAATAGGAGGAACACGGTCTCTACCGAGGGTAAAGACGCGAAAGGCAACGGAACAGGAGGCCAGAAGGTAAACTAGATCCGTAGGGTGAAACACTGAGCCGTAGCACAGCAGCGTTGGACAAACTGGAACAACAGATACAACGCACTGGGCTGTGGGCGTGGCCTGGCTTTAAGGATTAAGCCGTCATCTTGTGTGAGGACTAGACCGACTCGAGAGATGAGCCGGTTACAATCGCCAGGAACTCCACAGCTTCCAGGGTCGAATCCTGACAGTGTCCTTGCAACATTTGTGACTCCTGAAGTCCCTGCGCAAATCTTGATGTTGTCATTGCTACTTCTGATGCTCTCGATGCCCCGAATTCTGCTTCCTCCGCAGCTATGCTCGCTGCGGCTGAATCCTCTGCTTCTGCTACACAACCTGATCCCACAGCACCTTCTCTTCCTGATCTAGATCCCTCAAACTATCCTGTATTGGTGATAGTTTCTATCATATCTAATGAGACAACCGAGTGCTTAGAGGATACCGTTCATTTCAAGAACCAGTCCAGGTATCTGAATACCGTTGAAGATCCATTTGTGAACAAATAGACACCCCTGTTTACACTTTACAATGAAATTCCTGTCTTGCCTGATTTTTCTTCAAATATAAAGATCACGCCTACTACCAATACATCTGAAGATTTGGAAGACCTTCCTAGAGCAACCAATTCAGCTGTATCTCTGGTTCCACCTTTCAGCACTGTACCATTGCCAGCCCTAAGGAAGACCACTACTTTCAAAGCAATATATGCCATGGAGCCTGCAGCACATCCTCACAGTTCCTCAGTTCATGAACAAACGCACTGTTGTGTTTTGTGCCCCTAAGACTTTGCCTGTTCTGGATTCAATCCCAAAGGTTCTGAACAATGGTAGTTTCCTCCTTTAAAAACTCTCACCTTGCAGCCTTAAACAGTTTTTGGATCTTCATGATGTACCTTTTTAGTATAAGACTCTCTCACGGTGTGACAGGCCTTGGACTTGCTCTTCTTGTTGGTCAGTCTTCAGGGGGCCTGGAGAGGGGCATTGAGAGGGGCATACTGCCATGCCTGTGCCACTGGCGCACACATTGGCAACCATAATGGACTATTTGGAACTCATTTATCTTCATAATACTCTTGGAACAACCCCTATTCACACTTTGGTCCTTAATTTCCATTTGCACGACTTTGGTACTTTATTACTTAATTCAGCTAACTACATAATGCACCTTGCTACAGTTATCAATTCCTGGCTATTCCCATTCATCAGTATTGGAACCACAATCCCCAGAAGCCTGAGCGATCAGTGCTGCTTCCACCTTCTCAGGACCAGAGAGGGAGGAGGTAGATTGCCTTCAGGTGTGCTGCTCCAGGTGCTGCCAATTAGCCTGCATCAGTACAGGGCAGGGCTGTATTTAAGCAGCTGCCTGCAGGAGCTCAGTCTCTTGCATTAAGAGTTCTTCCAGCACCTTTTTTCCTTGAGCCACGATTTGAATACTGTTCCTGTGCCATATCATCCTGCTTCTGATTCCAGCGCTCCTTGCTGCCCTGCTCCGCTGGCCTTCCTGCCTTGCAGCCTGTTACACTCTTCTGCCTGCAGCCCTGCTCCTCTGAGCTCCCTGCCTCACTGCCCTGCTCCTCTGGGCTCCCTCCCTTGCAGCCTGCTACACTCCTCTGTCTGCAGCCCTGGTCCTCTGGGCTCCATGCCTCGCTGCCCTGCTCCTCTGGGCTCCCTGCCTTGCAGCGTGCTACACTCCTTTACCTGCAGCCCTGGTCCTCTGGGCTCCCTGCCTCACAGCCCTGCTCCTCTGGGCTCTCTGTCTGCAGCCTACTACAGCTCTCGGTCCTGCTCCTCTGGACTCCCTGCCTCGTTGCCCTGCTCCTCTGGTCTCGCTCCCTGCTGCCCTGCTCCTCTGGGCACTCTGTCTGCAGCATACTACAGCTCTCGCTCCTGCTCCTCTGGACTCCCTGCCTCGCTGCCCTGCTCCTCTGGGCTCCCTGCCTCGCTGCCCTGCTCCTCTGGACTCCCTGCCTTGCAGCCTACTACAGTTCTCAACAGTTTGCCTGCACCTTGTGCCATCCGTTACTCCAGCCCTGCTTCCTTGTTTGCAACCCCCCTGTTTCCTGGCTACTGCTCCCTTACTCTCTGTTCTTGATCCCTGTCCCTCTCTTCCTTGAGTCTTTGGTTCTCACTTAAGTATCCATTTCAGTTATACTGTTTCTGTACACACACCCACAGCTGTTGTTCCCAGCCATGAGCATACAGAGTGGGATCCTGTAATAGCAATCTGTGCAGAAGGCTGGAGTTTCCAAAGGTCTGTGGGACACTCTTCCCCATTTTCTGCATACACCCCAAGAGGGAATCCAGTTTGTTTGTACCTTTGTATTCTCTACCCCTTTTTGTTCACAGCTACTGTTACCTATTCTTCTTTCTTGTTGAGCTTCCTGCTGTGTGTGCTTATCTGTCACCTTACATCAGCACCGCCACCCTTGACATACAGTCAACTAACTAAAAACGCTTAGCAGAAACCAGCCACTGTAGAGAGAACACAGAAAATGCAGAATGGTTTAGTATGGCACTCTTAGTATTTCAGCAGGGGTGTTCAGGCAAGTAACTTCACCAATACCACTGTTCAAAAAGGATATGTCTTAGAAGAATAAGTTGGACAAGGGGATTTACAAATTACTATGGGCCCAGAAAGTGGACCAGAGAGATAGGGCACCTTAACAGTACCTTAACAGTACCGGATGCTTGACTTAGAAGGATCTACAGCATCAAGGCAGGCTTCTTGGCACTTTAGCAGGAGCCGGGCCAATGTCGAAACTGTTAGTCATGATGCTATCCCACTTGTAGTTTATGGCAACTGCTCCCAAAGGGAGTCAGCATTCGAGATGCCAAATCTGTGTCTTCCAACAGTTTGAGAAGCAGTCGATTCGGCAGCAAGATGATGGCGTCTGCTGTGCCGAGTCAATGTTTGCAACAGCGAGGTCAAGCAGGTCAAGTCAGCCCTTGAATCGGTTGCTCTCTTCAAGGACAAGCCCCTGGTTTGTGGTGGTTGGTGCCAATGAATCGAGCTGGCAACTGTCTGGCTCAATATGTAGCAAGCTGTTAGAAGTTTGCTTAGAGTCTCTAAAGCAGCACTGTGAGTCTTGCGGCAGCTTGAAGGTGTCAAACACATTTAAAACAGCTCAAAGAAAATAGCATCGATATGTGATATCAAAGTGAATGTTTGTTATGGTTTATGACTATAAAATCAATACATTGTTCTATTAAAAATGAAACAGCTTGAAGAAGGCTTGAAGTGGTGAAACAAGATTTAAGCTGCTCTTGGTCATCTAGGGTGCTGTGAGTCCAATCCCATGGCTCTAGGACACGGTGGATCCTTCTGATGTACTCCCAGTCTAAATAGCTTGGCTGGCACCTTCAGGGGTTCCTTCGCCTTCAGTGACAGGTTCCTGGTTCCAGTGCAGCCCAGTGAGACCTGGGTCCAGCAGCAATTCACCCCAATGTACCTCGAGGATGACTAAGGAGCCGAGCTTTCCTCTGCTTAGGATGTCTTCTGTCTTCACCTCTATTCAGGAGACACTGTTGGGAATGTAGTGCATTCCAGAGGTCCAATGGTGTAAGAATTAACAGGGGACCCCTTTGTTTATAAAGACAGAATGTCACAGGGGAATTATCTCAATCATGCTTGCTAATCCTCGTTGTTGAAACAAGGGACCCTTGCCTTCTGACATACCCAGAGTGCCTTGGCCTGAGTTAATGGAGGGTACAGGAAGGAAGAGAACCCAGATAGAAAACCAGCCTGGTGGGACACCTTTTTAGGCTTACCTTGCCTCTCTGGGTATTCTAACTCTGCCCCTTCCCATGCTTGCTTAGTTCAAAGGCTGTCTGGTGTGCAGCATCCTCTAGTGAGGCTGGAGTTAGGTCTGTGCTATATTTGAAGCACCTAATCCTAGGAGATTTCCTGTTGGGAGGTCCTGGCCCTGCAGGGAAGGTGTTACACCTTCTACCTAGAATTCAATATATGCATCATCCTGGCTATTGTGACACTGGCCATAATTCAAACAGCCAGGCTAGCAATGAATACACATTGCACTTATCCTGCTAGACATAGATGATGCTTTTGACATCACCAGTCACGAAAACATCCTAAAAAAGACTGGAAGATATTGGTATTAAAGAAACAGCCCTACACTGGATCCCCTCCTTCCTCACAGGTAGAACAAAAACCACTACTTTGGGCCCTTACAATTCCCAGCCTTGCCCTCTTACATGCATAGCACCCTAAGGATCCATACCCTCACCTCTTTTTTTCACCATCTACATGACACCCCTACTACACATCATCAATAAATCTGTTATCTCCTGCTACAACAGTGCGGATGACACAATACTAATCTATACATTTCTGAACCGCACATCACCAAATGCCCCAGACACATGGATGACAGCAAGCAGATTAAAACTCAACCCTAAAAACTGGACTGATGCTCTGTAATCCTACAAGGTTCTAACTCCACCAGAAACCCTAGGCCTGATGAGAGGGGCCTTTGCCCAAACCCATCTTCCACAGTAAGGAATCTTGAGACAACAATGGACAACACCCAAACTCTTGATCCACAAGTCAAAGCCATTGTCAGAAGCTGTTTCTCCCAGCTGTTCATGCAACACTGCATCTTACCTTACTTAAGATTCACCTGCAGGGCCATGGCCATGACTTTTTTAAACACAGTGGGCCTCATTACGACCCAGGCGGTAAGTTACCGCCTGGGTCGTACCTTTACCACCATGGCGTAAACTATGTTTACGCCATGGTGGTTGGCGGACTTACCGCCCCATTCCGAGGTGAGTGGGGCGGTAAGTCCCCATTAACCCATTTACCCTTCCCCATTCCCATTTTTGCCCCATAGGGCATAATGGGAGTGGGGAAGGCGTTAATTACGCCACCGTAAATTACGGTGGCGTAATTAACAACAAGGTCCCTTAGCGCCATGGATTTTAACACCTGCTAAAAGCAGGTGTTAAAACCTCCATGGCGCTAAGGGACCTCGGAATCAGGCGGTAAGGGTCGGCGCTGTTTACGCAGCCGTAAACCCCTTACCGCCTGGGTCCTAATGAGGCCCAGTAAAACTAGACTATGCACAAACAGCCTCTATCTCAGTTTCCCAGATTACCCAATGAGGACATTTCAAAGAGTTCAAAATGCAGCTGCAGGACTACTACTCAGAATGAAGCGATTTGAACATATCAGGCCAGCATTACATATTCTCCATGCGCTACTGTGAGAAACCTGAGGGTATTCTCACTCCTACTCCCCCTGGATCCTCTGCCCAGGTGGCAAGGGTAAGCCCATTGCTTTTGCATCCCGATCCTGGAGGTGAAGAAGCGATGGAGAATCACCTGGGTGGAGTGTCCTTGGCGATTGGGGAAAGGGTACCCACAGGTGAGACATGGTATCCCCTTTTCCCTGTGAAAACCAAACTAACCCTCCCCCAGCCTTTATGGGCTACTGTAAAACAGCTCCCCTCAATTTTCCTCATTCAACCTACTACAGTATTGGGACGAGCACGAGGCGACTAGGAGTAGTGAACACCAATGGTTAATTTCACCACTCTAGTACTGAGACGAGGAAGATGCCTGTAAAGTATTCCAAAGGTTAGGCATGTCCCTCTAATTGTAGTCTGGCAGTGCTAATTGAAAGCTCACACCTGCAACCTGTCAAAGGGTTGCAGGTGTATATTTTATTTACATTTTATTTAGCATTTAGTTTCAATAGAAACTTTTTGCCATTACATAGGCTTGTGAAATCAACAATTGACAGAATATAAAAGTAAGAAAGAAGAGCCATCCATTTAATATAGGAGAAAAAATGAAAGGTCCAGTAAGAGAAAAAATGACAAGCTACAAGGCGCATCAAAAGAATAATAAAAAGTAGTAGAAAAGAAAAAAAAACGATAAAGAAGAATGTCATAGATTAATTAGATAATCCAAACAATTTTAGGTTATCTTTTTTTCTTCAAGTTGCAGGTGTAAAAGAAGGGAAGAAACCAGCAACACAGTTACCAACAGGGAGGCCTGTGTTGAGGAGACCAGCAGGGAACCCTTTTTTATTTTTTTATTTATTGTTGTATGGTTATAAAATAACCTTTAACAACCTTCCTTTAAAGAAAAACATCATCTTAATTATATAGCAATTCGTTTTTCCAATTCTTATGAATACACTTAAAACCCATAATAAATCGGTTTACACAAAAACAATCAAATTCATTTACATTTACCCAAAAAAGTCGCAATCAACTTAGAAACACGCTAGTTACATTAATACCAGAATCTCTTTTAAAAAAGTGAATTGCTATCATCAGCCACTGGTTAGTACCATGGGAACTCATCACTCGCTGCCAGACCATACCCACTCCTCCAATAGACAACTTTTCCACCAAGTGATCAAAGTAATGATGACACCTATTACCACGATGTAACAGCAAATGACTCTTCTTGGTCCTGCTCCAAGCAGTAGCGACAAAACCTTAACTCCCACAGTATCCCAGCTTTAACACCCTCAATTTCTTTAGTTGGTTATAAATTGAGTCTCAGCCTCATAGCCGTTCTATGCCATGACGGGTACAGGGATTTGCTTATGTATGTCAGAGATATCCTCGCAGGCCTGACATCAATAAGCAGGTCTTTAAATCGCTTATATGATCTTACTTTTCCAATTGTCAGGATCCAATCTCTTTCTGTTAATTTTGTCTTGGTGTTCAAGGGGGAATAGAGGAGCATGTCAATTGAGATCCCACTTTTCTCCAGGATTTGGTAACATTCCTGCTCCCATTTACTGAAGCAAGGCCAACATTTGGAGTCTAGGAGCAGCCTCAATTCCCACCAAATAGAACCCTGCTTAGCGCACAAGATGTTTTTCAATACTGCAAGGTTTTTTGACAAGAGACGATAATTGATAGGGGCAAGGCCTAATTCATAGCAAATCACCTCCGCATGGATAATATTTGGGAGCATCAGGACTTAACTCCAAAAGATGTCCTCGAGCAGCTCCCAGCACGTCTCTACTGGGAGCCCCTGATTTTCCCAGCCATATAACAGGGAGGGAACAACCCTTAATTTATAACATTCCAGAACAGGTGTTAAATATAAGTAACCACATTTTCTATTTATTGCAATGGCCTGGGCCAACAGCATTTTTACCTTTACCTTTACCAGGTTGCTCTGCAATTCTGCGTTGTCCTTCAATGCCTGCAATCAAGTACCCAAATAAACAAAAGTCAAAACATTCTCCAAAGACTCCCTATTGAGACACCAGCAGACATTCTTGTATTTTGGTCTCAAACCTGGCCAAAGAACCAAGATCTTAGATTTCTTTTGATGGTTAATTTATTCAGACTTATTCTGCCAACGCGCCCAGCTTCCGCTCAGATTCCAAACCCCTCAACTGACTCATACAGCCGCTGTAGTTCCGGGTAGGATTCAGTTTCAGTGTTCCCTAGGCATCCCGTGCTACACAATCTCTTTCGCTAACCTTCCATCCCTGTTTTGTTTCCGATCTGGCAGCCACGTCCCTGCATTTTCAAATTCCCCGCTTGGAACGCTCGGAGTGTTCTCGCTGCCATTCTGCAGACAGCACTGCTCCGAACGCTGAGAAGCTCTGCGATCACGACTCAGCAAAACCATACTCATCTTTGGGTTTCTCAACAACCAGTAGGTGGAAAGCTCCTCCATCCTCTCCACCTATGGTTTTCCTTGCTCCTCTTCTCTTGAGTCACGCTTGTTCTGTCTTTTCTGAACAGCCTTCCAGAGGGCAGCATTTCCGATCCAAATCACACGCGCCCTTCACACACTAGGAATTCTTTACTCTGAGACCCCAGAACCCTCAACTCTTATAATAAGGAATCCAGGGTAAACATAAGCACAGCTACACATTCAGGGAAGCGGGGTTAATTCCCTTCTTTCTTGTAGCTCCAAGGATTCATCTCAACTCTGAAGGCGGAACCGTGCAATCAGACAGCTGAAACACTGTAACCACATCACTTGAGGCGCCAAAGGGCTTCCCATCGCAAGAGGCGCCAGAGGGTTTTATTCCCGAGAGGGTTTGCTTGGAAACCCTGCCTCTTCCTAGCTGTCAGCAGCGGGACGAGGCAGGGTGACCAGGAGGATTCTCATATCATCCACTGCTGCAGCAATCCAGGTCAGTGCTGTTTTATTTATGCTGCATATTCGTTTATGCATTACAGTTTGCTATGCCAAAAAAAGATGAAGAGTCAGACTGCACTATGTATCATATGCAGCAGTTAATGGCTGTGGTTCACCTCCTAACCACTCAGGTCTAAACATTGAAACAAGAGAATGCAGTATTGCGGCAACAGATGGTTAGGTCCCCACAAAGCTTGGAGATTCCCCTGAGGCCCTTGTCATGTGGTATGTTTGATGGGAACCTATTTTAAGGCTGCCTTTTTCCCCACTGACAGGGATAGGGTTGGTCATATGATCACTCTCCTCACTGGTCCCACTTTGGCATGGGCAACACCTTTAGTCACGACTAACAACCCCATTTTATACTCTTACCCTGCATTTGTAAACAGGCTCAAAACTATGTTCGGCAGGCAGGAAATAACAGTGTCCTCTCAAGAGCACTTGTTGGACTTTAAACAAGGGTCCCAGGATGTGCTGTCTTATATCACCCAGTTCAAACAAATGGCCATTGACACTTCTTGGCCGGATGATGCTCTAGTAATGCTATTCCGCAGAGGGCTAAACGAGGAATTAAAGGACGAGGTCTCCCGGGTCGCCAGACCCCTCAATCTCGCAGAGATGATTGCATTAGTGATGCAATTGGATTACCGCTTGCGTGAAAGACTGGCCAAAAGAAGAAAGTATAGATCCCACAGGCCCCTGTCAGAACCCACATTCAATCTGGCCAAATCCCCAGGATAGACTCTTCTGCCCGAAGAACCGATGCAATTAGGCGTGGCATGAGGTCCTTTGTCTCCCGAAGAACGGACACACATGAGAACGCTTGGACTCTGCATGTTTTGTGGGGCCAATGATCACTTAGTCTGCGAATGTCCTGTAGCCCACCTAGTAAAACAGAAATTCTAGCGCTTGACCATAGAGGGAACCACGGATCGGGGGCTAGGGCAGATGGTTCTCCATCTGCGAAGATAGCCTTTCCTAGCACTGACCTACCGGAAGCCCTCATGGTGGTAATCTTGGTCACGTTTTCGTGGGGAAAGACAAGAATCACAGAAGTACTAGCTCTCATAGACAGTGGGGCCGTGGGTAATTTCATTGACCACAGGTGGGCACTCACACATGGCATCCCTCGTTCATCAAAGTAAGTATCTATCCCCGTAGAAAGTGTTGACGGTAGTCCGTTGACCTCTGGCCCTATCTGCGAACATACACAACCCCTCCTCATGACCATGACTTCTCACCAGGAAAAGATCTGTTTGGACATCATTAAGGCAGCACACTACCCAGTCATTTTGGGTTTACCTTGGTTGAGGGTACGTAACCCTTTCATCAATTGGACAGCCGGAACATTTGTTCTGGGTTCCGAATATTACCTAACCCACGGCCTGTCTCAAGGTGCAGTAGGGTTTCATGTCCCTTCCATCCCGATCCCAAGCAATCCAGCACGACAGTTCTGAACCAAGTACAAGAGATACCTGCTCCATATTTACGACATCAGGAGGTGTTCTCTGTTTCGGAATACTGTGAACAGAGATGACTGTGCAATAGATTTGATACCTGGTCAGCCATTGCCTTTCGGCAGGATGTATATCTTGTCAGCCAAAGAAAAAGAAGTTTTAAAAGATTATCAGTAAACCAGTCTCCGGAACGGTCTGATCACTGAATCCATGCCACCGGCGGGAGCATCACTATTTTTCATCCCCAAGAAAAACACAACTGAGCTACGTCCATGCATCAATATCCACGGCCTCAATAAAATCCCCATTCCAGACAGGTACCCCATGCGACTCTTACAAGACATTTTAGAGCTAGTCAAGGGGTCAGTGACATACACTAAGTTGGATCTAAGAGGAGCATACCACCTCATCAGAATTAAAGCAGGCGACGAGTGGAAAACCGCTTTCCGTACCCTATTTGGTCACTTCCAGTACAGAGTAATGCCCTTTGGTCTTTCCAACACCCCTGCAGAATTTCAGAGTTTCATGGATCACATCTTCTCGGACATTCTGTTACATTTTGTCATCGTTTATCAGGATGACACTCTGGTATTTTTAGCAAACCCAGAGATTCATACCCTTCACGTATTGGAGGTGTAAACCGTTTGAAAGTCTGGACTGGCCTTTCCCAATTTCAGTTAAGGACATTCAAAGGTTCTTAGTTGTTCGTTAATTTTTACAGGTGTTTCATTCCCGAGTTCTCGGAAATTATCCATCCTCTAACCCACTTACTCAAGAAGGGGATTCAGTTTGAATGGTCGACTGACGCCTAACAGAGCTTTGATAAGTTAAAGTCAGTATATACAACAGCACTCATTTTACATTCACCAGATCAGACCAGAGGGTTCATACTGGAATCCGATGCATCCCATTATGCATTAGGTGCGGTCGTCCTACAAGAAGACACCCAAGGTTTTGAACGCCCCATCGCCTATCTCTCTAAAACCATGACCTCCTCGGAGATAAATTACAGTGTTGGCGAAAGAACTACTTGCCATTAAGAGAGCATTTGAGGAGTGGAGGCATCTGCTCCTGGGGGCCAAATACCCAATTGAAGTGAGGACAGATCACCATAATCTAAAAGCATTGCAATATGCACAAACCCGGAACAGTCGCCAGGCTCGCTGGGCCCATTTCTTTTCTCCCTACAATAAAGTCTTTCGGTTAATTCCAGGCAAGAATAACCTGAGAGCAGATACACTATCTAGAAAAGATCCAACCTTAATGTCTCAGTTTCACTCGGAACCCATCTTTCCCAAGGCTAGATTTATACACGTAATACAAGACTTCCTGCAGAAAATCTCGAATTCGAATCCCGACATCTCGATACACAGATAACAGAAATCATCACGGAAAATGGTTTGGTAAAAGATCAAGGATGTTATTTTCAGGGCCAAGAAGTCTTTGTCCCTACGGAAAACCTTCAAAAGGAAGTACTTAGGCTGTGTCATGACTCCCTTGTTGCTGGTCATAGGTGAATTGCCAACACTACGGAATTAATCCAAAGGAATTTTTGGTGGCCCTCACTTCACGCTGATGTCAAAGATTACATTTCCTCATGTGTGGTTTGTGTAAGGGGTCGTACTCCCCCGGTCACTACTGCATCGGGCCCGGAATTTGAGGTCTCTGCCATTTGTGATTCCTGATATCGCAAGGGGTCTCTCCAGTACTTAGTTGATTGGAAAGGGTACTCTCCAGCAGAGAGGTCTTGGAAGCCTGCTTCAGCAGTGCATGCTCCTCATCTGGTCAGGCGTTTCCACATGTTTCACCCCGGCAAGCCTGGGGGCTCTTCCCTTCGCAGGGGACATTCTATCATGAGGCATGGGCACAGGTAGTCTTTGTGGCGGCGCTGGAGACACATTGCAGTGGTTTCCCAGTTCACCTCCAAGATGGCGGTCGATAGCATTTGCAACAGCCCAGTCCTCCCACTTCCGTGTATGCCCTGGGCTCCGCCCCCTAAGCAACTGGGATTCATAGGGAGCAACGAGCAGAGGAACTTCATGTAGCTACTCTTTGCTGCATGCGCATCGTGAGTTCGCTCCTAGAGATCTGTGATCTATATTCTTGTTCCTTTTACTGTGCCTTTTTTAAACCTAGAATTACATTTCAGGCTTCGTCTCGAGCAGCACCCTTATTCCATTCCCCTCAGTTGACTCATACAGCCGCCGTAGTTCCGGGTAGGATTGTCAATGTACCCTAGGCAACCCGCGCTACACAATCTCTCTCACTAACCTTCCTTCCCTGTTTTGTTTCCGATCTGGCAGCCACGACCCTGCATTTTCAAATTCCCTGCTTGGAACGCTCTGAGTGTTCTCTCTGCCTTTCTGCAGACAGCACTGCTCCGAACGCCGAGAAAGCTCCACGATCACGACTCAGCAAAACCATACTCCTCTTTGGGTTTCTCGACAACCGGTAGGTGGAAGGCTCCTCCCTCCTCTCCAGCTACGACTTTCCTTGCTCCTCTTCTCTTGAGTCACGCTTGCTCTGTCTTTTCTGAACAGCCTCCCAGAGGGGAGCATTTCCGATCCAAATCACACGCGCCCTTCACGCACTAGAAATCCTTTACTCTGAGACCCCAGACCCTTGACTCCCATTACAAGGGATCCAGGGTAAACATACGCACAGCTTAACACTTATGGGAAGGGGGTTTCAATGCTGCAACTAATTCCCTTCTTTCTTGTAGCTCCAAGGCTTCATCTCAACTCTGAAGATGTAACTGTGCAATCAGACAGCTGAAACACTGTAACCCCATCACTTGAGGTGCCAAAGGGCTTCCCATCGCAAGAGGCGCCACAGGGTTTTATTCCCCATTGGGGTTTCCCTGGAAACTCTGCCCCTTCCTAGCTGTCAGCAGCGGGAGGAGGCAGGGTGACCAGGAGGATTCTCATATCATCCACTGCTGCATCGATCCAGGTCAGTGCTGTATTATTTATGGTCCATAGTCGTTTATGCATTACAAAGGGAGAGCAATGACCTACATGATAGGGCAGAAAAGAAAGTGAGAAGGAAAACATAGTTAATAATATGACAAACACACAATAGGAGTGAGGGATAGAAGCAAAGCAAAAGAGACATTTGGAGACAGTAAAATAAAACACAGATCAACAGCAGGTGGGGAGAGATGGAAACAGAAAAGCAAGACTAGAGAAGGGCAGGCCAATAACATAAGAAACAGAGCAAGAAAGATAATCAAAAGGAGTTGCAACCACAACCGAGAAAATGAAAAAACAGATATAGCCAGAGTAATGAGATGAGAGAGAAAGAGGAGTTATATCAACCGATACAGCAGATATAGGAGGGAAAAAGCAACAATAGAATGCTGAGATGGGAGATCCAGAGTGACAGAGAAACAGACCGCAAAATGTTTAGATAGGCGTTTATCATACTCCTGCAAAGCCACCTTTATATTTTATGTTTCCTCCCTGCTCCCATTCAGATTATTACACACCTGACTTCCATCACACTTCACCACATGGATAAAAGGCGGAGCACGAAAGCACACTCTAAGCGAGGTGAAACACATGAGGAAACAGCAGTTCCAAGATGGCAGTTTAATACAAGGAGGAAGATGGCGAGACCGGAGAGGGTTGCAAGAAGGGAAGCCCTCTTGACCTATAAAGACTGTTACTTTCACGAGCCTTGGAAATTAAGAAACCGAAGACCAGGAACTAAGGCTGATCAAACCTACACAGTGTGCCGTAGGTACCCAGGGTTTTCCTGTGTCGATAACCAAGGTGGGGAGGAGTGATTGCCAGTGTGGTACTGTCCTTGGCTTCTACAACAAAGTGGCGTTCGGAGAAGCAACACAGCCGGTGAGTCAGAGAGACTGATACCAAACCAGCTTGTGTTTTGAACCAAGGTTGCATGCAGCAACATTGTACATAGGGGAACATTGTATAAAGCGTTTGAAATGAGTGACGCAACTGCAATTGAAAGCCAGAAAGAATTGCTTGAACTTCATAATTGAACTCTATGTAAATCAAGAAAAGATACCATACACAGAGTGGTCTGGAACCACGTGGGTGCTCATTCAAAAGTCTCTGTTAGGTATCCACCTGATGCTGAGTGTGAAAGAAATATTAAGATCGAAGTGGTCATTTAACCGGTCTTGCTAAACCCTGTGCACATTCGAAAGTCTTCGACGGTATAAAGTAAAATCCAATTGGTCCGAGCTCAGCTGAGGGACACTAATTGAACCTTGTTTTGGTAAATGAATCTGAGCCTGGAAGTGGGGGATCCACGTTGAACTTTTTGTTAGAGAAAAGGATCTGAGCCCGGCTGAGGGGGATCCAGGGTGAATACCCAAAGTGAATACTGAAAATGCTAAAGAGAACATTTGCGTGTCATTTCTGTTACAGCCAGCCCTCTGCATCAAGAGACTGGTGAGTGGTAAAGAGACTTGAACCCAGAAGGTCTTGAGTTTTGTGAACTGTGAAACCGGAACTGTAGCCTCGTGCCACAGAAGCCAAAGTGTGCCCTTTGCTCGAGTGAACCGCCTTGCCCCATGCTGAAAACGTGTGGAAGGGAGGGCAACGGCCCAAGTATCCTGACTTATCATTTTGTGAACACTTCTTTCCCTTTCATTAACTGCGCCCTGCACTATTTGTAATTAGTAGTAAGGATTGGCAATAGGGTTTTTAGTATAGGCCCTTTTTATGTTGACACAACTCCACTAGGACTGCCTTCTTTATTATTTGATGGTCGTAGCTTGCTCCCATCTCTAGAATTAGGTTTAGATAGGCGTTAATCATACCCCTGCAAAAGTTCAATAAATACCCTTGAACTGTGGTCACTTGTGTCTGTCTTACTATTGCCACCATGCGTTCCTTACAAGACCCATACGTTGAAAATTCACTTGGAATCTGTAACCGATGGTATCAGCAGGCTTTCTTCTACTTTGGCTCTATTAAAAAATTAGATGGCCAAATCTATGACAGCCCCAACGGTCTAAAAGTGGTGTACCATAATGTGGCTTTGCTGGAAGGAAGATGCGTAATGAGGAAAAATGTGAGCAAAAAGAAGTTTGTTCGGATTCCCCAAAGATCTTTATGGCTAAAATGGAAAAGACTCCATCCCAGATACTTGCAACAAAAACCAAGTCTTTGCTAAGCCGGAGCACCGGTCTAGTGTTTTCCAAGATGGCGACCGACACCTACCCGTTTTGATAGTAGGATCTTTCAATGACAGGTAGGTGCGTCGCTACTCGGCTCACTTGTGTGCTATTCGCTTCACTCAGCTTTGTTAACTTTTCTCTCAACATTACTTTTCTCCGGACACGTCCCACTCTATTCTTATCTCCATTCTCTCTCTTGCGGCTCTTCCGCCTGACAGCCTTTTTCTTAGCTGCCTTGCTTTTACAGCTGTTCCGCGCTATTCCAATTCTCCCGCGGAACCCTTCTTGCATTTAAACCGCTTCCACGCTCCTTACGAGCACGGAGCCTTTCCCTGGAGGTTCCAGCTACATCACCGTCCACCACACGGAACGCCTTGCAAGGAGGAATACTTCATAAAAACCAACTCATGCCGGAATTCTGAACAACAGGTTTTCTACCCCACAGGGTTTCCCGTGGGTGTCGCCTCCGGGTTACTGAGGTTACTTGTCTCTTAGTGGTCTAAGGGAGACATACCAAGTTCCTAAATTGCAGCAGCTTCAGGACAAACCACCTCAAGGCAACGTGCGTACCAACCACGAAAATTGTCTATCTAAGTATAACAAACGGACGCAAGAAGCACAACACTGCTTCTCGAAAATTCCTTAAGAACATTAATTCAACAGAGGAAGAAGCAGCATCGAGCCATGCATATGACCGATCTCTTCTGGCAGGAAATGAAATGACAGGGAATGAGGGAAATAGCGCCACCCAAACCGGAGTGGAATTATCTAATGCCTCTGTCGAGATAATGATGGAAGGGGACACAGTATTGAGCAAGGGCCGAAAGCTAGATTGTGCGACTCAAACTTTGCCAAACTGTGCCTCTTCTGATGGATTAGCCCGTGTCATGGGGGCAGGCCCTGGGCAGATTGATTGAGTTTCTTTAAAAAAGTTATATTCTAAGGCTGATGGTGTGATACTGGGTACTTGTAGTGCCACAGAGTTTTTCCCATTGTATGCCCCTTTGGTTAAGGAGACGGGGAACATGATGGTTCAGGGATATCAACTAAAGGGCAATGATGTGGGGGAGTCTCTTCAACCTGTGTTGTTGGGAGGGGCCTGTGTGACCAAGAACAGATCGGAAGATAAGAAGTCAGGGAGGTGTTGGTTGTTTCTAAACATGGGTGGTCCAACGGGGATAAGCTGGAGCACCCATACTTCCTTTTACGCAGACCAGGTTCCGACCTGGCTGCATTACTACCCATAATTTAAAAACGTTGGATTAAAGGGACTTTGGACCCTGGAGGGCGTACACTATATATTACGTTTGTGGACTTCCAAGCAGCATTTGACTGAGTTAACCGTACAATGCTGTGGAACAATCTGCTTGACTCTGGCTGCCAGGAGTGGATTGTTATCATGTTAAGAGGATTACATCTCAATACCAAAGCCTGTGTATGCATGAACGAAGAGGGAGGCCTATCTAGGCCAATCCCTATTGGGAAAAGGGGTGAAGCAGGGCTGCACTATTGTAACACTGCTCTACAACTTATTTACAGCTGATCTCCCGACTCGGCTTACAGCAAGCAGGGGGTTTTGTCCTAAGGTTGGTGGTAGCTCCATCCCTTGCATGTTGTACGCTGACGACTTGGTGATGCTGAATTACACGTACATGGGAGCAAAAGCAATGTTTGACTCCTTGATTAGCAATGCGACTGAAATTGAGATGTGTATAAACATGGGACAAATTAAGATATTGGTTGTCTCATCAAAAAAAAAAGAAACTTTTTGATTTCCAGACTACTCTTGGTATGGGTGACTATGTTTTATCTCATCCCTACCAGGGTCTATACATGAGTGGTAGCAGGGCTTTTGCTTACATAGTGACTACTAAGAAAGCTAAAGCTGTGCATATGACCCAGCTAATTTGCACTTTTGCTAGAAACACTGCAGGGTTCTCCATAGAGGGAATTCTTACCCTCTACAAACAATGTTTTTGCCCCATGGTCCTTTATGGGCTAGAGGTGTTGGCTATGAGAGACATACGGTGGTTGGGCCAAGTAGAAGGAGTTTTCTGGAAAGGTATATTGAAGATGGGAAAATCTACCCCCATGGAATATATTCAGCTAGAGTTGGGGTTGGTATCACTCAAGAGTGAGTTGCTCATTAGAAGAGGTATACTTCACATTAACATATACCGCACCCCTAAATACCAGCTGCTTGCTTTATCAGGTACAGGTGGCTATCCTTTACCTGGGGGCGGAACAAGTCAGTTTGATGCCCTGGCCACCAGTACATATGAGGACATTGCTGGTGCCCTGATTTCTCTAGGGGGACAAGCTTTCCATGCTTAAAGCGTATTTTCAAACACAAAATGATCAGTGGGACTGGGTTAATAATTGCGCCCATTTGGATACTATTAGAAGCCGCTGTTATGTATCTATGGTGGTGCACAAACATTTTAAACCCCAGAGGTATTTGAGACAATGCTTGAACCTATCGTGCAGTGCTTTCGACTGGTGGGGAGTCATAATGTCGAAAAATAAATGTCGACAGACAAAAATGTCGACAAAATAATGTCGAAAAAAAAAATTTCGACTTTCGTTTTTTTTAATTATATATTTATTTTAGGGGTTCGGGAGTAAAAAAAAAGGTAAAAATAAAAAAAAAAAAAAAAGGGGGGGCTGGGGGGAACCCCCCCATTTCGAAAGGGGGGAACCCCCCCATTTCGAAAAAAAAATGCATTGAAAAAAAAAGTCGACATTTTTTTTTTCGACATTTTTTTTTCGACTTTTTGACTGTCGACATTTTTGTTTTCGACATTATGACTATAAACCCTTTCGACTACGTCTTCGAACTAACCAGCTCCCAACCTATGTTGTGCTGGGAGCTCGATTGGCAATTCCCCTCAAAGATAGATTTAGTTTCCTATGTAAAATACTGGGGAATCTTGAGACGGCAAAAAACCTATTTACAGAATGTCTCATTATCTGTACCGAATATATGATCATTCTCTGACACATGGCTTCTCGCTATGACTCCATAAAGGACGATGCCTTTTGGTCCTATTGTCTTAATATTGAATCCGATAGCACGCATATTGCACTTTACCGATTATGGTGCATTATAAGAGTGCATTTGCCACTTGATAAATAATGTCTGGAAACAATGGAATGGCAATTTGATACTGGAACTTCTCTACCATTAATTGCACTTAGAGATTTTTTATGTGATTTTAATATGTACTTTATTTATTGTTTTACGGATAGTTGTTTTATGATAAACTGTACTAGGCCTCTTGTGTAGGACCTCCACACTAATTTAGCATTCATTTCTCATGACAGGACTTTGAACATTTGGTGTTTTTTAATATTTTACTTGATTCATTATGCTAGACATCATCCAGCTCTAATATCTGCTTAACACAAATGTGGATTTCCCACTCATGGCTTTTCTTGGGATGACCTAGAA
Source organism: Ambystoma mexicanum (assembly GCF_040938575.1). NCBI lineage: Eukaryota > Metazoa > Chordata > Amphibia > Caudata > Ambystomatidae > Ambystoma > Ambystoma mexicanum. The sequence continues at coordinate 729,745,589 of NC_090923.1, forward strand.
AAGCATGATGACTGTGTTTACAAGGCTAAAGTTAAATCGAAAATAAAAGCGAAGACTTGATTGTAATTGTAAACATTTTTACAATTTGAAACTGTAGATGTTTGTATATTTGTGAACTGAATCATATTTAGTAAAAGTGCTTTTAGAACTATACACAAATAAATAAATAAAAGAAAATAAGCTTGTACCATCCCAACCTGGGGGCTGCTATCAGCACAGGGGCGTGTGAGGTGATTCAAGTTCAATTGCAGCCCCTTTGAGGGTGGAGAACTCCAGTGGGGCCCGTTTTCACGGCATTGACTTATCCAGCTCAGCATAATGAAGATTCCCTTCATCCTTTTATGAAGGAATCCTATTCCGGGCCAAAAAGCTTGGCTGGTAATGTCCCCAATTCTATGTCAAGACGGAGGCGAGCATTAAGCTTTCTCTTCTCTTTAATTTACTCTCCAGCAGTTTCAACAAGTAAATAACATTTTGTGAAAATAACATTTTTTTTTTTCAAAAACTTCAAATCCCATCATTCCTTGTAGTTTCAGTCTCTAGTCTCTGTGCCTTAGTCCTTCCTGTTCCTGTGTTCCTCCTCTTCTTTTCCTGCTCTCCAAAAGATAAGTACACGTTTATTTTGGCTCCGTGATATTGTGTCTTGAGAGTGAGAATATACTGTATTTTTGAAACACGGATAATGTTATAGGATCATGTGCTAAACTGTAAAGCAGCGTGGCGCGACGTTAAGTTAGAGCGCTTTTATTTCACAACGAGGAGTCAGCGGTCCCGTGCCGCACTACCCGGCACAGTAGGGGCCAGCCGATCTCCTCACACGGGCCCGCAGCGCGTGTATCGCGCTCCAGCGCGGGCGGCCCACACCCTTGGAGGGGCGGAGCTAGCGGCGCAAGCGGGAATCCTTGGTCTCCCGCTCGCGTACGCAGTGAGGAAGAACCCCCACCCTCGCAGACGTGGGTCTGAGCGCGAGCACATTGCAGCAGCTCACGCTCATATGGAGCGAGTGCCCCCTCCTTTGCGAGGGAGGAGCAAGGCCTGAGGCACGAAGGCCAATGAATACACGCAAGCTCGCTCGTGGGAGCCCCCACCCTTGGGGGGGTGGAGCTAATCACACGGCTCACTAAGAAGCTTCGAGTCAGAAGCGAATTTTCAACACGTAGAGTTACGGAGCGTTGAAAAGATCACTTTTCATACCTAAAGACTGATTCCATCTATAAAGAAAGTATAACTTTCACACGCAGAGGACCTTGAGTGAGTCCTGAGACATACTGCACATCTGTAAGCAGTGCGGTCAGGTGCAGCCTCGCAGAGTGAAGCAGTGGACGTGCCAATACACCTGGAAACGTACTGGAAAGGCACCTAAACAACACTATAATGTCGAATTTCGAATGGAGTGATGAGGAGCAAGAGGCAGGCTACCAGGAAGACCTAGCCTACAGCTTTAAAGAAGTGCTGGGAGACTCGCTCACAGAGGCAGTGGCACAGGGGGTAAAACCCCTACAAGACAGATTACACTCTATTGAACTATACCTGAGCCAAAAGGAAAGGAGCACCGAAGATAGCACGTCCTCTGGGGTCACAAAAAAGGACCCCATGGGGTGTAGCAAGTCCCGGAAGAGCAAAGATCCTTCTGACCCCCCGGGCCAAATTGATGGGGCAGGTACAGAGGCCCCGGAGGCTTTAGACGCTTTCAGTAAATTAAGAGAAGCGTTTATGAGGAAGTCACAGGTGCCGAGCCTCGAGACCCCCGACCCAGGGGAGGATAATATGGGCAATATTGAAGAGGGTTTCCTCAAAGAGGAAACACCAGAATCCCCTACCTCCTCACAAGAAGAGGCAGACAGTGAAGGGGACAAGAGTAGCCAACCTCCGCCGAGGAAAAGGCTCATAAAGCTCAATAACGTAGAAGAAGATGAGACATCTGATATGTTCAATCCCGAAGACATCCGAAACCCGAGATCATTAGAATGGGTGCCCTCGCCTAAGGTAGCAAAATACATGACACAGAGATTACGAAAAGCTCTAGAGAAAGAAGTTAGGCAGAGGATGAGAGCAGAATGTCCGAGACCGCAGGAATCTCCCAGGCATTTCGGCGCAAGCTGCAAGCCTCATCGCCGTATAATGGGCACCTTCAACCAGAAGGAGCTACGACGCAGCTTGGAATAAGTGGTCGACATGGTGCAGAAGGAGAAGTATTCATCCCGTTTCTGCCCCTCTAGTCGAAATACTGAATTTCTTAGCGGAGCTCCTGCAAGATGGCAAAGCATATAGAACGATAGGAGTCTATAGGTCCGCAATTTCAGCAGGACACCTACCATTAGAAGGAATCCCAGTGGGAGAGAACATGGCGGTGATTAGACTCCTGAAAGGAATAAGATTTAGAAAACCACCACAACCAAAATACAAAGTGCTATGGGACGTATCAGTAGTGTTGAAACTACTAGCGGACTGGCCTAGTAACAGATATCTATCGCTAGAACAACTGTCAGGGAAACTAGCCATGCTACTATGCATGGTATCTTGTAGGAGAGTAGCGGACGTTAAGGCACTGGAAGTAGATTGAAAGACATATGGGCCAGAAGGGGTGACTTTTCACCTGGCCAAAAGAACTAAAACAGACTCAGCTACAATAACATACCCTTACATGCAGGAACATCCGAAATGGTGCGTAGCCACATGCATAAAAGTACGAATGCCGAACAGCAGAACTGAGGCCAATAGAAACAACACAACTCCTTACAGCACGCAGGAAACCGCACAAGGGCGTAGCATCGGCCACTATGGCACGATGGGTTAGAGACATCATGAGTCTAGCGGGTATCGACATGACTAAGTTTGGTGCGCATTCAGTCAGAGGGGCGATGGCCTCAAAGGCCCTAGGGCAAGGCGCAGCGTTACAAGACATTATGAAAGCTGCTGATTGGGCTAGCAATACAACGTTTAGAACGTTTTATTTTAGACCAATCAACACAATAGCTGAAGCAGTAGTAAGAAGCTTTGAACAAGCTTAATGCTCGCTTCTGTCTTGACATAGAATGAAGATTCCCCCTGCTAATAGCACAGGGAGCTCTTGATTCTATTAAAGACAAGGAGGCGAGCATTAAATTCCCGACCCAGATACACAGGAAATGGGAAAGGTAATGTAACGAACGTAATATGTATTGCAAGTAACCATGGTGACCATTTCCTCCCAGAATAGGGTGTGTATTCCCAGCCCTAACATATCTCCGTTATTATTTTCTGGAATTAGGAGATGATCAGAAGAACGGCTGCACCCTACTCGAGAAAGTTGGGATTATGCGGATCAAATTGCAAGTTCGAAAGCAAGAATTAGATGCCGCTGAAAGCAAGGAATGTGAGCTTGTTGGGCCCGTTGGCAAGTTACCGTTACAGAGGACTGCAGTTCAAGGCAGTCAAAGAAGAGGAGGAACACAGGAACAGGAAGAACTAAGGCACAGAGACTAGAGACCGAAACTACAAGGAATGATGGGATTTGAAGTTTTTGAAAAAAAAAATGTTATTTTCACAAAATGTTATTTACTTGTTGAAACTGCTGGAGAGTAAATTAAAGAGAAGAGAAAGCTTAATGCTCGCCTCCTTGTCTTTAATAGAATCAAGAGCTCCCTGTGCTATTAGCAGGGGGAATCTTCATTCTGTGTTAAAAGGAACACAGTTTGGAGACCTGCTCATGGCAACGGGCAGTCTTTGTTAACCATGAACAAGGGAAAGAAGGTAGGGAGCTCGCCCAAGTGGGAAGAATGGGAGGAAATTGAGAAGAGCACCCTGAGACACAAATCTGATTCTCGGTTGCATAGAGAATCTACTGGGGCAAATTCAAGAAAGGGGGTGCACTGCAATCTACTGGCTGATCTCCCAAAAAGGTATCTAGAAAGGCTGGAAACCCCTAATTTCAATGTGCTGTTGTACAGAGGGAATGTTCTAAGTTTATTCCATGAAATCTGACATCTGCGAATAACTAATGGGGATATTGAAAGTATCTCCTTCATTAAGGATGATCGCCTGGACCTGACACAGATTGATTTTAGATCGAATGCAGTGTTCAGTATTATATTGGGAGAATTAGATTGTTTAAGGATGCTGGGCTACGACTTGCATAGGGCTCAGTGTGATGGTCTGGATGATTCAGTGCAATGCCTGGGTGATTTGAGTGGGTCTGAGGAAAGATGCCCTATTAGAGTAACCTGTATTGCAGGGGCACAGGGAAACAGATTTGTTGAATTTGTAGCTGAAAAGAAACAAATTGATGTTCTTTTCCCCAAGACTGGGGTTGGTTGTCAACAAATCTGGCTGGTGGGTTCACGAAAGTTAGTTGACAGGGGGCCAGACTTTAACTCTGTTTTGGGGAGTCTCACAACTTGTCTGCCGTAACTTGGAACAATATATGTTGGAATAATTTCATGGGTACCCCGGAACGGTTAGAGGAGTTATTTGTATATGATTTTGTGCCTCCAGGAGATATGGCTCACTCAGCCTGTATTAATCAATGGGTTTACAATTGCGCAGCAGCTGCCGACATCAAGTAATGGTGGCCGACCCTCACGGGGGCCTTTTAATAGCCATTAGAAGCTCCATGATTAAAAAGATGTGAGTAGTTTTGGAAGATAAATAAGGGCTATTGGCCACAAAGGTTTGGCTTAATGCTCCGATTCTGGATGCTCCAGTTCTAATTCTGTACCTAGATTGGAATCAGTGTGTGACTAGCTTGGATTGTTTCATGGGTAGAATCAATGATGTGTACTTTTTCATGGGTAAAGAAAGAGGAGTGATATGATCCTTGCTGGAGATCTAAATGCGGTGTGTTTAACTGAACCCCGGGAAAATGACCTAGGTGAAGGGCTTGTACAACAGGAAAATCTCAAATTGATTACTAGTAATGGAAAGATGTGGGTCGCCTTTTTGACCGTTAGAATCTGAGATGCATAAATGGGGTGTTAATGGGTGATGCACCTGCTAGGCCAACTTTGAGGGGGAGAGGGTCTGCTTCTTGTATTTATTACATAATTGTGCCACAGGAACTCTTTGATGCATGTTTTGAAATGAAATTAGTGTACTCCCAGGTCAGCCATCATAATTGTGTAACCGCAATGTTTATGTATGTTGTAACAGAGGTGATCAATAAGGATTGTAGAAACTTGATAATCAACAATCGTGGGAACCGCCTGGTCAAAAGGATAGCTTATCCAAGAAAGTTCAATGAAAATATTGTCCTTGGAACAAAAACTTAAGACCCTCACCATAGAAGATTTCCAAGTGTTTATTGATAAATTGGGATGTCGGTTTAATGGCATTACGACTCGGGCACAATCACACCAGTTTAGCCCAGAGTTACAAAATAAAAAGAGAGAGCTTAGAAGGAATGTACAGGCAGAAAGGAGAAAGTGGGGACTGACTATGTTGTGCCAAGATGTAGTGAGGAATGTGAAGGGTCAGGAATGCGAGACAGTTTTCATAAGGCCTGCCATTTATTCAAAATAAAAAGGGGTCTGGATAAACACCTAACTTTCCCTAAACTAGAAAACGAAAAATAAAGACAAATGACCTAGTGTCCAAAATATCTCTGGCCCTCACACTAATACACACAATAAAATCATACAAGGAAAATATGGCTAACTTCAATTCAACAAAACAATTCTGTAATTCAAACTTATAAGTCCTTGAAAGCAGTCCTTGCGACCAGAGTTGGGTTTCCTTCCCCTGGATCAATTGAAGACTACTTGGATTACAGTTCAGATTCAACAAAATTCCGTTCAAGGTGATAAAAAATGTCGTTGTCAACCACTGCATCTTTCTTTGGGACACACCAAATGTCTCTTGCACAATGTTTGAAGGAGAATGTAAAACGACTCAAGGTTTCCCGCAATATCCCTCTTGAAACTTGAGGAGAACCATTTCCGGTTTCGGAAGCACCTCAAGACCTTCCTCTTTGCTTCCGCCTTTGCCCCTCTTCTCCCCTGCTGACCGTTTTTTTTCTCCTGGTACTGTTACCTGCACACCCTGCCTGCCTCCTGCACTGCCGCCGGGCTTCCCATTGCACTGGGTTCTGTATCTGTACCCATACAGTCCCCCACTCTTCCTCTGCACTTATCAGATATACCCTATCTGACTAATCTTGCACTTGCCACTTGCTGGCTGCACTACCACTTTTAGATTACATGTATTTATTCATTTATTTAACTTATTCTTTTCTCTCCTCTGTTCTGCACTTTCCACTTCTCCCACTTCCACGCACTTTCCCCCTTTTCCCTTCTCCATGCACTGGCGCATTCTTAATGTCACTGGGCCTAGTAAGATCGTTGTTTTTATTTTTTGTTCTCCCTTGTTACCTTCCATTGCTTGGTCGCGCTCTGAAACACTTGTGTACGTGCGCGATATAAATAAAATATCATATCATATCATATTGAAAGGATGATTAACCTTCTTTCACAAACACAAGTTAAAAAAAAATGCAATATTTCTGTTACCATGTAACACCTTCTTCAAAAGACCACTTCTTGTCAAAATAGCACTTGAATCGTTCTCAATACTTCTTCTTGAAATGTACCACTTTTGTCAGGATAGCAAAATAGCACTTCAATCTTTCTTAATACTTCTTCTTGAAATGTAACACTTTTGTCGGGATAGCAAAACTCAACTTGTTTTAGTAATGCCACTGCTTGTCAAACAATGTTTAAAGTAAATTCTTGATTCAACAAAGGTTCATTCAATACATCTTCTGCCACAAAGACATTTTATCAAACATCATCTTCTTTCCTGTTTCACTCGCCTGTCAGGAAGAAAACTCCTACAACTACTTTTCAAACTTGATGGCAATATTGGTTCTCAGATTCTCCCCACCAATCTCTCTTGGAAGGAGGGGTGAATGGTAACTACCTTTTATAGTCTCTTGACAACTTCTTATGTTCCAGTTTTCCCTAGATTGAGAAAAAATCATAGAAGAACTTTCTTCACAGGAGCTCTCAATATCTTCTAGACGGCCTCTCCACTGATAGCAGTTTGGGTTACAAGCTTCCTCCAGTTGAACTCCCAAAAAGGAAGAGTTGCGCTATTGTTGCCTGGGTATGGTTTCACAGTCTCTTGGCTGTTGGCAATATGAGATATGAGCTTTCCCAAAAATATATCTTTTGTAAGGGGATTTACGTCTGGTTGCTTTATTGAGTTTTTCTCACAACTTCTTGATTGATGGTAATGCTGATTATGAGCTTTCCCCAGTATTTGTCTTAGTATGGTTTTCTCGTAGCCTCTTGGCTCTGGGTAGTACTGGTTAAAGTCTTTCCCAACTGGTAGTTCGCCTAAAGTCTCTTGACAACCTCTTGGCTGTGGGTAGTACTGGTTAGAGGCTTTCCCCACTGGTAATTCCCCTCTTTTAGTTCCTTACTATGTAACTTTTGCCTTCGCCGATTTACTTCGCTTTCTTTAATTATATGATATTCAGTAAACAGTCATTGCTTTGATTTATCAATTGTTCGGTATTCAAAATTGTTGCATTGTGACAGCTTTCTTGTTTGGAGCACCCCGGGGTCAGCATTTATACTCAGCTAACTCAACGGTTCTCTGCGGTGACTCCCTCTTGCTGTCTGGCTTTGTGACAATCCTTCAGCATCCAGTCTGCTTACTTTCCTGCTTCCGCGAGCCTCCGGTAAATTATGCGTCGGTCTTCGGGAGCAGTAGCAGCTCCTTTGATCTTCTGCAACTTCACTGGCCTGCTAAACGCTGCGCTGCAAACACTTCTTCTCAGCTGGTCTTCTTCTTAGTATGCCGATTTCCACTGCTTCTACTCAACTTTGCCCTTTGCGGTGACTTCTGCTGGCGGGCTTCTTTCCATGGTGACTCCTGCACCTTGGATGGCTTCAGCGTCCTCAGCTACACCTCCTGAATGACTTTACAGTACTCATTGGCCTTCTTTCTCTGCTTCACCTTCATTCCCCAGCTGTGCCTCATATTGGGGTTTAATTCTCCCGCTCAGGTGCTTTGAATGGCAACAACTAGACCGCACCTTTGACTATTCACCATTCTGAATCCTCATTGCCTCTGAGCTCTTCTTCCTCGTCCCAGTATTTTTTTTAGCATTATGGGAACTGAAGTCCATTGAAGAATGTATCACATTAGGTTGTTCCCTGTTATTTTCAGTTAAGCCATGCTGCTCTATGAGAGTTGTTAGAATAAGGGGAGGTTGTGGAAAGAGTTTGTAATTCCACATTAGGGTGAGAATTTCTCATTAAACGAGAATTATGACAATTTAAGCTTCTCAGCTTTAATTCCTGAACTTTTGAGGCACCAACTTTGTTCTGTTGAAATGGCTTTTTATGACAGGTTATTTGGCATTGATTTTGGGGGGAATGTTACATTGATAGCATGCCATTAGATATCTGGGAATGATTTCACTTTCATTCTCAGAAGAAGATGAATACTGTGTCTCTTCCAGCAGAGTCACCACTTCCCCTAGATAGCTGTCTCCTCCCATGTGATCCTTCCACCTGATACCACCCCAGGGTTAGGATCAGGTCGCGTCTGCCTTTCCCTGGCTACACAGGAGGAGACTTTATGCTGGAGTTTGGTGATGTCTCTGCAGGATTCATCACAGGAAGCTGAGACAAATTACAAAATTGGTGCAAAAGCCATACATTTATTTTGCTCCTAAGTGAAGGAGAGGCAATGCTAAAAATTCTAGTAGGAAAGAACTCATGTACTTTTTGGGCCTTGGTCAATAATACCATCAAACCATATGACCAGGCACAAATAACCCGATAAGCGAAGGAATATGGGTTGATCATTTTAGGGTTCTTTATAGAGTCCAATCAGCAGTACTCCTATTCCCATTTGGATGTGCCGTGGGCGCTGCACTTTAACATAACCACCATTGAAGACCTCATTAAGAAGGCCTCTAATTCACATGCAGTGGGCCTGAATGGCTTAACAAATGCCCTGCTAAAGTCGAATCCTAAACTTTGGGATCAGATATTGTTTGTTCTTTTTAAGGGGCTTCCCACTGTGAGGGCTTTTCCCAGTTACTGGAGTCAGTCGATAGTTGTCACAATTCATAAAAAAGGTGATAGATGTAATTCGTGTAACTATCGACCAATCTCATTGCTAGAAGCAGAGGGAAACATCTTTGCTTCAATTGTCCTGAGGGAGTTGGAGGCCTGGGCGATATCGTGTGGCAGCTTGCAGAAATTTCAAACAGGGTTCCTTTGGGGTTTATCAACTAAACTTAATGGGTTAATTATTAGATGCATCCAAGAAACATAATGGGGTAAGGGAGCTACCACTGTATACGCGGCCACTATCGATTACTCCCAGGCCTTTGACTCAGTCAACCCCTCTCTGTTGTGGAAGAAGTTGAAAGACTCAAGGATCCCACAAATGTTGCTTTCTATATTAATCCTCATGCATGAAAACAGCTTGCTCCAGGTACATTTAAACAGGTAGGGTGAGTTGACTGGGAGCATTCCCATTATGAGAGGGTTAAGACAGGGGTGTGCCCTGGCCCTGTGCCTGTTCAATTTATATCTGGCAGATCTATTGGGCCATTTGGAATAGCCCAGATTTGCCTCACCTAAAATTGCTAACCTAGCAATACCTTATCTCAAGTATGCTGATGCTGTGATTCTGATGGACAGAACACAGATAGGGTTATAATTATAATTGTTATTTTTTAACGCGTTTAATACCAGGGGCCAGTTTCTAAGTGTGAGCCCGGGACTCAAACCTGTGTTGCTATGCATTTTCTTGCTTCCAAGACAAATGCGTTGCCCCTGACCTATCCTCCTGGCAGCATAGGCAACTGGTGTCCCTAGTGTTATTCCACCAAGAATGAACTCGTTATTAACAAGAAGAAGACCAACATCATATGCTTCGTAAGTAATGTGAGTAAAAAGATTAGGCCCAAATGGAAGGTGGGCAGTCAAGTTTTGGACCCGGAAGCATCTGTTATGTACTTGAGTCTGTTTCTTAACTCTGCACCATCTCAGAATATCATATATCGTGCTGGTTCGTGCTATGGAGAATGTTGACCATTTAGCTTCTCAGATGATAAAGATTGGTGGCAAATATTGCTGATTTTCTTTATTGCCTCTGATTAATTTCTATAATATGAAGGCAGTTCCTGCCCTCTTATACAGCATGAAGACGGCAAGGGTTACTTGAACAATAAACTGGAAATCACTGGAAGCCAGACTCTGGCGGAGGGCATCGATCCTTCCAGGTTGCCACTGTGCTGACACTTTGCGATTTGAACTGGGCCTCACCTCTTTAAAAGGTCATATAGAGTGGAAGGTTTTGATTTTATATAGAACTGTACTTGTTCCAGTAGCAGAATCATTGTATTGGGATTTGGTAGAGGCAATAAAGATTACCCCTGCTAACTGCACAGGGAGTATTAATTCTATTAAAGACTAGGAGGCGAGTATTATACTTCAAGTTCTTTTATTACTACTCCTCAGCAGTTTCAACAAACTAATAACAAAACTTCAAAAAATGCCAAAGTGACTTTTCTTTTTTTAGAACTACAATCCCCATAGACTCTGTAGTCCATCTCCTTTCATGCCCAGCTATGACCACTTCCTTTCCCTGGCCTCCTCCTCTCTTTTACGTGCTCTGAACTGTCACTTGTAAATCCACACAACGTCCTGCCAACAGAGCGAAGACTTAACCACATCCAACTGACTATCAATCTTCTACGACTTCTCCATACTAGCATCGACCGTTTCCTCAATTGTTCTTCTGTTCTTCCCCTATGGGTGATATAAACAGAAAACTCAGGGTGGTGCTCATGCATTGTAAGTCTCACATTAGATATTATCATTGCAACTCTCATTTTCAACAATATTAACAATACATGCCTGGGTGGGAAATTAATGTTCGCCTCCTAGTCTTTAATATACTTAATATTCCCTGCGCATTTAGCAGGGGTAATCTTTATTCTATGACAAGACTGGAGGCGGGCATTATGCTTGTTCAAAGCTCCCCATTACTGTTACCGCTAAACTCTCGGTTGGTTTAAAGTAAAATTCTTTAAATGTACGGTCACTAGCCCAATCTGCTGCTAGCATAATCTCCCTTGGGGATACTCCTATCGTGAATGCTTTATAGGCCATTGCTCCCCGCACTGAATGTGCTCCGTACTTACTCAGATCTATATTTGCTGCTTGCATAATCTCTTTAACCCATCTGGCTATGGTGGCTGTGGCCACTGCCTGGTATGGCTTTCTGCACGCTATGAGCAGCTGTGTGGTGCTGTATGCTCTATACTCTGCCGTCCGGGATTCGTACTCTCTGATGCAACTCGCTACGCACCACTTGACCTTATTTGGAAAGTATGGATAGTGGACTGACGAGGTCCCTGTCTTAGTCCTTCTGACAATCGCGAAGGTGACTCCTTCTGGGCCAAAGGATCTCCTATTGATCTCCAGTGCCTTAACATCGATACACGTTTGCAAGAAACGAGGCATAACAGCATCGCCGGGGGGCGTGGCTAACCGCCATGTAAGCAGGACGCTATCCACGCAGCTCTGTATGATGTGCCCTTGATTTTGCTGCGAAATTGCAGTTTTGCCCCACTATTCCTGTTGTAACTCGCCACACCCGTAGCTAAGCACCCAGAGCACCTGCATGAAATGTTTGGGGCCGCTGCGACCTCCCGGTGCGAAGATATTCGGTGAGTGCCGAGATTCGCTGGCACCAGAAAATGGCGCCTGCCTAGCAGAGGACGCGGTACACTGGAGCGCGGCCCGTACAACAGACGGCCCTGGGGACCGGCGTGGCGTGCGGCGCCGAGGAGGTGATTAGAGCACTGGGCAGGAGGAGCGGAGATAAGACCACCCCACGCTGCGATATCCTGTGCTCCGGTGCCCCCCCCTGAGCCCCGGGAGAGCCCCGGCACCGAGCGGCCAGCAACGTACCGCTGGATCCCAGAAGACATCGAGCCCACCCGCGAAGGAGGCAGCGGAGCACCTGAACTGCCGGCGTGAGCGGAGGAGCCTTGGAGGGGACCCGGCCCGAGACACGCTGCTGGAGCCTCCGCGAGAAGGTGGAGAGCGAGCGGCCCCGCCGGGTCTGCTCGCGACCGGCGATCTCGGCGCCCGGGCTGCGGCACATCCTGCTGAAGTAAGCGGAGGTCAGCGCGGAGGGGCCCGCCAACTCGCCCAACGAACACGGGGTAAGGAGAAGGTGGGAGGGGGGTCCTAGCCGCCATCACCAGCATCACCCAGTGGATAAGCGCCCCCACCCGCGTTCCCCCCCAATAGCACCCCAGCTTGTGGCGCTGCACACTCACAGGGACCACTGGGACCACGAACTGCACCCGGCCCAGTGGGACGTGGGTCCCGGGCTGGCGCCAGCAGCCAGCCGCGCCCCGCGGAGGCGGCAGAGGACTCAGTTTAGGGGTGCCCACGCCAGGGAGAGGCGCCCATTTCGAGCAGTGGCCAGATCGCGGACCAGCTGACTGAAGACCCTCGGGCGCCGCTTCTACCCGGGGCGGGAGCGTACACGAGCCCGGGGGCGCTGAGGAGGGCCTGACGCCCCCCTCCTGCGCTGGTGTCAAGTGGTTCTGCACCCATGGTCCCGAGGGGGCGCAGCCAACACATTCTATTAGTCTAACCCACAGCACGGTACCGCAGATAGCCTCGCAGTGGCCCGCCTGGTCAGTTAGAAATGTCAGCAAGAGGCAACAAAAGTAAATAGCGGCAAACAACCATGGAAACATATACGGCTTGTGGCCCAGCCAGCCTTGACACCTGCACCTCCAATACAGTAGCACAGCAGGAAAAGACCCAGGAACCAGCAAACTCACAGCTACTGGAGGCCATTAAGGCCCTACAGAAGACCATGGAGGCTAAAATCGACGCTGTAGCAATTGACCTGAACCTGTTGAGACAGGATGTCCGCGCTATAGCTAATCGAACGGAAGCACTGGAGTCCCAGGTCCACGAGAACACGGAGGCAAAAACCCAGATACTCAATGATATGGATGCTTTGGCGCAAAAGGTAACAAACCTAGAGGACAGAGCTGAGGAAGCTGAAGGGCGGGCGCCCCGAAACAACGTTAGACTCCTCGGACTTCCTGAGGGTATTGAAGGGAACGACCCCACGAATTACCTAGAGAACCTTCTGCTACAGGAAATTGGGGCCGGTAAGCTGTCGCAGGGCTTTACCATTGAGCGTGCACACCGTTCCCTCATCAAACGGCCGTCCCCGGGGGCCCCACCCAGGCCCATAATAGCCAAGGTGCTCAATTACAGAGACAGGGAGGCGATCCTCGCATTCTCCAGATCGGGTGGCACCATACAACGCGACTCAGCCAAAGTGGCCATATACCCGGACTACACATTCCAAGTCCAGATGGCGAGGGCCCAATTCATCTCCACCAAGGCACGACTAAAAAATGCAGGCCTACGCTACATGCTTCTCTACCCAGCCAGGCTGAAAGTGCTACACAACAGCAAAGCACTACTGTTCGATACACCAGCGGAAGCCAGCGAGTGGTTGGACAGGGAGCAGATCCCGGATATAGAACCCAGAGAACGCAGGCCGCAAAAGCAGCATCCCAAGTGACACAAGTCCCCCAGCTATGGAGCTGGGCCAGTACGGAAATCAAGATGCACCGCACCGCAGCAGCATTGATCTCCATAGGAGTTGCTCGGGAGTCCGACAACTCCTCACAAGTCAACAATAGAAGAGTTCCTGCTTCAGGACCCCTGAAGAAGTTTGGGTGCATTAAACCCACCCTTAGGGCACCTGGAGACCTTAGGTCAAATGGAGCGGAAACGGGAAAGTCAGAACGAGGGAAACCTCGCTGGACGTGTTATGTTAAAGGGAAGTTCAAGTTTTTTGGGAAGGGGAACCCAGACCAGGGGACCCCAGTTGGGAATTAGCGAGTATTCAGACCCAGGACCACCTAGAGCGCCCAAAGTCGCCGGAACCCTTTACAGACTTACCCCAGGTGCAAGCCCGGAACATCAGACCACCAACTACACATGGCTGATAAAATTAGAATCATGACATGGAATGTCAGAGGGATGAACAGCTACGTCAAACAGCGTAGAATTCACTCATTCTTGAAACGAAGCAAAGTCGGAATCGCTTTCCTGCAGGAAACACACCTGAACGCTCCTAAGTTGGCGGCGCTGGCCCGGATCTGGAAAGGAATGACGATAGGCACCACGTTTTCTACATATGCTAGGGGTGTCCTCATATGGATAGCCCCCTCCATCCCTATACATCTAATCCACACGAAAGCAGACGACGAGGGAAGAATGGCCTTGATAATGGCACCATAGAAGGGAGGAAAGTCTGCCTGATCAACTCCTATGCCTCCAACCATGATGTCACAGTTTTTTTCCGTTCCCTATACACTAGGATGGGCCCGTACAGAGACTGTATCTTGATATGGGGGGGGAGACCACAATTGCACCCTAGATCCCCGCATGGACAGATCTGATAGCAAGCACTCCCGCCCCTCCCCGCCAGCCAAAATCCTGAAAGATCTGATACAACAGTTTGCACTGGTAGACCTCTGGCGGGAACATCACCCTGAAGCGAGAGGATACTCCTTTTACTCGCCCCCACACGCAGTGTATACTAGAATAGACTACTTACTAGTGAGCGAAGAACATCAGGCCTCATTTGAAGACACACAATATCAGGCTAGAGTGCTGTCTGACCATTCCCCACTCACAGCCGCTTGGACAGTGCTAGCCCCCCGACCTCCTGTACCCACGTGGAGGCTCAGGAGTGAGGCTCTACTTGATGGATCCGCGGCCGCACGTTGGACTACTGGCAAATTAACGAGAACAGTGTCCAACACGTCCGCACGGCAATGGAGGCGTACAAGGCAGTGATGAGGGGGGAGATGATAGCTGCCACAGGGGGTGCTGAGAAATCCATATCGACCATGCTAGGTCGAGATGAAGGCGAGCTGAGAGAACTCGAAGCCGAGTCCTCACCTGACCCTGCCCACATAAAGAAGACTCAGGACCTCAAACAGGCATGTCTAGTCCACTGGGAAAGACTGCAGAGACTTAGCTATGCAAAGCACATAGAGAGGAAGCACGCCATGGGTGACAAACCGGGGAAACTACTAGCGTGGCTTTATAAACGGGAAACCCCTAGGAGGCCCATTTGCCTCATACACAGACCTGACGGAACATCAACGCACACGCAGACCGAGATAAACTCAGTATTCACGAAATACTACCAGGCACTTTATGCCAAGCCCCCATCGGCTGCCGACACCGATATTGAGGACGTACTAGATATTATCAGACTGCCAACACTAGAACAGCAGCTTACCGAGGCCCTAGACGACTCCATTACCCCCGAAGAGGTGGTAGCAGCCATCAGATCACTCCCCTCCGGTAAGACACCGGGCTCCGATGGACTCCCTGGGGAGTTTTATAAAAATTTATGAGGACACATTAGCCCTCTTATTGGCCCAAGTTTATCAGGAAGCTTACGACGCAGGTACCCTACCGGACACCATGCGCGAAGCTGTAATTATACCGCTCTTGAAACCGGGCAAAGAGGGGGACGATTGCAGCTCGTACAGGCCCCTGTCCATGCTAAATGTAGACAACAAGATCTTGACGACACTGCTGGCCAGGAGGTTGAGAAGAGTGATCCCACAGCTGATCCATCAGGACCAGATGGGATATGTACCCGGGCGTTCCATCACAGAGAATATACGCAGACTACACCATGTCATTCATAGCACCGAAGGCAGGTCAAGCAAATGCGCAGTGGCATCCCTAGACGCCACTAAGGCATTCGATTCCGTCAGGTGGGATTGGCTTCAAGCCACTATGGCCAAAATGGGAATAGGGCCAGCCTTCCGAAGATGGGTTAAGCTAATCTATACAGACCCCACAGCCAGAGTGTGCACCAATAGCACCTACTCCGAGAAATAGCATCTTCACAGAGGCACGAGGCAAGGCTGTCCCCTCTCCCCCATGCTATACATCATAGTGGCTGAGACCATTGCAGCATACCTAAGACAAGAATACGAGGATGGGGGCATTGAGATTAACGGGGTAGCCCACTTAGTCTCTATGTACGCTGACGATATGCTCCTTTACTTAAGTAACCCTGAACACTTACTGCCGTACATTCTCAAAACCTTAGCAGGGTTCCTCAGTGTCACTGGGATCCAAATCAACCATGACAAATCCTGCCTCTTCCCCCTGGCGGCCTTGAGCGGGGTCGAAGTGGCGAGCCTCCCTAGGCTGGCATTCAAGTGGGAGACATCCTCCTTCAGATACCTAGGTGTCTCTATCCACCGAGATCCCAAGACTGAACCTGCTCTGAACACAGTAAAAGCCAGAGACAGCCTAGAAAAAGCAATGATCCTCTGGGGCAGGCTACCGCTCTCAGTGGCCGGTAGAGCGGGACTACTCAAAATGGTAGCACTCCCCCGTCTCCTACATTACTTCACAAACGTCCCATACTACATCCCGCAGCAATTCTTCAGAGAACTGAATAAGCTTTGCAGGAGTTTCCTTTGGCAGGGGGGACGCACAGGGTGGCACTGGAGGTAATGCAGAGGCCCTATGAGAAGGGGGGGCTTGAAAATCCCAAATTTCGAATGATACTACCTAGCAGGCCAATTAAAGCATGTGATTCAATGGATGGCAGACGAAACGACAACAGACACCCGACTCCTACAGCCAGCGGTCTCCCCGGGGCTCCTTAGAGACCTTCTCTGGACCACACCCAAAACAAAGCAGAACCACCCACACCTAATCAACCTTGGGATCCAGATTTGGAAGCGAGCCTGCAGAGCTGTGAATGCTAAAGACCCCTACTCACCTCAGATCCCGCTGGCAGCCACAATGACCGCCAGACCTGATGGCCCGATGATAATTAGGAACATATGGGAGCCCTATGGGATTGCCACCCTGGGCGACCTGGCGAACGAACAGGGCAACCTACCATTTGAGGAGCTGCATGAAACCACGGGACTACCCACAGGTCAGTTCCTGTTGCACAGAGCCGTAATAAGTGCCCTCAAAACCCGATGGCCTGAGGTTGATGACTTTGAAGCTGAGACAGAGGTCGTGGAAAACATGCTGAATGCGGCTGAAGGGGGACATGAAACCTCAAGGATTTACGAGTCGCTGCTCGACGGCACAACCAGACAAGACCTTAAATGTAAAGGAAAATGGGAGCAGGAATTGGGCCTTCAGTTCGGGGACAAAGAATGGCAAGTCATGATACACTACCACAAGAAAGTGTCCAGAAACGCCTGATTACAGCTTATACAATTCTATATCTTTAACAGAGCCTACCTTACCCCAGAGGTCATCTCTAAATTTAAAGGTGCAGGAGTCACAGAATGCCCTAAATGCAGAGAACCCCGTGCTGGCATGACCCACATGTTCTGGGGTTGCCCGCCACTTCAAACCTACTGGAAACAAATAGAGACAAAAGTGATGGAAGCAGACATAACCTTGGACATACAGTCTCCAAAAGCGTGCATACTGGGCAAATACACAAAAAACAAGAAGAAAAGACCACTCAACAAGATGAAAGATCTGATGTACATTCTGGCCAAAAGGCGCATCGCAATGGAGTGGAAGAGCCCTAGGATTCCAAGCATAACACAGTGGTGGGAGGACCTCTGTAAATGGTCGACTGCGGAAACAGGGGCCTGGGAGAACGCCCAGCGGGAACAGAAACAGGACATTAGCGAAGACCTGCAACAATGGGTATCGCTGACGGTGACACTATTCCGCCCCCGAGAGGAAATCTCCTCTAACGAAGAAGCAAGCAGTCCATAAGGGCTCTCCAACTAAGTCGAACAATAGGGAACATGGGTTGGACCTGGGGAAGTGGGGGGGTGGGTTGGGGGGTTCACGAAAGTTATGTTGTTTTTTGTATGTTACGATAAAACAATAAAATAAATTTTAAAAAAAAAACAGCATTGCCAGTTTACCTGACAGCTGCTTAAGGGACAGGTATTTATTTGCTGGCCAGCTTTCTAGGAGCTTAAGGACTGCCGCCACATCCCACACTATACTATATCTAGGCTCCAGAGGAATTCTAAATCTGGCCCCTCGAATGAGTCGTACCACCGCTGGGTGTTCACCAGCTGGCACACCTTCAATCGGTAGATGTCCTGCTGAGATCGCTGACCTATACACTCCTATTGTGCGGAAGGATCTTCCGTCTTGTAATAACTGTGCTATAAAGTTCAGGATCACCACCACAGATGCTGAAACGGGATGAACACTTCTCCCTCTACACCAGCTCGTCCATGTGGCCCAAGCCGCGTCGTAGCTCCTTCTAGTGGAAGGGGCCCAAGACTCCGCAATGAGCTATGCAGCTTGTGTCGAAATGCCTGGCAGCGCCCAGCGTCTCCTGATATCCTGCACGTGATGAGCGGGAGTGTCCCTCTCACTCTCAGAGGATGATATGACCCAACTGGGTCCGTGAGCAGTGCTCTCCTCCTGGGAGTACTCTCGGCTGGTCTACTAAGACTTCCATTAGCGTCGGGAACCACACTTGTGACTTCCACAGTGGTGAAATTAACAGTAGCTCTGCTCCCTCTCTCCGACATTTCGCTAGAACTCTGTTCAGCATCATGAAGGGGGGAAACGCGTAATGCGTGCCTCCTGTCCATTTCTGTAGGAAGGCATCTGTCCCTTGAGCACCCGGGTCCAGCCTCCAACTGAAGTAGCTGGCTGGCTGTGCATTGAGTCGGGATGCAAAGAGGTCTATGCGTAGCGGACTCCATTTCCGATCCAGTGTTTGAAACACTGTTGGATCCAGTCTCCAATCGCTGGAGTCTGTGAGGTAGCGGGAATTCCAGTCTGCTACTACGTTCAGCTCTCCGGGCACATACTCCGCCGTCACTGACGTCTCTGACTGAAGGCAAAACTGCCAGAAATCTTTTGCTAGCTTGGCTAGCATCCTGGATTTCGTTCGCCCAGGTGATTTATGTAACGGACAGCTGAGATGTTGTCCATTTTCAATAGCACGCATGACTTCATCTTGCCCTTCATGAAGGCTTTGATCACGAAAGACCCTGCTAGTAGCTCCAGACAGTTTATGTGCAGACGGAGCTCTTCTTTGCTCCACTTTCCTCCTGTCTGTAGGTCTCCGCATCGCGCTCCGCAGCCCAGGCGACTGGCATCGGACTCTATGATCAGGTCCGGTGGATCTCCCAAAAATGACACGCCCATTCCAGGCGTCCATATTCTTCAACCACCATTCCAATTTTGTTATGGACTCTGGATCCAAAGGAACTAACTGATGATATGTTAAGCCCTGCTGCAAGTGTCTTATCTTCAGTCTTTGCAGCGCCCGGTAGTGTAGCGGCCCTGGGAATATGGCTTGGATGGAGGCTGCTAACAGTCCCACTATCCTTGCAAGTACCCTAAGGGAAACCACTTGTTTCTGTATACATCCTCAAATCTCTCTCTTGATTTCTCTTATCTTCTGAGACGGAAGCTCTAGTGTAGCTTTCCTGGTGTCCAGGATGAACCCCAGAGAGTCTAACCTTTGTGCTGGGGTGGTGTCTGATTTTTCCACATTTAGTAGAAATCCCAGAGACTCGAGCAAGTCCTGTACCCATCTTGTCTGGTAAGTCAGCGTTTCTCGGTCCTCGGCTAGCAAAAGTAGATCGTCCAGGTATATGATCAGCCTTATGCCTTTCCCCCAGATCACTGCTGCTACTGGCTTCATCAGCTTGGTGAAGGCCCATGGTGCTGATGCAAGCCCGAAGGGCATCGTCTTGAATTGCCAATATTGCTCTTTCCAGCGAAAAGCTAGTTGTTACACTTCAGGCTTTCCCGCGGGCATCCTTGCCGAATACAACTTCTTTACAGGCTCCTCTATGGTCCAGGTACAAGCTACCATGGCGTCTGTACAAACGTCGATGCATTCCAGGTCACCTGACACGTCTTGTACGTGGAAGACGTACAGCAAGCCACGCCCCTCTTACTACTATAAAACCACCGTCTTCCAAGGGGCTCGTTGCTGCTAATTAGCGTTACCAGCTACTTGCGGTTTCGTCCGTTCCCTCTTCGTGTCTTCTTACACAAATCCTTATCTGAACTCCTGGTTTTGACCCTTTGCCTGACTTTGGATTGCCTCGTCTCCTCCTTCATTCCTGTCGTGCTCGTCTGGTTGTTGGACTCGGAACACTACTGGATACGCCTCTCTTCTGTGTCTTGCGGTTCTTCCCTGGTTACCGCTCTGCACTTCAACTTTGCTGTCTACTATCCGGATCATCTCAACAGCTATTCAACTATACTTGTGTACTCAGGTACATACCTATTGCCTTCCATGGATATTGTCTTCTGTTGGATTCTGGGACATTGAGTGACTTTTCTGTGAGATTGCTCTTAAGTGCATATGAACGCTCTTCTGAACTGCACCAACCCGGCACTAGTGCGTCCCTCGTGCCGTTCGGGGTTACTTACCTATACTAACTTCCCTGTTTGTTATTTTCTCCTGTCGTTGTCTTCAGAATCCTGAACTCCTCTTACTCCATTATCTTTATTCAGGTCAGTTGTTTACAAATCTATAGCTATAGTGGGAACCAATACTGATTTAGTTCAATTCCACTCATTTGTGTCATTCTTTGTAGATCATCCCGGGGAAACTCAACTCCACTCCAATATCTATCTAGGTAGTTGTCTAATCATTTCAACTGTTCTAATTACTTGTATAATATCAACACTGTCTAATATCTTGGTATTCTTTTGCAGCATTGGTATTGGCGGTGTGTGTTCTCCCCGCTCTTTTGCTCAATTGACACCTCTGTCTGTTCTAACTGAAACAGCAGAGAGGTACATTGTGGAAAAGAGCCCCTCTTTGAGGAAGCCTGAGTATTGTACTCAGGGGAGCTGGGATGGACGGCTGAAATTGGAATCTTATACCACCAATATCTCCAAGGTCATTTTCTCTGCATCTTGGCCTATTCGGAGTGGTGAGTAACAGAATTAGCAGCCTTAAAAAAAAATGTCCACAGAGGCCAGTGAGGCTTTCAATCAAATCGTGCAAATGGTCACGGATCTACGAACCGACTTGACCAATGCACAAGAAGCACTGCGGCAACGTATGGACGCCATTCAATCTTTGGTTACCACACCAGCGTCACAGATGGCTGGTGCTGGAGCTACAGCATCAGGTTCAGGGTTTCCACCACCACAGCAAGAACCAAACCCGATCATGCTTACAACTCAGTTCCCTCTAGCTCCTCCTGAACGCTTCCTAGGCGACCCTAAACAATATTGAACCTTCATTAATCAATGCAAATTGCATTTCCTGTGTCGCCCCGCTTCATTTCCCACATCTACAACCAAAGCGGCTTTTGTTTTGTCTCATTTGGGAGGCACTGCAGCCACATGGGATAACCCGTTGTTCGAATCTAATAGTCATGTTCTCTACAATTGTGATGCCCTTCTTGCTATGATTAGTAAAGTATTTGATACACTTTATACTACTCAAGCTACTGTTCTGGAACTCTTAAAACATCGACAAGGAAACAATTCTTTATTAGTTTATTTGGCACGAGTCAAACAGTTGGCAGCAGAAACTGACTGGCCTGAAGAAAAGAAGACAGCTGTCTTCTATCAAGGCCTCTCAGATGAATTAAAGGACATCCTCTCCACTGTTCCTGTAGTCCCCGCGGCATTCGGGGAACTGCTAGACTTGGTCCTTCAGATTGATGCTCGTAAATCTGAAAGACGCGGCGAAAAGAAAACTGCATTGATCAGCACGGTTTCAGCAGAGGCCTCGTCTTCATCGTCTCCTGCGCCTGAACCTATGCAGATTGGGGCGGTTAGGGGACCGCGTACCCCTGCTCAACGGGAATATCGTCGAGTACACAATCTCTGCATGTATTGTGGGGCCTCTGATCACTTATTACCTGAGTGTACCAAAAAACCTAAAAGAAAGGCGGGAAACGCCAAATCCCGACAGTAGACAGAGTCCCTATGTCGGGAATCACACCCTTGGACTCTACATTACAGAATCCGAGTCATTTAGTCCGCCTACCTGTTACATTTTCCTTAGATCATTCCAGACAACAGCCGTGATTGATTCAGGTGCAACAGGTAATTATGTTGATCAATGTTTTGCCGCCTTGTCAAAAATACCACTGGTTCACAAAACTATACCTGAAACAGTGAATGCAGTGGATGGTTCACTTCTTGTCTCAGGAATGGTAACTCACCAAACAGTTCCACTACATATGAGTACTGATGAAGGCCATACTGAAGACATATCATTTGATATCATTAAAGTACCAGCTTACAAAGTCATTCTGGGCATTCCATGGTTGAAACTTCATAATCCTGCCATCGACTGGTCGACATCTCAGATTCAGTTCCCTTCCAATATGTGCAATACTCGATGTACTACATTACTCGGTATTACCCATGATAGTCCAGTCAGGGCGCTAGTTTCACCTACGATGCATATCGGAGCTGTCTCTAAAAATGTTACCAATGTGATACCTTTTCAATATGCAGATTACACAGATGTTTTTGACAAAGGGATAGCAGAAACTCTACCCCCACATAGAGCTTTTGATTGCCCAATAGACTTAATTCCGGGTGTAAAAATACCATCCGGCAGAGTGTACTCCCTTACTCTCAAAGAAGACAAAGTTCTTAAAGATTACATAGACAAGGCTTTGACCATGGGATTCATTCGTCCTTCCAAATCACCAATTTTATCACCACTTTTCTTTGTCCCTAAGAAGGAAGGGGATCTACGTCCCTGTACTGATTATCATGCTTTGAATGCAGCAACCATACAAAACCAGTATCCTCTTCCTCTGATCTCTGTCCTTCTTGATCAATTGGGTTCTTCCAACATATTCACTAAGCTTGATCTCAGAGGAGCTTACAATCTCGTCCGCATGAGAGAGGGGGACGAATGGAAGACCGCATTTAAAACATGTTACGGTCTGTTTGAGTATCTTGTCATGCCTTTTGGGTTATGTAATGCCCCGGCCACCTTTCAAGCTTTCATGAATGATCTGTTTTACGACATTCTTGATCAATTTGTTGTTGTATATCTGGACGACATCTTGATTTACTCTCAAACCCAGGAAGACCACGAAAAACATGTCAAGATAGTACTCCAACGTCTGAGGGAACATAGATTGTTTGTTAAAGCCGGAAAGTGCATATTTCATGCCCCAGAGGTGGAATTTTTGGGATATGACCTTACTAACAATGGAGTACGCATGAGTCAATCCAAAATTAGTGCGATTCTGGAATGGCCTGTGCCCAATTCAGTCAAATCTTTACAATC
This sequence comes from Ambystoma mexicanum, assembly GCF_040938575.1. Lineage (NCBI taxonomy): Eukaryota > Metazoa > Chordata > Amphibia > Caudata > Ambystomatidae > Ambystoma > Ambystoma mexicanum. The sequence goes on from NC_090923.1 coordinate 729,768,869, forward strand.
ATTCCTGGGATTTGCAAACTTTTATAGACGCTTCATCAATGGGTTTTCTGAAATATCTGCACCACTTACCTCTCTGACAAGTGCCAAAGTACCATTTGTATGGTCTTCAGAAGCTCAGAGAGCCTTTGATCAATTAAAATCAGCCTTCACTTCCGCTCCTGTCCTCAAACATCCTGATCCCGAGCTTCCTTTTTTTGTTGAAGCTGATGCTTCAGGTGATGCCCTTGGGGCGGTATTTTCTCAAACCTGTCCGCATTCGGGAGAGATTCATCCTGTTGCCTATTTCTCTTGTAAATTTACAGCTTACGAAAAAAATTATTCCATCACAGAACGCAAACTTTTAGCCATCAGAGACGCATTCTTGGAATGGAGGCATCATCTTTTGGGGGCCAAACACCTTGTAACTGTAAATTCGGATCACTGCAGTCTGTTAGCCTTCAAATCTGTGAAATGTCTTACGGCTAGATAGGCGCGGTGGCATTTATTCTTTTCACAATACCAATTTGTTATCACATATCGTCCTGCTAAAGCTCAGGTCCCGGCTGATACTCTCTCGCGCTTACATGCGGATGGTCAGTCTCAACAGGTCGAAGCTCTTCCTCTTCTACCAAACAAGGTTGTTTGTGGTTGTTCTGTTCAGCCCTCTTTGCGTTCAATCATCCTTGATTGGCTTTCAAAACATCCAATAGAGATCACTGACCTCAATCTGGAAATCATTCAGGGTATGCCATTCATCCAAGGGCGCGGCTATATACCCTCAGGTCAAGCTAGAGATTTAGCGCTTCAGTGGTCTCACGATTCTTTGATTGCTGCACATCCAGGAAGTCAAAAAACTCTTGAACCCTTACGGCGTTGGGCTTGGTGGCCTTCCATGGTTCGTGATGTAAATGATTACATTTTGACTTGTTCCATATGCACTCAGTGTAAAACTTCTAGAGCCAAACCAGTTGGATTGTTACAACCTCTTCCTGTGCCGTACAAACCTTGGCAGATGCTGTCAATGGATTTCGTTGTGGAACTTCCTGACGTTCAGGGTTATGACACTATTTGCGTAATCGTTGATTACTTCACTAAATATGCATTGTTCATGCCTTGTTCTGGTTTGCCTGCAGCTCTAGAATTGGCGAAACTGTTCTTGACAAATGTGTTTCGTTTCTTTGGTTTACCCTTGGTTATTGTTTCCGATCGTGGCTCACAATTTACGTCACGGTTTTGGAAAGCTCTTACAGCTTCTCTGGGTATTGAGGACAGGTATTCCTCGGCTTACCATCCTCAAACGGATGGGCAGACTGAGAGAACTAATGCTACCATCGAACAGTATCTACGTAGTTTATGCCTTCAGTACCAACAGTCTTGGTTTACTTCTTTGCCTTATGCAGAATTTACATACAACAACTCTATGCATACATCAACTGGAGTTTCTCCCTTTTTTGCCCTGTATGGTGGTCATCCTAGGGCACTTCCACTTGATCCAGTATTACCGGCCATTAATCCTGCAGCAAAAGATTGCATCAGAGATCTCGATAAGATTCATCGGGATGTACGCTGTCATTTACTCCGAGCTCAAGATCGTGCCAAGAAGTATGCTGATGTGCATCGATCACCTGCTCCAGTCTATCGCAGTGGCATGAAGGTGTGGTTATCGTCCCGCAATTTGCGAATTGCAGGCAAACGCTCACTTCTGCCCAATTTTGTGGGACCCTATGTCATTACTGATGTAATCAATCCTGTGGCAGTTAAGCTTTCTCTGCCGCGATCATGGCGCATACATCCAGTCTTTCATGTCTCCTTGATCAAGCCTTTCATCCATGGGACCCGTCTGCCTACTCGTCCTTCCCCGATCTTGGTGGATGGTGAGGAGGAATATGAGGTCTCGCGTATCCTGGACTGCAGGCTGTCTAGGGGTACGTTGTTCTACCTCGTGGATTGGAAGGGGTATGGGCCTGAGGACCGTACTTGGGAGCCACTCTCCAATTTGCATTGTCCGGTTCTTCTGAGGAGCTTCCATTTCACCAGGGGGTTGCCGGAGTCTTTGTGGGAGGATGCTGTTACACTTCAGGCTTCCCCGTGGGCATCCTTGCCGAATACAACTTCTTTACAGGCTCCTCTATGGTCCAGGTACAAGCTACCATGGCGTCTGTACAAACGTCAACGCATTCCAGGTCACCTGACACGTCTTGTACGTGGAAGACGTACAGCAAGCCACGCCCCTCTTACGACTATAAAACCACCGTCTTCCAAGGGGCTCGTTGCTGCTAATTAGCGTTACCAGCTACTCGCGGTTTCGTCCGTTCCCTCTTCGTGTCTTCTTACACGAATCCTTATCTGAACTTCTGGTTTTGACCCTTTGCCTGACTTTGGATTGCCTTGTCCCCTCCTTCATTCCTGTCATGCTCGTCTGGTTGTTGGACTCGGAAGGCTACTGGATACGCCTCTCTTCTGTGTCTTGCGGTTCTTCCCTGGTTACCGCTCTGCACTTCAACTTTGCTGTCTACTATCCGGATCATCTCAACAGCTATTCATCTATACTCGTGTACTCAGGTACATACCTATTGCCTTCCATGGATATTGTCTTCTGTTGGATTCTGGGACATTGAGTGACTTTTCTGTGAGATTGCTCTTAAGTGCATATGAACGCCCTCCTGAACTGCACCAACCCGGCACTAGTGCGTCCTTTGTGCCGTTCGGGGTTACTTACCTATACTAACTTCCCTGTTTGTTATTTTCTCCTGTCGTTGTCTTCAGAATCCTGAACTCCTCTTACTCCATTATCTTTATTCAGGTCAGTTGTTTATCAAATCTATAGCTATAGTGGGAACCGATACTGATTTAGTTCAATTCAACTCATTTGTGTCATTCTTTGTAGATCATCCCGGGTAAACTCAACTCCACTCCAATATCTATCTAGGTAGTTGTCAAATCATTTCAACTGTTCTAATCACTTGTATAATATCAACACTGTCTAATATCTTGGTATTCTTTTGCAGCATTGGTATTGGCGGTGTGTGTTCTCCCCGCTCTTTTACTCAATTGACACCTCTGTCTGTTCTAACTGAAACAGTAGCGAGGTACATTGTGGAAAAGAGCCCCTCTTTGAGGAAGCCTGAGTATTGTACTCAGGGGAGCTGGGATGGAAGGCTGAATTTGGAATCTTATACCACCAACATCTCCAAGGTCATTTTCTCTGCATCTTCTGCCTATTTGGAGTGGTGAGTAACACTAGGAATGTCCTGTATTTTTTCAAGACGGGGACTGTCAGGTATGCATCCTTCAGGTCTAGTCTTGTCAGCCAGTCTCCTTCTCGGAGGGAGTCTCGGAGCTGGTGAATGCCCTCCATTTTGAAATGTCGGTAAACTACCCAGCCGTTGAGTTGCTTCAGATTGATAACCGGTCGAACCTTCTCTTTCCTGTGCACCAGGAACATATTGCTCACGAAACTGGGAGTATACGGACATCTTTCTATGGCCTTTTTCTGGACGAGCTGCGCTAGCTCATAGTCCAGACAGCTCTGCTCTGCTCTTGCTAGGCGTTGCTGATGTGGTATGCGCTCTTGGACAGGCGGCTCTATGAATTCTAATTGCAGCCCTTTTACGGTTTGCAATATCCAGGCATCGCTGGAAAACTCGCGCCAGTTTTTCCAGAACATGCCAGTCCTCCCTCCCACCGGAGGATAATGAATTATTCTCACCTTGCGTGAATCCTAGTGGTCCTCCTAGATCCAGTACTTCTTCCTGGCAGCTCTTCCAGGACCTGTAAATACCTTTCTGGGGGTCTTTATTGGTCTTGGACACAAACGTAAGCATCTTTGGGTCCAGCTCGGGGGCCTCGGCTACTTTGCCCGGGAGGTCTGGCCTTGGGCACTCTGCCCGGAGACGCTGTCTCACCTCCTTGTCGAGAGCTTTTCTTAATCTTATGGTCATATATTGCGCAACTCTGGGGGATGGTTGCCAGTCTGATGACCTTGGGTTCTGGATGCTATCCGGGTCAAACATGTCCTCCTGGCCCTCTTCGAAGTGCTTTTCTTTACAGGCTTTCTTACCCCCACTGGGTCTAAACCAGTCTTCTTCCACCGTCTCCTCACCATCGTGGGAGGATCGGTCACCTTCCACCGGCTTCTCTTCCGAGCCTGGGCCATCTTCTCCTTCTATTTCTTCCCCAGGAGTGGGGATCATGAGGTTCGGCACTGCCTGACGCTGCAAATACGCTTCTCTGAGCTTAGCAAAAGCAGCGACAAACTCAGGGGCCTTTTCTTTTTCCCCATCCGACGGGCCATGGGGGTCGCAAGAGGCTTTCCTCTTTCGAACCTTAGTACTCACCGTAGACCCTGTATCAGAGGGTTCTTTGGGTGTGCGCTCTGTCCTTATGGTGCTATCTTTGGGCTGGTGTAAGATTGCTTCCAGATTTTCCAGCCTATCTTGTAGGGGTTTCACCCCTTGAGCCACAGCATCCACTAGTGAGTTTCCTAGCACCTCCTTGCAACTGGCTGCTAGGTCCAGCGACTGCTCCTCTTCACTCCATTCGAATTCCGACATTCTGGGAGAGTGCTCTGTGTCTGGTATACCTGGTGCAGGTGTCTGAGCGCGCCCAAATCACTAGTTTAGCTCTTCGTGAGAGTCCAGGTCTTCTCACTGCATCTCTATATCCAGTATCTTAATTTGGAAAACATATTTTTTTTTTTATGTGGCTGCACCAGACTGTTATAATAAATGCCTGTGATGGGCTAATTTCGTCTGCTTGCCTTGTGCAGGAGAGCCTTGGGGGAGGTCCCTGTGCCTCTTTCTGTGTTCGTGGGGAGCTTCTGCTTCAATTTCTCTAAACAGCGTGTAGCTGTTATTTAGATCTTTCCAGCGGTAATGCGCGTAATGCAGTGTTACATTTTTACTTTTTTCAATACGTATATATGAGGCACCGTGCTACGAGCACCGTCGTAGCTGAAAAATATCACTGCTGGGCCCGGGCTTTGTCTCTCGCTCCGTGTCGCAAGAATAGTGCGGCGCGGAGCTCGAGGCCTCGTAATAGGCTCAGCCTCCCCAAATGAAGAGCAGTAAAAGAAGAGGAGGAGCCTAGGGAAAGGAAGTGGTCATAGCTGGGCACGAAAGGAGATGGACTACAGAGACTAAGGGGATTGTAGTTCTAAAGAAAGAAAAGTCACTTTGGACATTTTTAGAAGTTTTGTTATTAATTTGTTGAAACCGCTGAGGGGTAGTAATAAAAGAAGTTGAAGCATAATGCTCGCCTCCAGTCTTGTCATAGAATGTCACTTGGTAAATCCTTGCCATTAGTGAACTTTGAGAATGAAGCAAAAACAATACTAACTGACTGCAACCTCCAGGTAGCGGACCTCAGTTACAATTTGGTAAAGGCCAAAAAGAAACTGTTAATTATGATTGGATCTGTACTATAGATGGCGTGAACTTACTTAAACTATATAGAAATCTTTATGACATTGATAGGAGGAAAAGGGGGACAGTGGCAATCTACATGAAAAGGTTCCCTAACCCCTATTGAAGCTTCCAGTTTCTAAGATGTCCGCTAAATATATTGCAAACAGGTGAGGTACTGCAAAAACGTGTTCAAAATAATGCTACTATTGGGGATTGTAGGTGTTGTAATATGGTAGGAGTGCTTCAAACAAGGTTCCATGTAGTGATTGAATTTGAGGCTGTGCAATCACGCAGAGAGGACTTGTAGACGGAGTATGTTCAACATTTTCAATATACAAGTGTGCCAGAGTTTTACAGTAGATTAAGTAGTGGCGAAGACACAGGATTTACTTACAGTGTAGTCAAACTGCATAAGGGGGCAGGGCTCATTGAGTTGAGATGGCAAAGAAGATGGGGTGGTTATGGGACTATGGACTACTTTGGGATTGCCTCTTGCATACTTGCTAACCCTACAGATTTAGGCAGTAGGCTACTGCTTTTGAAGCAGCCCTACCGCCTACAGATTTCAGTAACAGTTCCTACTGCTTTTTACAGTGGCAAGTAATTTATGTGATCCTAAGGCAGGCTCCAGGACAGAGCAAGCGACGCATTAATTACTCTGTCTATAAGTGGGCTGCTAGGTGAATACTTGGATTGCACTCAGACCAATCCACTGACCTGACAGCTGCGTGACTCTGTCCTGCACTCTTGCTGGTATGACCCTCAGGTGAACCAGCAGTGAAAGCAGTGTCAGAGTGTAACACCATCACACGCCGACAATTTGGTGTTAGCATTCAGAATTATACATTTTAACATTTCAACATCTTTCCATGTTCTGCTGTTTGTATGTTTTGTATTTTCCTGTGATGTCATTGTTATGGAAATTATTATTTTTCAAACTTGAAAAATCCTACATCTTTTTCGTCACATAATGTTGGCAAGTATGCTCTTGTTTCAGCATGTGTTTGAATATGTATTCTAAGTAGTGTGATTTTAAGCACTGTGAAATGAAATGTAGTGCTGCTAGCTACTTATGCGTGATTATGATATTTGTATTTAAAATGTATTTGAATCGTGTTTTAGCAATTTTAAGTGCTTAGAAACGTATATGTGTTTTTACAATATGCGATGAATTTGCTTTGTATAAGGTTGTTTTATATAACCAATATTACAATAAATACAATTAAAAAAAATAAAGGGCGTACGGGCTTCTATGCTGGAGCCAGATGGCATTGTAACCAAAACACTTCAAATATTTGCTTCCAAACTAGCAATCAACAGTTACTCTGAGTCAGGCGCTGTACTACTACTAACATTATGCCGGTTGAGAGGTACACGATTGTAAGCACATGCGCAGTCGGTTATTTCCGCTGCTTTTGGGTTGCGCAAGCTGTCCGTGACAGAAGGGTCATGCTTGATCACGTGAGGCATATCAGCTCGGGAAAAGGAGGAGCGTGCTGTCAGTCAGTGGCGGACGTGACGTAGTGTAGGTGGACTGTTGCTTGTCTGCGCTACTGTGTGGTCCTTAGCTTCTGCCATGGATACCTCTGCTAAGGAGAAAGAAGCTCTGGCTCTACTGGCTGAGGCAGACGGAAAGCTTCGGTCCTCCAAGTCCTTCTTCAGCGGCCTCTTTGGGTGAGGCGTGGAGTGGAGTGTGGGGATGCTGGCATTGTGTTAAAATATAGAGCGTAGGGGGTTGCACCGATCTAGCGAGGAGGGCGATGGTGGGGCATGTGCGGTGTAGAGAGCAGAATGGACATTTCCTAATGGGGATGGGATGCGTTCATTGCGACTTGGATAGGTAAAATGGTGTGGGTATGGAGTGGGTTGCCGTTCTTAGAAGGGTGCAGTGATGAAAGTCACTGGCTAGCAAGATATGCAGGGGGAGGGAGGTCTGTGATCTGATGCTGTTTTGCACGGTGGTGGCTTCAGGCTTCCTATCAATTTCTTGTAGTGACTGCTGGTTGGGTGGGGCCCGGGGAGCGAGGCGGGGGTATGCGTGGGATGGAGAGGAGGAGGTTATTGGGGATGAAGGGGTGGCAGGGCGAAGAGTGTCTGCGCTTGTTATTTTAAAGGGCGAGTACAAATGCAGTAGTACTAATAGACGACTATAAGTACTCTGGAATTGAACGGTCACCCACTTGAATAATAACATATATTTATTTTTCTTGCCTTTGTTATTGTAACTTCCCTTTTCGTTTCGTGTTGATGTCTCCTCTTTTTACCTTTTTGATCTCATGTTGGGGTGGCGATGAGTGTACATGCTAGGTCTTAAACACGTTGTCCAATGGTGCAGAATGGATGTGAATATATTGACATCCTACGGCAAATGCTTTAGCAAGGGCAAACATTTTTCTGTGAAGGGTGATTTTTTTACAGACATTTAAGATCTATGCCAGTGATAAACGTATCACGTTTCAATTATCACCTTAGTTAAGGTAGCTAACAAATACTCTCCTTATAGGTTGGGTGGATACCCACAGTTTCTTGTGCAGTACTACGAATGCACTGGGCTTTAATAGAAGCATTTGTAGACCATGGCGACGTCTCGTTAGGGGTGCATTTTAGGCAAAATCTCTGTAGTTCTACTGCTCTTTGGGTAAAGAAGAGATCCTATAACTGAAAATTACAAGACCGTTGAACTCAAATGTTTTTATTAATGGAAATATCTTAATCTAACATGGTGCCTCTATTTCAGACTTCCTGTATAGGTGTAACAGGGCCCCACAAACGGGCAGTAAACTAATAATAAACATTAACTTAGTTTGGAGTCTGACAAAATGATTTTTTTGTGTGCAATGTTGCCCTCAAAATCATTTCATCCATCACAAGGGATTGTGGAACTGTGCTCCTTATTGGAGACGTCCAGCAGCTCTGAGTTGATTGTGTACCTAAGAAACGTAATGTGTTTCTCTCTGCTAAGTTAGACATTCAGATACATCTAAAACAATACAGGAGGAGAAAGAAGGGACTGATCGTATCCCATTGGGCCTGGAGCCAATAAGGAGGGACCATTGACAATCCTCAACTCTTTAATTCCTTCCTCTAAGCCGTACGTAATTATTTTTGGGAATACATCATGCTATTGAGGCAAAAACGGTAACTGTGGTAAAAGTAGATACCTTGTACTTTCCCCATACATTCCTTTCCTATCTCTTGTGATTTCGGTCTCCCACCTGCATTTTGTCACACTAATATATTACCCCTTTTTTTTTTAGGAAGAAACCTACTCTATTATAATAACATAGCATAGTCTTTTAAATAATTTGTACAGCAAAATCTGTTGATGCCTAAAATCTAGTTTTCCAGACAAGACATTTAAATTGCAAGACTCTTAATGTTATATTTATAAATTATGCCTCTCTTTAGACAATTTAGTTAAAAGCATTTATTTTGAATGTCACATTTATTTATGATGCCTATTATATATGTGCAATTCCACATGATGGGTGCATATATTCCAACCTGTGTTGATCGAGTGGGCATATTTATTACCTATTATGAACACTTCATCTAGGTACCTGAAGTCTGTATTTCAGATATAAAGCCAAAATGGCTAGAGGAAATTGTATCTGGAAAGTCTACACGAGGAGCCAGTGAACACTGTTAAGGGACTGCCTTGAAAAACCCATGTGCAAAGTATTGCAGCGTTAGTACAACTTATTTCTGCACTTCCATAACTGTCATCAAGCTCTGTGAAATCTGGCATGCAGCCAGATGCAAGTAGTTATCTTGTGTTTGGTCCCTCTAAATTGTTTTTAAGAACTCTGATCTCCTGCGTGCATTGATCATTTCTGTGCGATGGGAGAGATGAAGATTGTAAAAAGGCTTGTAACCCATAGCTACATATTGATACTGGTTCTGAGCAGAAAAGTTGAATGTGCTCCCTCTTTGTATTTGTACCCCTCCCCCACAGCCCCCAATTCAAGGACTGCAACCTGTGTCTTAAGTTCCCTCCGCCTTGGACAAAAATAACCTATCCCACCAGAAGCTTAGATGAAATTACTGTAGTGTGCCTGAGTGTATACAGGGCATGGCTCAATGGACGCGTGTGGCTGGGGTTCTACAGTGCATGTCAAGTGTCGCAGGGGTTTGAATGTGGGTCTAAAAACAATGGCCAGATAAGGTTACGTTCTTTTTCATTATATTAACATTGCAGACTCTTTTGATGTTGACAACCTAAGACGTGTACAAGAAGTCTTTGCTCTGCCAACAAACCGATATACATTTTTGACACCGTGAAGACGGAAAACTGATTCTTTAGTGTCGGTATCATGACGTTTGTTGCTAGAAATGGGCACATTATGCACATGTTATTGTTTCAGCTAAATTGAAATGTTATTGGGAGTACAAGAAAACAAAAACAAGAATGAAGGTACAGGTGTAGAAGGTGTAAAGCAAAACGATATACGTTAAGCCTAATTAAAAACGAATTGGATTACCGGCCAAGTGTGATGAGCGCAGATTGCGTCTGCGGCCACTATGCGCACACAGGGATTCACAGAAGAATTCCATGCTGCGCGCACAGTGTGAGCCTGCTGCACTTTTCACCCACAAACATTGTTAAAGCCAAGAGATTTTGTACTGGGTGAGAGTTGAGGTAGGAATCAGTCAACGGCCAATTATGGCCTTTGGCATGCTTGGTGGGGTTTTCGAGGAAAAAGATGGTTTTAGCTTTGTTGATCTTCAGGTAGGCGTTTTGCAGCTGCTTTTGAGACAGATGGTGCTTGAGTCGATGGATGCCGTTGATGGAATTTGCTGTTGAAGGAATTTATCAAGAAGCAAATCTGCATGTCCTCCATGTATTGGTGCATGTTAATGTATTTTAGGTCACTTTGTTTTTACTGTTAAGGGGATTTTGGAGGCTGGGCTGTTTGTCTCACTACCTCCTCTAGTCTATGTCCAAGTTTATTTAATGGCCTTTTTAGTTCTTTTGATTAAATCTGTAGTTTATTTGGCATAGTCTCTTCTGTTTGCCCATTCCCCTCCTCACTATAGCACCTCATACGCTACTTTTTCCCCCTGAAACTTTGCATCATAATCTGAGATAGCGATAGGGACAAAGGGGCCGAGGCTACAATTGAAACAATACTGATCCTTTTGCCCTCCCCCCCCCCCCCCCGACCCCAATATACCTCTTTTTATGAGTGGTATTTCAGAGCGTTAAGGTGGTGGTTGCCAGGGCAAGATTCAAGAAGAATGAGAGCCAAAGCACACTTTCCATAAGACAGCGTGGGGTTGGGTGAAGTAGGCTGTGGGACAAATGAGTAATTGAAGTGACTGAGAAATGCAAATCATAGCATGAGTTACATAGTCGCTGCATAAATTCTTTTAGGTGCAGAAAGCGACCTTTGCTTACTTAGCCGAGTACAGCCTGGGAGGTTCCAGTACTGTTGGTATGGCGTAGAAATGCCTCCTTTCATTTTTAACCCATACATGTGTATGGCTTGTCTTCTCCACCAAGGTTTGAAAAATATGTTGAGGGATAATATTTTGAGAGAATTTAAAATTTCTTCCAAATTGGTTTGGTAGATTACTGTAACGGATATTATTCAATAGTGTATTACAAAGTTCCCAATGACACTTTGTCACTGTTTTAAAATCTATTACTCTTGATGTGATTTTTATTTATTTATTTATTTTTTTCCACTGTCGGGTTCTTACATGCTGGGAGCTGATTTGCGCTAAAAGCTTGTATTTTTTTAATGCCGATTTTAGTATGATAAGATTGTATTAAGAACAGTGTCTAAATCCTTCGATTTAGACCTTTCTTTCCTCTCTATGCATGGGATTAATTGGTTCCTTTCATACCGCAGTGATAAATTGCTGCGTGCCTCACTGCTTTCATATACAAGGTTGTTGTATTCAGCAACCCATCGTTTCTGAAACAGTTCATTATTTTTCTTATCACGGATCTGTATGAAACGGTTGTGCTGTGAGCTATGGGTTAAATGCAAACCTATAGCATTTAGTTAACTGTCGTCTCAAACATGTATTTGTGCTTAATTCTCTATCCCAGTCGCTTCGTTGTGCGAGCCTTTTGCCCTGCAGCCTCGAGTCTCACTGACTGAGGCTATAGGTTGTCAGTATCTGTCAAGTACAGATTGATGGGGCAGAATGATGTCCTTGGAAGCGAACGGGCCCAAGATCCTTGCACCCTATGTTGAGGCAGAAGATGCTGCCATCCAGTATTATTTGCATTGGTTTCTTTTTGAAGCGTCACATTTGAGGTATTATTTAATTTATTTTCTGAGCATAATAGTATAGAAGTGTGTGTGCGGATATTGTGCAATATTTTCTGTTGCTTCAGGTTTTTATATCTGCTTAGCTTGATAAAGGACAGTCCTGCCACAGCACATCCTGTTGACTGCTGATTAGCTTCAGCGCGTGTAATGCTTTTGCTCGTAATCTATGCAGTTAGATCCGGCCAAAGAGGCAACAGCTTCTGACGCTTTGGCTGTTGGGAGATCAAATAGTTCTCCTAATGGGATCGTCTTAACATCTTGAGTCTGGGCACCGTGCACAAATGTTCTCTGGATGAGCAAGCTGTTTAATGGTAATGATATTGGTGATATCGCCCTGAGGCGAATGAAAGCTTAAGTCAGCAATGCTGAGATTTGAAACTGCACCAGCAAAGTTCCAAACAGATCTCCAGAGTGCATAATCCACTGCGCTATCTTATAGCTTCAGTGATGCCTCTGGATAGCCTGACGTTTTGTTATCGTACTTATGAAAAGTGCTTCGCCAAGAAGAACTATACAAATGGGAATGTTGATGGCTGAAGAAGACTTGTTTCTGGGTGCTTTACTAGTCATAACGTTTGAATCTGGCAACACAAAGCATCGGGTTGCACTTTTAAGGTCAATATATCAGTTTCTTCATTATTTGTGTGGCCAGGGTTCGAAATTTATATTTGATGAACATGAGCTAATACTAGCTCTCATGGGTGTCCGTCCATGAAAACCCAGTAGGCAGGTGCTAGTGCAGGGGAGCCAGGAGCGAGTATACTGCACACTGCAAATCTAACTTTGACACGAGTTACAAACTTTAACTTTTTGGCCATTATGTATGATCCATTATGTTTAAATGTTAGGAGATCATTAGGTTTAAGTGTGCAACCCAAAGTGTACATAACCAATGCAAGCTAAATAACTGTTTCAGAGAAGACGGCCACGTTTGTACATGGGGCTATCCATTGAGAAGTTTTCCTTATCTTGAACATTGCTTCCTCAGCCCTTGCCTTCCTAAACCGCAAAACGTGAAATAATCATGTTTATATTGTCCACTAGGGAATACATGTAGGTAATATTAGAATAAGTCGTCCAATTATTGTGGGGTAGTATGTTCCAAAATGTCCTTTGTAGTTTTACCTACCTAATTTTCGATGTTTTATTTTAAGAAATGTTTGTTTTAACCTCCGTACGTTAATTAAAACAAGGGGGCAAGGGGTGGCAGTAATAGGCAATGATTACCGAGAAGACAAGTAGAATGGGTGGGGATAGATTAAATCGCCAGGTTTTCATTAGTTTTCTGGAGAGTGTCTGGGAGGCAAATTGATCTTCCACAACCAACAAGAGGTTCCACAATTTGGGAGTTGCAACAAAACATGTATTTGATTTCTTCTGTTCAGTTAACTTGAGCTGTGAATCTTGTGTAGACGCAGGTCCACCGATTATAGGACTTTGTCGGCGGAGATCATGCTGGAGATCATTACATTGTCATGCTGGGTGCTGACAGCTACAGGATGTAGTTGGAGGTGGCACAAGGATTTCTTTTGAAGCAATGACAATTAGAGGTTTCTGAACACGTTATAGTGTGGTGCACTGGGAGCAGGTGGGGAAGTTCAAAAGCTCAGGTTCTGCCAGTGAGCATGTCCAAAACCCGTTTCAGACTTTTTGTGCATATGTTTATAGAACTGATTGAAGAAGCATGAACAATCTTGATCCCAAGTGTATGGCTAAAGTTTGTCCATAAAATAGCAGTCCAAAGAGTGAGTTAAAATATTGCCATCCTTTGGCACAGGTTCCACGCTTTAGCAGAAGTGCCTCATTCGATCAACCATGAAACAAAAGGTGTTCAGCAAGCTTTCCGATTTTATATGCTTTTTTGCTTACGTCAGTTTAGCTCCCTAGAAGTACATTCATTTTGGTGGTTTGGGTAGTGGAAATATATTGCCTTCCAGGATAAAAAAAAAAACATGCTGAACATGGAACCAATGGTGATTATTGCTTTTATAGCCGGAACTAAGTCTGTGATCAGATTGCAGAGGTATTGCTGATTTACAAAGATTTATTTATATATTTTGATGTTTTAAGGGTGCATGTCTAACACTGCATTTCTGTACATGTTCATGTTTAGGCTAGCTTGCTATAGATCTTGGCACAATCAACTACATATTGAAGAACCCAAAGTCTCCTTAATTGTTATGGTTTTTGTGAGTCTCAGGCTATTGACTGCAAATTATTTAGGTCTGTTAATTTGAATGTGGCTATAGCTGTTTGACTACATGGATGACTATGTACAGATTAAACTCTGCTGTATTGAGCTATTACTTTTTTCGTTGCCTTGTGAACCTATATGCTTTTGCTGTTTTAATTGATTTTCATCTTATTTTCTTTTGTACTAGCATTTTGCAGTTAACAATACCCCCCACCCCCGATATCCTGAGCTGCTACACCTTTAGAATGTGAGATAGTACAACAAAGTCCTTAATTTAACAGTTATTTGACGGGCATTATGCAATGTCCAAAATCTGAATGTTCGGGCACAATTGAATCCGATAATCATTCCTCAGATAGTCCAACAATACACCCCAAACTGTCCTGAACTTTTGTCTCCCTGTATACTCTGTGACCCATTCCATGGCCAATATATGCCAAATTCTATTTAACCATATTCTTCCAATCCGGGCAATCCAAAGTAAAGCCGCCAGGGTCCAAACCATACATGCCTTAAAGCAAGCCCTTCCTTGTGGTGCTTTATCCTTTGTCCAAAGGCCCAGAAGACATTCCCCTATCACCATGGGCGTATCTAACCCTACCACTTCCTGCATTGTTGAGCACACTTGACCTCAAAATGATTTCAAGACCAGACAAGACCACCCAATGTGGAGCCAGTACCCCTGCCCCTTACATCTCCGCCAGCATGCTGGGGATATCTCCAGATACATAGATCTGAGCCTCTCCAGGGTAGAATGCCATTGGGTGAGGATTTATACCACATCTCCCTTAGTTGAATGGATCGAGTGAGCTTCGGAATATTGTCCCATAAAACCTAATTCCTCTAATATTTGTCGACCCAGGGTACCTTCCAACTTTCCCATATAAAACCACCTCTACTGGGAACCCCCTTCAGATATTCATGCATAAATAAATGTGTATCCCCTGAGTGAGATGAAATGTATTTTTTAAATGCAGTGAGTTGTCTACCAGCTAATTTATTAAGGGGGTGTTCGGCCCAGTGTCGCGGCTGGTAATAGCAAAGCCTATCCCCTTCCGTGAGGCCGAAAGATTGTTTACACTGCTAAAAGGTTTTAACTTCCTGACCATGTATCAAATATTTTAACCTTAAGCATCCTGTCTGCTTCCACTTCCCAAGGCTCTCGCCTCCATCCCTGGAGTGAACTAGGGATTCCCAAGAAGTGGTGTGAGTGGACCCGGAATTGTTGAAATATGGCTCTGTTTAACCACGTCATCTCACACCTCTCCACGAAGTGTAGTAATCCGCGATGCAATCATACTCGGAGGCTTATCCTCCCCAGCTAACCATAAAACAGCGTCTAATGGACCCCCAGCACTACTTTATCCATGGAAACCCTGAGTTTACTATAATCCTCCGTAGCCATTGTTTCAGCACCCGCAATTAGGCTGCCCAATAGTACAGTCTAAAATCGGGAACGGCCTCCCCTATTCCCCAGGGCCATTAGTTTGCTGGGTCTTTCATTATGCCATATAAATGCTGCTAATAGGTGGTTGAGTGACTTAAAGAGATTCTCGGGTAGAGACGCCGGCAGAGCTTGAAATAAATAAAGAAGCTGTGGGAGGGTCACCATGTTCCTCCATCATCCACGATATCTGTATTGGATTTCAACGTCGCAAGAGTGTTAAGTAAGCAGGGATAGTTTGCCTCCACATAGCGCTGCCATAGATTTCGTAATGTAAATCCATAAGTATTTGATTTTTCTCTTCTGCTGCTGGTAATTGGGTACACCCCCGTATCTCTGCTACCTTTTCCTTCAATAGGGTAAGATTTTAATATTTCTGATTTTGTGTATTGATTTTTAAAGCCGACACTTCACCAAACTAAGTGAATTCCGATGCCATCGCCTTTAAGGACTCTGCGGTGTCCGAAAGAGCCAACAGCATATCATCGGTAAATGCCATTGTTTTATGTTCTCGCCCCCCAAAATGAATACCTTTCACGCCCGGTGCTTCTGGTAAACGCTGCTGAAGGGGTTCCAGATACATCGCATAGAGCAAGGGAGACAGTGGACACCCTCATTTGGTCCCCCTCTCCATTGGGATAGGGCCAGAAAGCTGTCCATTAATGGACGGGTGCAGTGTGGAGAGGGGATTTGATAATTGGCTTGTATCCTCCAGAGGTAGCGTTCCCCAAACCCCATACTTATCGTTTCTTAAGAGAAATGACCATTCCACCCGGTCAAATGCCTTTTTTTAAGCATCTAAAGCCAGGAGAACCACTGGAATCCCACTCCTCTCAGCCTTTTTCTATTAAATGACAAACCCTTCTTGTAACAAGTTTGGCGTTGCTTAATAAAACCCGCCTGATCAAGTCCTGTTAAGGTTTGAGGTCTATCCTCCAACCCAGAAGCCAAAATCTTGGTATATATTTAGAGTCCATATTAATTAACGCTATTGGGCGATATAGCCTGCACCGTGTTGGGTCTTTGCCCGATTTTGGGAATATCGCAAGTTTAGCCTGATCCATTAAGGCTGTAATGTGCCCAGTTCTTTCAAAGGAGTTATACATTTGTGTTGAATGGGGTGGGGACAATATTTTTCTGCCATTTCCTATAGAAAATGGCAGTGAAGACACAGGAAACGGACCCTTATTCAAGAGAATTTTCCAGTAGCTACACTAACTTCCTCTGCTGTGATATTCTTTTCTAGATCTTCCTTGTCTTCTCTCTGCAACATCGGATCCGCCAGATAACTATTCTGCGGCTCGTCTCGTCCCAAGGCCTATCTGAGGAATAAGCCCCATAGAAGCGTTCAAAACGCCCTAAGATTACCTTTTGTATCTACCACATCCTCCCTAATTCCTAAGATCGTTTGGGCTGCTCCACGCTGTCTTAGTTGTCATGCTAGTCCCTGCTCTATTCCCCTTTACATAGTAATGTTTAGCTCTAAGAACGGTCCGCTCCACCGTTCTAACCCTTAGTAACTCAAGATGCCCTGGAATTGTTCTTTAGATTTTCATTGTATCCCTCGTTGGATAGTTAACCATTTTCGGTATGATACCCTTAAGTTGTACCTCCGTCCTCCTCTAGCTGCCAGCACAGTTTTTCCCTCAAGGCCTTGCCTGTAATCAATTCCCCCCTCATTACGCCTTTGAAGGCATACCACCATATACCCGGGGAGGTATCCGCCATCTCATTCTCTCTAAAGTAGGTCTGAATCTTCACCTCAATCTCAGTTGACGAGACTGTGTCCGCTAGGATCCATTCCGGTAATACCCACTGCCATAGCCCCCTTCGGTGAAGTGTCATGTTTACATCGCACTCCAAGGGTGTGTGATTGCCCCCATGGATACTTCCCAGATTCGTCCTGCCAGTCGGGAGAACACCCAAATATCTATACGTCACTGGGTCCTATGAACATGCAAATAAAACATGAATCCCACTTCCTTACCCCTACAAACGTGCCACACACCGACTAACCCCAATTGTTTGAATTTTTCTCTAAGGTGTTGGGACGGTGTGCCCGGTGGCGATTTCCTACTTGACTTCTGTCCATCTCTGCATCCCAGGCTATGTTTAAATCCCCCGTCAATTTAACGTGCCCCTCCGTGAAATTTTAAAGTGCCGCCAAGTTGACCCTGAGAAAACCATACTGTCCAGAATTAGTGCATCATGAAAAGCAGTTTCCAAAAAAGCTACCCTGCTTGTTGCACATTCAGCTGGAGACAATTCTTGACACAAAGTGATGTTACCATCTTTTTAACATATATAAAAAAAAAATGGTAATGGTCAGTCAAATGAACACTATTACATTCACTCCCATAAACATATATAAAAACATAGACCTCTTGGTGATACACTAGTATAACATAAGAAAATCACTTAAAGAATGTAGACAGCATAAGTCCTATTGTTCCTTCCTTGGGCCGTTTCATTTTTACTGCTCCCAGTCGCTTATCTTTCAACAAACAAGGGTGATATTAGTAACCTATGAGTGACTTTTTACAATTTCATTTTAACACAAAAAACCCTCAAAGAAGTGTCGACAGTTAAATGTTTCTGGCTTTGTTGTTCTACTTTCAACCTTCTTGGGTGAATCAAATTTAGGTGATAGTTCAAGGTTGTCTTCAGGACACTTGATCCCTTGATGGAGTGAACGTGATCTAATATGAGGATTCTTGATTGTGTCAGTGCTGAACACCCATGTCTACAAAGTAAGTACAACAGAAAACTTTAAAAGCTGACCAATATCATACATATCTATTTTTTTCACTTTTTGTCCAATTCGTTCTACCAACTCATCTATTCTAAAGTGCACAACTTCTTCTTTCTTTTCGTTCATTTTAACTTTCAATTCATTCATTTATATTTTGTAATATTTCCTTATCACTAGCTTAATACGAAAAACATGGGGGGGTTCTATCCCCGAGGATCATTGTGACCAATGATATACCAAAGACGAAACAACATTTGTTTATTAGATCCGTCATTGGAAAACATGTAGTTGAGCCTTTTTTTTCCTATTTATTTTTAATTTTATTTTTTTTTTTTCCCAAGTCGACCAGAAAAACAACTATGCCATTTAGTTACTAGTTCACCAGGTCCTACTGACAACATTCATATTGAACCATTATTTTATAAACTGCAGAGTTTGTAATTATAGCGCCCACCTACATAGGCATTGGCTATTAAACCCCTTTGCACAACATTTGTACCTTGTCCAATTCTTTTTCGGTGATGTCCGGAAGGTAATCGGACATTCGCTGGTTATTGCTCCTTCATAGGTTATCGCACACACCAAGCCTGTAAAAAGACCATAATCAGGTCGGAACAGTCATGCGTATATAAAACTAGTAACACACCAGTTTATTCAACAAAGTACGTGGGCAAGGATCTTCTTAATTACACTCCTACACGTATAGTAGTTGTAAGCCGTCAGCCTTTCCTTTCCTCCCTTTCACTGGCGTCTTAGCGTGAATGACGCTGTAAAAGACATATAAGTGCCCAATTCTTTAAATAATGTTATTAACTAATCAGGTAATACTAGGGTCGTGAGGTACAGTTGAATCCCCACCAGTTCTGTACCACTTACTTGTTAATTATGATCCCATGGACATACATGTATGCACAGCCGCTTCTCGTACATTCAAAGTTTTCGCTGTTGCGGTCACATTTTTTTAAAGCGTGTGAAAAATAACATGCACGCATCAAGATGTGCAGTGGTTGGATGCCATATTGGATGTACTTTAGTGTTGTGCATCGACAGTGTTATTGATGCCATTGCTATTTCGCTACAAAGTGACGAGGTGGGCAGAAACGCATATATTGAATGTAATTAGGTGCATATACTATCGCTATGGTAAATACCACCGTCTTAATGCAAACCTTAATGAATAGGTGTCTCATTAGCTTCTCATTCATGAAACCCAGAATCATCTTCGGGATTATTCCTAAACGCTATCAAAGCCCCTATTTTTTTCGCCTGAAAAAGGGTACCCCCTTAATCTAATTTGCAATTGATCTTTCCTATGTATATGGGTTTCTAAAGGAATGAGAAAATTTGGTTTCTCGCGCCTCAAAAAAATGCTCCATCACGTCGCTTTACAGCTGAGTTTAGCCCTCTAATATCGTACATGGTGATTTTAAAACCCTTAACAATTGCCTAGCCTTTCAAATTTCATCCTCCTCCTTTGCCCCCATTGTCACTGGCCCACGCTGGGAACCCCTCATGTTGGTGTGACCTTTACCTCTGAAAGTGTATATATAACCCATGTTCGGACCATTGTACCTCTTACTGTCTTGCCAGCCTCCTCAGTTCCCACCAGCTCACGTGCCCAGCAGCTCTGCCTCCCATTCACACCTCTGGCCCCCCCATCTGCCTTGTAATGACCCAGGCTGGTTCATGGGTCCTAGTGACTACTAAAGGGAAAATCCCGACTATGTACTGGTAAACTACCTGCATCCACCAACTGTGGCGAGATAACCTAACCCTCTCCCTAAGATCCCAATCGGGCCCCTGATCCAACCCCCAACCTGGACCCATCTGCTGATAATTACCCTTGGTCACCCCACCAAATCTGAGTCTGACATCCCGCCCTCAATCACCAGTGTACCAGATCCTCCTCTCAATCATCCCTCTGTGCATGGTGTGTCCGCCGGCTTTTCGCAGCATTTCGGGACCTGGGCTTTTCTATTGTCTCGCTTCACAGCGGACCATTGCCGCTGCGGGGTGGTTCGACTCCCTAAATCCTGTTTCTCGGTCCGGTCACTGCTCTCTGGTGCTACCACATCCGGACCTTCTTTGCATGTTGTCACTCTGCAATGCCTGCCTTTCCAGGAAAATAGCAAACCAAAAGGGGAAAAGTCCACCTATATCGAATCTTTTCCCGATTTTAAGAATGCTGGTAACTGGTCCCATCCGCCTCCTTTTGAGTAAAGTGAGAGCTGTACTTCCAAGCCATTGATGGTCAAAGACGTGCCTGCACGTGCTGCCCTCAAAACATCTTCATTTTGTCCATAAGAAGTGAACGCTGCTAAAACATCCCTTGGTTGGACCCTTGGCTTTTTCCTTCCGTTCCCACTCTGTGAATCCTATCGAAATAAATCTTATCTGAGGGAATCTCCGATAGCAGGTCGGCACAAAAGGTTTGTATTGATTGCTTAAGATATTTGTCCACAATCTCTTCCGAAACAGTCTTAAAACGAATGTTCAAGCGCCTTGATCTATTCTCGAGATCTCTGCACTGAAGCTCTAAATTGTGCGACATGCGTGCTAGTTAAGGCTTCATTGTTTTTCAGATTATCTTCAAATTCCTGCAAGGCTCGCTCATTAGTGTCTGCTCGCTCTCCTAATTTCGAGATTTCATCTTTTATTTCCTGTCAGTTTTTTTAAAGAGGAAATCTGCTCCAGTAAAGATTCTTGAAGAGTTTCCTTGAAAGATTGTTGGTCGTCCGCTAGATATGGCATCGCTTCTTCTTTGGTAATTGTCATTGTATCCCCATGATCTGGAGTCTCCTCCTCTTGTTTCGGTAATCATGGAGAATGAGCCACACTTGTAGTTCCCTGTGCTTGTCTGCCAACACCTGGTGATCGTACCCTCAGCCCCCCTTAGCGATTGTGGTAGGCTGTACCCTTATTCTGTCCTCTTCCTTTTAGTTTTTGGCATGTGCCTCCCAAAAACGTTTTCTACTTGACAATCCCTGATCACCATCCGATAGGATCCATGTACCTAGGTGTGCTGGTCCTGCCCTCAAAAACCATGGTGGGGACGTCTCTCACTCCATTGACTTACAGACTGGTTGCATACAGTTGGCCCCAATCCACCTTGTTTCGGTGACAGTGATGCCTGCGACCGTAGACTGCTTAGTCTGCTGGTTGCGCTAAGGAGTTCTATTATGAGTGGAGCCCAAATTCCAGCACTATTTTGGGCCCTTTCGCATTACACCCAGCAGGGTTGTTCTCTTCTACGTAATGTAAGGCCCCTTTGTGTGTCTTGACATGCTGTCATGATGCCTACCCCCAGGCATCTGGACCAAGTCCATCAGCCCCGGAAGCAGGCATCTAGACATTTAGTAAAACCTCAGCAGCCCTGGCTACGGGCTATCTGGGTTCAGGCCTGGCGCCTAAGGCGCCAGGCTCATAGTCATTACTTACCTCAGGCAGACCATGCTGCAAATGACTCCAATCCAACATGAAGCCTGAAAGGGACTATTTTTCTACAGGGACTATTTTTTACTCTGGTGTGGTTCTAGGGACTTCTTACCTGGGACTACTTTTGAGGCTATTTAAACCACACCCGGCATGCAACACACGCTTCGCGTTATTCTGCATCCAGCAGCGTAGCACTCGCTGTGCCTGCAATCTGCATCCAGTCTTCTGCCACGCCCGCCTCGATTCCGGAGCTCCTAAAACAAAGAGGAAAGAAAGGGACAAGGTTAGAAAACGAACTTATTTCTATTCCACACCTGATTCTGGATCCATCTTGTCTCCGGACCTGTAAAGAACATAATTTCTGCACGCGCCGCACCTCCAGCTGCAGTGCCGCGCCATACTCGCCAGTCTTCACAGCATCCTTCGGGTCGGCGCTGCCTCCATCATTTCTTCGCCGAACATCGGCACCTAGGAGACCAAAAGAAAACCACAAGCTGAGCCGAGGGAACCAACAAATCTAATTCTTACCACCATAGACTTACCTGATTTACCACCGGAGGCATCCTTTTGTGACTCTCCATATTTTCACGTGCTGCATCTGTAAAGAGAGACATAACACGTTTTCCTTGTGCAACATTTACCGGACAGCGCCTGGTAATACAGACTCTTACCTGAGCACCACCAGCTGCCACAAGAGCATCTTTTCACGAGCCAGCTGCAAGACAAGGAAGGGGGGGGGAACAAGAGTGAACATCGGACATATTGAACACTATGAAGTTAATACTTACTGGTCCTCACCAGGAACCTCAGAGTCCATACTCTCTGGAACGCTCCCGAGCCTTCAAACCAGTGAAATAACTGGAATCGACGCGAACCTGCAAATCCACGCAGGATGGAGAGCTCATCTTTCAAGAATATAAGGTGAGATTGCTGTGAGGGCATTTCGGAGGTGATTAATTGGGGAGGACTGTGGGGGTGCCATCACTTGAATCCACAAGTGGCTAAATCCATCTCTCCACTTGCAGGAGAATATTTCTACGGGTTAAGCAGACAAGATTAGGAGGGCAGATCCAGTCAGTCATCGCTGCACTACGCATCACGTGGGTGGAGACCGCAGCTGTCCGGGTCTGACAGACGCCCCTGTGGGAGCCAGGTGAGCGTAACACGTGCACCCCCTCATCACCAAATATCAGAAAAAGGGCCCTCCCCTTTGCTGCTAATATAGAGGGAAATATACAAAAATGTCACTCATTTGTGCACCCCCAGTCACTGACTTTGGGGGGCACACAAAATACTGACTCCCATTACCGCGCCCGAGCAGGGGCTGCAGGGGTGTCCCCCGCTTATCCTTGTGGTGAGCGGGGGGACAAGAAAGTAAAAAAATAAAGCACCCTGCGGCATCTGCTCCGACCCACACAAGTAGGAGGAACCAACGCCGCAGGGATAGCGGGGAGTCGGTGGCGCACACAGGTGTGCTGCCGTAAAGGTAAGTGGTGTTGGGGGGGAGGGGGTAGGAAGGAGGTCGGTAGGGGTGGACGGGCTGGGGGACGTGGGTAAAGTGATTTCATCATTGCGCTGCGTCGTAATTGGCGTCGGTGCAGTTACAGGCGGCACAGTGATCATAGATTCATTTAGAGGTCCCAAGTCATAAGGGGCTTCCCCTTGCTGGTAATACCTGGGGCCTTCCTGCGGCACTGGAGTGAGTCCCCCACCCTGTCACCACTTCTATGATGGAATGTCGTAATAGCCTCACTCCTCCTCACATATGCTGCATTCCATTCTGTAGCTTATTGTACTCATTAACTGGCACAGGCTTCAGCTCCTCCTCACCTGCGCAACACTCCGCACGGTAGACTTTTGTAATTCTTGGCAAGCACAGGTCTCAGAGGCCTGCGCTATTCTCCTTCAGTCCTCCGCATCAGTGCTTTATGCCACGTATTTGTATGTATGCAAATAAAGTAAAGCTAAACTTGATATCGCCCCAATGTGCAGGTCCAGTCTCTTTTAAACTTCTTGACAAGACTTTAGGACTAGTGGTTGTTCATTTTCCTTGGGTTCACACTGCGCGCCCTAATTCTTGGTGCTCTCCCCAACGGCACACGCGTCGTCTTCTCTACTGCTCACTGTCCAGGAGAGTGTTGCCGAACAAGCTCACTTGTCAAACTTTGCAGGCTTTACCGCTAGTCGGTCCTTGCGATCCCTGGGAAGTTTTCGCCTCGTCACTAAGTCTGGTCCGGCTGTGGGAAAAGTTCCTCAGTCTCTTTCCCGTGTGGCTCTCGCACTACCTGCTGCAAAACAAGGTTGAATCTCATCTTGCTGAGGTGTTCTGGTGCTGCTTGCTGATTTTAATCTGACCTGCTTTATTACGGTGCGCACTGCGTCCCTCGCTGACGGGCCGCTGCCGGATCAGCTGCTCAAGAGGGCCGCCATGCCCTATGCAGTCTCCGATCACCTGGCTGTCACCTATTCCATCATGAATTAGCCCTCAGTATTCATGGTCACACCCGCCGTTTCCACTCTTATGGGGGCTGCAAACTATGCCCTTTTCCGAAGGTGGGAGGGAAAGCACAGACGAGCTAAAATCTATGTATCCGCGTTTATACGACTTGTGTAACGCCCGCAACTGAGAGGTACATTTGTTCATCGGTACACAGCTAACAGTGAGGTGGCTGAACTATCCCCTTGCATGATTACATTGTATGATTCTGTAGATCTGTCCATGTTACCCTAGTCTGGTGTTTCCGCAGTCGTCTGGTGTTTCCGTGGTCATCTTTGTATAGCTCTTCTTGGAGAAATTGTTGGTCCAGAGCCCATAAATCCACGGGGTGGAAACCAGTTGTCATAGAGGGAATATAGGCAACTTCCATATCGTGACAGTACGCTACGTCCTTCAGCCATTCCTTCACTCTGGGTGCTGGACCTTTCCACATGCCCTTTCAATTCTACTTCGTGCCAGCTCCAGTAGCAAGCTCTCCAGTTTTCCGGGTGAATATGGGAACAGATCTAGCACATCCCGATAATGCTATATGATGTGATCTGATATGGCATTTATAACGCGCCTATACACAAGTGTTTCAAAGCGCAATGAGGCAAGGGAGGGGGAACAAAGGGAAGACGGACAACAATCCTACTAGGCCAGGTGACATTGAGATCGCGCAAGTGCAGGGGAGGGGGAGAGGAAAAGTGCGAGGGGCCAGTGCAGTACATGGGAATCACACAGTAAAAGAATTAAAATGAATTAAAAGGGAGGCCAGCTGGTGGCAAGGGCAAGTGCAGAGATCAAGTGTCAGTACTGGTAGGGGACTGTTGGGATACAGAAACAGACCCCTAGTGCAAGGGTTGCCAGGGGGGCAACCAGTGCAGGAGTGGAACTGGCGGCGAGGACACCTGGGCCCGAGATCCGAGGGTACCCAGGTGACGGTGCAGTTTCAATTTCAACCAGGAGTTCAGCAGGGGAGAGGAAGAGAAAGCAGAAGCAAAGAGGAAGGTCTTGAGGTGCTTCCGGAACCAGAGATGGTTCTCCAAGTTTCAGAGAGGCAGGGAGGCTGTTCCAGAGGGAGGCCACAGCCGAGGAAAGAGATCGATCACCAACTCGTTGCTTGGAGAAGCGACGGACCCTGTGGCAGTTGGAGGCAGAGGAGCAAAGGGCTCGAGAAGGCAGATATTTATGAAGAGAGAGTTGAAGGTATTGAGGCCCCAGCCCCCAGAAGGCCTTGTGGACAATGCAGAGGGTTTTTAACTTAATCCTTGCAGCCACTGTGAGCCAGTGCAGAGATTTCAGTCCTGGGGAGATACGATCCCTGGGCTTGAGGCCAAGGACCAGTCTCGCAGTCCTGTTGTGGATCAGTTGTAGAGGACAGAGAGTAGAAGCAGACAGATTTAGAAAGAGGCTGTTGCAGTAGTCTAGCCTACAGAGAACCAGATCTCTGGAGACAGTGATCTTCTGGGGGAAGGTGAGGAAAGGAAGAATACCTGAGGAGGTGCAGTTGGTAGTGTGACTTCTTAGAGAGGTCAGAGATATGAGGAGAGAAGGAGAGTGTGGCGTCGAAGATGACCCCTGAGGTTTTTAGCCTCACAGGTGGGAGCAGTAAGGGGGCCAAAAGAGGCCGGCCAGAGAGGAAAGGAGGGAGCAGATGTGCAGATGAGGAGAATCTCGGTCTTACTGGCATTAAGGCAGAGATCATTGGCGGCGCACCACTGCTGGATAGCAGTCAGAAATGAGGGATGGACAAGAGGTGGCAGAGTGGAGCCTGAAAATGAGTGGTGTCATCCGCATAGCAATGGGGCAGAGAGCGGCAATGCAGTGGGCAAGAAGTGCCAGGTATTGGTTGAACAGCCAGGGACAGAGGTTGGACCCCTGGGAACACCACAGGTAGAGAAGGAGAGAGAGGAGAGGAAGGACCCAAGTTGGACCTGGGAGGGTCAGTCGGAGAGGAAAGAGGTTAGCCAAGCCAGGGCATGATTAGTGATACCCAGGTTATCACGGAGACGGTTGAGAAGGATGGCATGGTTGACCGTGTCGAAGAGAGATCAAGTAGGATGAGGACACGGGGGGTGGGGGGGTGGAGGAGGGTGTATTAGAATCGAGGTTGGAGAGCAGGTCTTCATGGATGTTCTGGAGAGCAGTTTCCATGCTTCTGTCGGTTCTGAAGCCAGACTGATGGTCATGGAGGCAACCAACAGATTCAGTGTGAATATTAAGCTGGGAGATGGCCAGCTTTTCCAAACAATTGCCGAGGAAAGGAGTGATGGTGATCGGGCGATAGTTAGCCAAGCAGGAAGGGTTTCTTAAGAAGAGGGTGCACAAGAGAGAGCTTCAGGGGGGAAGGGAAGACTCCAGTGGTGAAGGAGTGGTTGCAGAAGTCAGCCAGAGCAGGAGCCAGGTGTCAATGTGGTCCTTAATGTTTTTGGAGAAACAGGGGAGAACCTGTTTTGATGAGACTTTCATAGGTCGAACTTGTCTAGAAACCTCCTCTGGGGAGAACATGGGAAAGGCAGAGAAGGAGGGAGGAGGGGTGGCCAAAGAGGGGCCAGAGGAACAGCAGAGACTAGAGGGAGGAGGGAGAGGACCGTATGTCCTGAGTTTTAGATATGAAATGAGAAGCCAGGGCAGTGCAGAGGGCCTGGGAGGGGACCGGAGAGGTAGAGTCATGCAGCAGGATTGTCCATCTCCTTGCAGATTTTAAAAAGTTTGGCTGAGTTGTTGGATGCCACAGATACACGGGCTTGAATGTGGGCTCTCTTCTTGGTGCAGTCAGAGAGGCGGTATTGCCTTTGGAGCAGGTGGCAGGCCAGTTTGTCAGAGTATGTACCGGAAGTACGCCATTTCCTCTCACCCACCCTGCACTTGCGTTTAAGGGTGATGAGGTCTGCGTTGTACCAGGAGTTTTTGGGCTTCATGCGGATCCTCCTGACTGGGGCAAGAACATCAAGAGTATCTGATATAGCAGAGTGGAGCATGGAAAGGGCTGTTGGGGTGAGAGACAGCCAAAGGGTGAGGAGGGGGTGAGAAAGTGGAGGCGAAAGCTTCAACTGACATGACTCATTGGGTCAGAGGGACAGAGAGGCAACACGGACGTCCCCAGAGAAAATCCACTTGAGGTGCGGATTTGCTGACCATAGGCAGAACAACATAGCCTCATGGGGGTGGGGGCTCGGGGGGGCAACACTGTAGTCTCGCTCTGGCTGGACGAGCTAACCCCGAGACCGACAGAGCCCAAGTCTAATTCCTGGCCGCTGTAGGCAGTGGGAGAGCTCTGCCGGGGAATCCCACGATGGCTTCACCAGAGAGTACCACCGCTGATGCGAGAGAGCACAAGGAACCATACCGAATAAAAAACAATGCTGCAATCAGGCGGATCACAGAACAGAGAGGGTGAGAGGACATTTAATTAATCCAAATGCTTCCGTGTTGATAGGGTGAATAGGCGCCCACCAACTGGGGAAAGAAGGACTGTAGAACACGTATGCCCAGATCAAGCAACATCAGTTGGGTTAACAAGTTGGTGGTTTGGGCAGGCGAGTAAACCCAATCCACAGGCAAAGCAAGGAATTAACAAGTGTAAACGTAACACGTAGGTCTGTGATGAGCACTCCTCTTCCTCGCCCCAGTGTTTTGGGAAAACTTTAGTGAACCATGTGTATCTGTTGACTAATGAATCAGAGATGTATACCTTGGCAGGAGAGAAAACCAAGGCTTCAAGTCAGCCTAAAGTTACATACAGAGGTGTGACAACTTCACAGACTGTAAAGAGAAGCAAGTCCTTGGAACCACATGGAACCTTTCTTCTGGAACACCTTGATTTTCTTATTGGAATGTTTATTTTAAATTATAAGGCAAGGTTGCAGGTCGTCAGTCGAAGATATTTTCCCTTGTCACATATTGAGTTTAGAGTGTGAGGGTCAGAATAGACACAGGACGGAGAACCTTATTTTGGACAATGTGACAGTTACATTAGTTAGTTTTGAGTCAGAGAAACCCATCATAGAGTTAGGGATAGCTAGGAATTTCTCCCTAAAACCAATTTTGCAGATAAATAAGTCTTTGCCAAACAGCACAATACATTTTGTGTCCCAGGCTGACTCCTGGTTCCTTACAGTGGGAATGGCTATAGGGATTAGAATGGGCATGGGCAGTCCATGGATAGGCAAAGAACCAAATACCTAGAAGCTGTGTGCCCACCCTCCTATGCCATTTCTCCCTACTCTGTACTCTTAATGCAATAGTTTCAGCTTCTAGGTGTTGCAAGTGACGAAAATAAACCAAACCTCTGCATGCAGAGTTTGACAATGTTTGTATTCATTATATACAATGTAGGGTATCCCGAAAGTATTTGTGTAATGTGGCTGGTGTTTAGTACGCTGGTGCAACAACTGCATTTTTGTGGCATTAAATTAATATTTTGGAGCCTTCATATTTCTCATACGCCGTCTTTACCATTTCCTTAGTACCAGTGTTTATAACTGATGGATTTTCGCAGAGATCTGAGATGTAACTTTTTCAGCATCAGTTTTACATGACTGCACCAAGATGCTAACGCATCAGAGCTCATTCAAAAATGTAGATGCAGCTGAGAAGACCACAACCGTATCCAGTATAAAATCGGTTTGATGTCCAAATCAAACTTGATACTCCTTAGATCTAGCTCTAATTTTGGTAACTTGTTTGTGGTACACCTCAGGAGTCTGAATAACTACTTTAAAATTGGGTTCTCTATTCTAGACAGTTTCATCCGCTTTGAATAGCCTCAAGTATCTGAGACCTATGTGGCTGAGGGGCTTATTGTGTTCTGTAAATTCTCATCGATGGACTCACAGCGCAATTCCCACATTGATTTAGTTTTGGTTGGGTGCCTCTCCATACTATTGGATACACAGAATTTCTGGAATAATTAAAGTTGTCTTTTCAACCCAATTGATGTCTTTCAATCAATATTGCATCGTCCGCATAAAATAACAATGCTATTTTATCTTTACCTAAATTGGTGAGTCAGACGGAGTTTCCATCAATTGGTCAACTACAACATTTGTAAACTACAAAAGTGACTAGGAGCAAGGGCACAGTCTTGCTGGACCCCCTTTTGGACCAGAAAGGCTGTAGTTGTTTCTCCTGATAGGCTCCACCTCACCATTGCTTGGTTGTTGGTAAATAAGCTAGTTATTGCTCTTAGCAGGGACAGATGGATCCCTAGACCTTGGAGCCTTTCCCCGGGGCACACAATCAATTGCAGTTTTGAGGTTGAAGATCATGTAGATTTTAATCTTCCTCAAGGTGACCTATTCCTCTAGGATCAAAAACAATCTAAAACACTGATCTATCCAGTATGAAACTGTTTGCAGATGAAGTATCAATTTGTGGTTTATGGGGACCTAGGTGGACACTGGCATATATTGTACCTGCTGCATCCAGCAGAGGTAATAGTCTATAATTGCTTGGACTATCCCTGCAGACTCTTTTAGTTTGGGCTATTAGGTGGGTCTTGCGCCCCCTAGAAGCCAAAACGATTGTATTGAGTACAGATGGGTCGAAATGACAAATGAGGGAGACAGTTTGAAGGTATTAGGTTATTTGTCCAGCCATTAACTGCCCATGACCATGCTAATACCCATGGCCATGCCCACCAAGTTCCTGCCCGTCCAAAACACCACCTTGTGGGAATTCTTTGAGCTCGCTCATACCATGAAACTGTATTTTATTTTCTTTTTTTTTTAAACAAATGTCTGAGAGTTAATGACTCAATTGGAGGTGTAAACCACTACCTGTGTAATAAAAATGTCTTAAACGGGTCTGCCTCAACCACTCTATTAATAAGCACTATGCATGTCCTGTTAAAAACGAGCATTGGCAAAGCCAACACTTTTGGCTTGTGTATGTATTAGGCATTTGTCAGGCACTACTATGAGATGCCCAGGTTCTCTCACCACTTTGCACCAGCTGCCGTCAATGGCTGGTTAATACCACTTCGGCAGTGTCTGGCAAGTGCCTTTCCCATGCCTTCACAAAAACCCAAACTGTTGGAATTGCCTACGCGTGTTATAAATTGGTATAGTCTCTGCCTGGGTCATAGTACCAGGAACCACAGAATCGGACACTATTTAATAGGTAAAGAAGCAAAGTAGCCCAGATATTAACATTTTCTTTGAATAAACCTGCAGGGATTGTTTTTTTATTTGTTTGTGCTTTCCCATTTTTCTGCGCCATTATTGCCATATTAATTTCTTTCAAACACAATTGAAGGGACTCTTATCCTTTCTCCCCCCGAATTAGGAGACCGACCAGGAGATGCGTCTTATAATGGAGAGTCTTGAAGTACTCCTACCAGCTGTTGTTCAAGAGATTCTTTTGTCAGTGTCATCCAGAAATAAATGACCATACCTTTTTGTCTCAGTAGTCGTATAGAATCTCTATCATAGCTACTCGGGTCCTTTTTAACCTGTCAATTGGGTCCCTTTTCGCCTTGCAGTAATCGTTATCTGCCAATCACTATACTCTATAGTGGGCTTCTCCACCAACTGTCGTGGTTTAGTGAGATTCCCTCATATACACATCGGTCATCTTTGAGCTAACAAGTGACTGGTCATCAAAAATGATTTCTAGTAGAGAAATAAGAATTTTGTGTTTGTATCAGAGGTCGGACCTTTCCCAAATCCAGATTGTAGTAGCAGGGACTAATAGATCCGCATTAAGATGTGACAATTTCCCCACTCTTCAGATCCTGTTTCATACTTTTTTCCATATGCAAGATTTCGGGTGATTATTTAAGAACCACTGGAAGACTGTCACTTTCAGTCCTGTTCGGGACTGCTCGACTCCTGGCATTAGCCCAATTATTTGCGTCCATCACAATACAATCTATATTTGAGCACTTGGGCCAGGGCATGTACTTTTTATAGCAGGCACCGACTCCCATCACTCTGCCGTTGCATGCCTGTATTTCAAGATTGAACTTTATTCTTGCAAAATCCATAGCATGCCTATATCTCTTGGGAGAAGATGTTAGCGAATCTGGAATTTCCTAGGATGCGTGCTCATCTGCCATGATGTCCATTAGGGGGAATAATTAGTTCGAACTGTATATTAAAACCACCTAATATTATGCATAACCCCACTGGAACTTATGCTCTCCACCCCTGAATGTGCTTTTTCACTAAGCCCATAGGCCCAAGAGTTCAAGCCCTCGCGTAGCTCTAGGCCTGTTATAGCTGCAAATCTAAAGGCCTTTGATCAGTCATTAGCACCCTTTGTCTTCACGCGAGGCCGGGCCGGCCTTTCAGGGTACCAGAATTATAGGAAGTAAGGCTAAATAATATTACAGCTATGGGGCCTCCAGGTTTAGGAGGAGCTGGGGGAGACGGGGGGGGGGGGGTGCTACCCGCTTATTCCATCCCACCCTCTTCTTTTTCCAGACACGCACAAGGCCCAGCATTGTACCCCTGAGTTGTGTAAAAAAGCTATTGGGCAAAACCATAGGAATGTTTAGAAATGTGGGCAATACAGTCCATTATCAGTGCTATTCTCCCCATTCGTGACATGGGGGTAGTCCTCTCCATCTCTTCACTTGTGCATTTAGGTTCTCATGTCCTTCTCTTAATTAACTGTATACAACCGCACAGGGGTCCCTTGCTATGTATATCCCCAAGTAACATGTACTTTCCATTTCCCACTGGAACCCATGAGCATCATAGAATTTTGGGGTTTCCGCTGTTGGTGAAATTACTGATTTCTCACAGTTTGTAACCGTGATTATTCACCAAATTCGGTCACCTGGAGCATTATGGAGTTGAGTTCTCCTTGAGGTGGTGGGGGGGGGGGGTCCTTTATGAATACAACCATGTCATAAGCATACAAAGAGATTATCAATTTATGGGTATACAGATGTTTGCCCCTGTGTATATGCTGGTCTCCAAATTGGGCTGCCAGGGGCTCCACAGCAAAAAGTAGTAGCAGGGATGTCCATGGTCGCCCAGCAGAAACGTTTCTGACGTTCAGCCATTGACGTTTTATTCTAGCTGTTGGTAAATTGTAGAGTGCCTACCTTCGAGATAAACCAGGAGTTCCCACGTTTTTGCAGAACCGAAATGGGAACAGCCACTTAAATCGAAAGAGGTCTCGGCATCTAGTAAAACATCTATTGCCGGCAACTCTTGCTTAAGCAGGTTGAGTAGCTAAAAAACATATAGGTGTTTCTTCCAACTTTAAAACTGGACTGGTCAGGGGGCACCATGCTCTTCATTTTTGAAAGCAGCTTATTTGCCAATAGTCTTGATAATCTTAATATCCAGATTTATTAAGGAGATTGGCGTACATGAGGAGCACATGTCAGCCTCCTTGTCCAGTTTCAAAAGTAGGGTATTGCGGGTACCAGAGCCAGATTGCGCAATCTGAGCCCAGAATAGCAGCATTTTCTGATTGTCGGCAAGCAAAAGTCAAAACACTAGGTGTCTATTTGGACATTAATTCCAGGTTAATACCCTTGTCTCCACGTCCAACTATTACACCAAATTGCTGACGGAGATCTGCCTGTTTCTGTCTAAAACCTGTTGTCACTGTTGCCAGGGCAATTATTGGAACTAAATTGGGTTACTGCAGCAGCCTCCTGGGGGCATTAACAAGTGTGATTCTTCGAAATTGCAGGTGATCCAGAGTAGCGTGGTAAGAGCAGTGGAAGGGCTAAAGCAGAGCGAGCATGTCTCCTAAGCCAGAAATAAATCTCTACTGTATGCTGATGGAAGCCAGAATTTTGTATTGCTTGCTAACTATCACGCTTAAGTGCAGAGTACCTGGCAGAGATACTGTAGAGAAGGCCCACCCATAGATCACTTCAGTCTATTGACACTAACCTGCTCACAGTAGCCAGGACTTAGTTGACCTCAGTGGGTAGGAGTGCAG
This sequence comes from Ambystoma mexicanum, assembly GCF_040938575.1. Lineage (NCBI taxonomy): Eukaryota > Metazoa > Chordata > Amphibia > Caudata > Ambystomatidae > Ambystoma > Ambystoma mexicanum. The sequence goes on from NC_090923.1 coordinate 729,801,751, forward strand.
TCTATGCGGCAGCCACCTGATCTTAGACTGAATGAGTCACTTGGAATTTTCAAGTGTAGTTAAAAACACTTGTTTGTACTTCCGTGCTGGATATTGGGCCTGTGTACCAGAGCATGTCCTCTCCTTCCGGTATTGTCTGTCTTTTGTTATGTGTTTGTACCCTCTTTTGGGTAGTGCCCCTATTCCTTTGGGTCTGTTTGCTGATTCACAAATAAAAAAATAAAAAATGAAATTGTAGCTTCTCTCTTGGTCTGCGGTATGACCCCCCCTTTCCTATGGTTTCTTGATGAAATTGATTTCTCCTGCTATAAATGTATGCACCCCCGACTCGTCTCCAATGGCCTCAGTCAAATGCGCTATTTTTTCTCCATCTTTACCAACTTGGCTAGTAGTGCCCCAGATTTTCTTTCCTCCCCCATATTGCCTTGCCATGTGTTGACGCCCGAGAAATGTGATTTAACGTTCTCTGAACTTCCAAAGCTCTCTGAATCTCACCAGCGTTTCTGCCCCCTTTGCATTATCTGCCTTTTCCAGCTCCTTCAATTTCTTCACAATTTCCTCTAGGTCTTCTCTTGTGTGTAGTATGCCAGCCTCCTTGGAGATGCATATGCCTGGATGAAGCACTGGCTTAGTGTAATGTTAAGTGGGAGTCGCAGAGGTCTGACCCAAATGTCTAGTCTAGCAAGGCATCTGACCTGAATCTTCTGCACACACCCATTCCATCTATGATTGGGAGAGAGATTACCACTGTTACCGGGGAGTGGTCTGATAACGTGCAGCAAAGTATTTTGCATTTGTCCACTAGTTGCGTACCCAAGAATGAAAAGTGAAATTATGATCTTAAGGGTACGGTGCCCTCTAAACGTTCAGCAGGTCATAGAGATCACATATCTGCTTGTGTGCTTTGTGTGGGCGGGGTGGGATTCGGAGGGCGCTTTAGCATCCTGCATTCATGTATGTGGGATCTGTCTGCCCGCATATCCAAAACAGTGTTAAAGTCCCCATCCCAAATAATCAGTCTTCTGCCCTCTATAACACATCCAAAACCCAATTATTAAATTCTGAGGAGTCGGAGTTAGGATTGTAGCATGTCATGAAGCCCCCTAAAATTCGTCAATGTGTCCTCTGACCCAAAAGAGCCCCTCTGCTCGTCCATGGTCATTTCTTATAGCCGTAGCCCCAACGCCCTGTGAATTTAGCATTGCTACACCCTGAACTGGATGAATAGTATCTGACACCCCCATTGGCTTTCTAGTTTTGATTCTATAGAGGCCTTGGGTGTGTTTCTTGCAAAAATGCCTCATTGATTTTGCGCTGTGTAAATATTGTAGTACTTGTCTTGCTTTATGTGGGTGATTGACCCCTGTAATGTTCCAGGTAGCCACTGTTTAATTTTTTTCTTAGCGCTACCAGTCATCCCGGAAATCCTACTCTGTTCCGAGCAGTCCCACGCCCAGGTTTGCTGTGCTCCAGTGTTGCATCCCTCTTGTATCTTTGTACCTGCAGGGTTTGAAATTGAGGGGAGCTGGGAGCTATTTAGCGCCTGCTTGTGTCCTAGAAGAGCCTGGTTAGCTAGAGGCAACCAGCTACCAGAAGCTCTTTTTGGCTGTGAATTGAACTGCTTACATTTGGGACAATCTTTGAATAAACATTAGGAAACATCTATATGACGTTACAAAGGAGTGTGGGAGCCCCTCTGCTGAGAACGAACATGGGTCAAATACCCTGTTTTATGGAATTTCTTCCACTCTGGAGTGTCTACAACCACGTTTTAGCTCATGGCACCCTTCACAGAGGAGAAATATCTATTTGCATATCGGTCTTTGTCCCACCCACAAGGTCAGACCAGCACCAAAATGCTAGGCAAATCTCCTCTGAACAAAAGTACCATCAGCAACCCCAGGCACGTTTTTCGGCCTAGTCTGGCCTCACTAGTGAGTTGAAGCTGCTCCTCTCTAAGGCACAGTGAGCAAGGGGTCCACGTCTGTATTACCCTGGGTTACTTGGGGTGTTCAGAGTAGAATTGCCAAGTATTTCTGTGCTGGACTGCCCTTGTGGGTGGGACAAAGACTACATGCAAATGGGTTTTTCTCCTCTGTGAAAGGTACAGTGAGTTAAAACCTGTTTGTAGACCCTCCCGAGTGAGGACCTTTCCATAGAACAGGTTATTTGGCCATGTTCGTTTTTGGTAGAGGGGCTCCCAGACATTTTTTGTGCACATCTAGATGACTTTTAAAGCATAAGGGTTTATAAATAATGGTGGTAGCTTTTGGTCACTGTTTAATGCTAGATACCCAAGAGCTGCTTTTAGCTCCTGCTTATCCAATCTTACTTTTAGAGCCCTGTACCTGTATCGCAAGTAGCATCCCTAAGATATTGTTAATAGTGTGGTGATGGAAACTGATAACCCACCTGTACCTTCATCTGTCACAATGTACCTCCCGTTTAACTGAACAACAACACTATCCTTCAACCAATCGAAATAACCCTTCCCCTCCCACCCTTACAGGCAGCCCCTATTTTCCTGAAATTCCCCACCCCCCCCAACTTCCACCATCGACTAGTGGGTCATGCAAGGGGCCACTTGCCTCGACCAATATGCCATGCCATCCTTGGCAAATGAACATGATGGTGCAATGCTGGCAACAGGCAGATCTCCCCTTTTCTAAAATGTTTTCACGTAACAAATACCCCCAGTGCACTTGTGAGCCTTGAGATAGTAGGCCAGACCAGTATTACTGTGGTTAAGCTTCATGTGCTCCAGAAACCGACGTTTTGCTATTGTCGCATTTCAGAAAGCTCATAACGAGTTAAGTGGTGGTAGCCTCAGATAAACCGCAGCCAAGATGTTTGGGAGCACCGGAATGCTGCCTTTTGTAGCTTAGGTCACCCTTTTCCCACGACATTCTCAGTATGTAGTCTCGGTCCCAATATTTCTGGGTCTTAAGGGAGACCCTGGAACTGATTGGCGGTGTGGATCCTGTGGGCTCTCTCCACTATGTAGACCTGTGACATCTGTCTTGATTAAACATCTCACTGCACAAGTGTTGCATGAATACCTGCAGATGTCCCATATAATGTGTCTCCCCAACACCAACTATTCTCATGTAATTTCTGTGGGTGAAACTCTCCAAATATTCATTTTTTGCATCTGCCTTCAAGGTCTTTTCCATTTTCTTGATCTTTGGGGCCGATGCTGTAGTGGTGTCATCCAAATCTGATACGCTGGTCTCCATTTCGTCTAGTCTCGTACTGTGCTTGTCCAGGCGCAATTTCAGCAGGTCTACCTTACAGGTAAGTGCATCCAGTTTGCCTATAACTGATTTTAGTTGGATTAACCTCTTTTATTTCAGAGGTGGAGCTTGTGTCCTGCTGTGCAGACACACCTTCATTATCACAATCCGGATCCACTGCTGTCGATATTTTCTCCTTCTTGGAAGTCAAGTTAACCTCGAAGGGGAGTATTTGCTAATGTTCATCCCTTTTCCCCATGTTGCTGGCAACTCTCCCAATGCACACAGGCGCAGGCTGCTGGAGTCTTCCCCCCCCCCCCCCTGTATCATGCTCTCTGCTCTTTCACAGCATTGTAATGCTCATGTGCCAATATACAGTGTTCTCGGGATCCCCAGTTCTCCAGAGAACTTCTCCCTATTAGCCTGTCATCTTTCCTCCCGGGAGCTGGCTCAGCTCAATTCCCCCTGACGGCCAGTCTGGGCCAATCGGGGCCAGCTGTGGAGGAAGCTCTACCCACACACGCTTCGGAATCTGATTCAGGACCCCTCAACTGCTGGCTCTCCACGGGTGAGCCTGGGGGTGATCGTGGCTTCGGCCGGTTGTCTCCGGGGCACTACTGCGGTGGGGCGGCTCTCCCTTTCAACTTGGCACTTGCGCCAGGCCAGACAGCTCGGATCGCTGTCAAGGCCACCTCTGTTCCGACAGATCTCCACGGCAGCAGGTGTGCAGACCAGCACACTCTATCCCCTCATGCCAGGGGGTCCGCCATGTCCTTGGAGTGCTGCGACCTCGAGTTGCCAGGAGTTTAGCTGGATTAATAATGTTATACGGTTGTCACCGCAGAGCCCATGGGAGCGCTGCCATCTTGGTCAGAGTTTCGAGCGCCCCCACCCCCGTAGCAAAGAAGTAGTTTATAAGAAACAACTATTTATTCTAAGAATTCTTTGCATTCATTATGTATTGGTGCATTTTGTGATCAGATAAGTGCACTCTGTATACAAAATGCCTCTACTGAAACTACCTATGCCCCCTAACCTATACACTGTTTTTACAATTCCCTTTTTGCTTTTGAAAATCTTAAACTACATCGCATCAATTCATTTTTGTTGTTGACCTTTGCAGGTGGATTTCCTAGTTGAAGATAAGTGGACAACTGCACATTTTGAAATGGGCCCAGGCACGTCTTCCAGCCATGGATGAATCTCACAAATGTCTCTATTTTGATTGATTCTTTTAACGATTCAGAAACAATTGGTAGCGTCTCTTGCCAGCACCTATCAGAATTTGGAAGTGTGGTGGATAGAAAATGTATGTCCAAACTAGTGTTTGCCAATCCTGAATCAAATAGTTTTAATGGTGCGATTGAGCCCCTCCGAGTTAAAGCACCATTTGTTTCTGTTGTTCCCCCAGAATAAACAATGCTCTGTGGAATGCCATTGTGTAAAAGGGGATCAATCTGTCAGTTTCACTGTCGCCTAGATAATCTCTATAGATTGACTAAACAATGCCCCTCACTTTGCCGATGAAGCAAAAAACACAGCATCAAGGAGAGAAATGCTGTGCATGCTAGAATAGAGTTAACAATTGGTTTTGAACACGTGCCTGCCGTAGAGCCTGTACTCTTAGTTTAGAAACTGCCTCTTGACCTTTCGTGCTTTTGAATCCCCACCAGTCCCTTAATGTGTCAATGGCCCTTTTTGATAGTTTATGCTCTTTGTACAAGGCAAAATGGCTTTAATATAAAGGTCAAACCACCTGTTCATTGTTTTTATATTGGCATCTGGGAAGTGACATTGATGAGTCATCCTGCCAATCGGGGAGCTCGAAATGCAGGCCTTGCCTCCATGGTATCGGCCCACCTTCACAGTCCTCTGGTCAGTGGGAAGACGCCATCTTGCCACCAGTCATCCTACAAACACGCCATATAAGCAAGCATTCACCGGCTCCCCACCACAATCTCCCATCCACTTACCTCATTCAGTTCTCAAGCCTGTGACGACTGCGGTCGCTGCTTGCCTGTTTGTTCCTCGTGCAATGGCCACTGTGGAAAGGAAGAAGGGACTAAAAGCAATTACTTCTCACTTTTTCATCATTACATTTTTTTTATTTTTAACTTGTGGGATAGGGTGGTGCTGTTTCACAACTTAGTAAAATGCCATTGGCCCCCACGGACAGCATTGCATGGGTGCTAATGGCTAAAACTCCCAAGGTGGATCACCTTACCCCCTGGTTTCTCTGACATTTAAGTTGGGTCCAGGTTCCATTGCCAGGCAGTAATGCCTCGCCACTTCTGTGGTTATTGCTCAAACCTGTTCCTTTTTAACTGGCATCCCTGAACCATTTAAATCCATGTGATGCAGTTTACCTCCCTATTTTAAGCATGCAATGATCATTCTCAAATTAAGGAAAACCCTCTCTTGATTGTACACTACCAGGGAATTCCCGCCCTAGCTCTCTTCTTCCCTACTTTTTACTTTGGCATGCTGTCTTTAGACAGATCTCCCCTTTTTATGAATTGCACATTTCTTGTGTTCCGTCTGGATTCCAACTCTCCGATTCCACTGATGCTGCCATGCACGTCTCCTACTGCTCTCTGCTGTCATGATAAACACTTCTCGATACTGCTCTTCTTTGATCTGTCTGCAGCTTTTTACACTGCCATTCACCCTACTCTCATTTCTCCATTTACTTCTCTGGGACTGTCTGCATCTATTCTTCAATGCTTTTGCTCCCATCTGAGTGTTCCTATACTGTATCATGGGTTGGACACATTTCTGCTTCTCGTCCTTTTTTATGGTTTACACCAAGACTCTATATTTGGTACTGTTTTCTCTTTATTCTGTTCCTCTTTCTGCTACAGTCTCCTCATTTAATCTTTTACCCAAAAAACGGGAAAACAACCACTACATCCCATGGCCCACAGAACTAGGAGCAGAACGGTTCAAAACAATGTGCATAACACACAGAGCAATCCACTGCCAAGGAGCAGAATTCCTACAAAGGAAAATAACCATCTGCGTTCCCGCAAGGCCACTTCGATCGTCATTCTCCCACTATGCAGCAAAAACCTGAAACTGCCTTCCAAAAGACATGCGCAACACAAAGGATCACCTAAAATTCAGAAAACTACTTAAAACCTGGCTCTTCACTTCAGAAGGGAATGACTAGGAAAAAACGACTCTGCCTGAAACGGAGCACACCTCAACAAGCTTACATGGAAGGAACAAGCCAGGGAGAGAACCCAAGAAAGAACCACTCCCTACAATACACCTGTTACGCTCACCTGGTCTCTGCGGGGACGTTGGGGCACAGTTGGAGCCCTCCCTGGATTTGGCTTCCCTGGATCTTGCTTTACCCCCAGCTGCAACGATTTGGTCTGGTCAGGTTGCTGACAAGGCCCTTGGGGGGGAAAGTAAGAGGCAGTGAGAATGCTGTGACTTAATTGCGATCCCCCTCGAACCCCTCGTGCCAGAATGAGCTGTGCAAGCATTTTCCCATAGGCTCTCACCTGTTATTTTGCAAAGATGAGCTCTCCGTCCTGCTTCTCTTCAGCAGGGGCGCTATAGACGGACCCAGTTGCTTCACTGGCCTGTATTCCTAATGGCCCAGACCGCTTGCGACCAATCCTCGTGGGAGGTGAGTGTTGATAACAATGATTATTGCCCGTATGCTTCTGTAAAGTCTTTCCCAATGATTGTCTGTATCCTTGATGTCTTTCTTTTCCCCAATAGGTGTTGAAGATGGCTCAGCTGAGTCGCGTTGCTGACAGTGTACCCACGCGGTGTCAGAAAAGAATGGAGCAGATCCCACTAGAAGTTAAGTAGGGTTTCTAAATGAAACACAAAGCTTAGGTGTTGCGCAGCCAAGCGTTAAATGTTTATGCAGTTTCTAATCTTGTGCTGTCTTTATTTCTTGCAGGGTTGGCCTGGCGTCGGAAAGTGGAGAACAGCTATCCGCGAAGCTGTCCGCGGCTGCAAGATGGAACAACTGCGAGGATGCCTGACGAGAAGAGGACTTCTGCTTGGATGAAGACTCTGACAGGTGAGGAAGAGGCGCCCAACAGAAGATGGATTCGAAGACAGGTAAGGTGCGCGTACTTCAATCCGTGGTATGGCTGGCTTTAGGTAAGGTGCACCCTGCGGATGCCGGATCGAGGTTGGATGCGCTCCGGGCGATGGTATGGCTGGATGCAGGTAAGGGGCGCGTTGAAGATGTGAAGCTGGAATCGGGTAGGTGCGCCCGAAGATGTGAAGCTGGAATCGGAAGATGCAGAGCTGGAGAAAGGTAAGAGCTTCAGAGGGCATACAGCAGATTAACGCAAAGCCTCAACATGCGGGTGGGGCCGGCTTAAATAGTCTGGCCCTAGCCACTCCCCTTTATCTCCGCCTTGTGGCCCCACCTCACCACTCCCATAGATGATTGCATGTGCCTTCCAATGCTTTCTAATGGCTACGGCCGGCCTGGATACACGTGCCTTAGATCAAAAGTGTGCAGAGCAAACTTTCTTCTTTGGCGCCAGGACAGGTTCCATGTTGACCCTTTGAAAGGAGGAAATGAGGGCCCTTGGTTAGTGGCCATGACAACACCACTCTAATCATTACCCTAGAGACAGGAACCCCAGCCACAAATCGGGGGGTTTGGGGGGAGGGGGGCACTAACCAATAACTGGCAACCCAGGAGGCCTTGGGGCACCCGTTGCTTGGTGTGTGGGGACACCGCACAAGAAACCCAGGAGGCACCCCATACTTGGTTATCGCTAGCCCGGGGGCAGTGGTAGGCTGCCACATCCTCATGCCCACAAACCAGTAGATAAATTACAGAGTAAGGCCACCACCTTGCCCTGTGTCTGTCGATTAAACTGCTATGTAATGTCCAGCACAGAAGTCCAAAGCATCGAGGTAAGAAAAGCCCCACTAACCCAACCCTAAATTCTCCATTTCTGCATACACTTCTCAAAAGCAAATGAACACAACCACATCTCTGCACAGCAATCGCACACACTTTACTACATTGCAATGACAAACGAACACCACATAGCCACGCACAACAGCACATGTGAATTGTACCGAACCGCAAATCGCACCCAAGCTCAGCTAACGGTGCAAACTGAACTGAAGCTAGGACAGCACAACTCTTGCTCTCCTTATTCCCACCAAACTCTACTAACCCACCCCTCCACACTTTCCTTTCAGATCTGCCAGAGCGCCAGGGGACCACTCCAGCGATGATGGTGTGCAGTACACATACCCTCCTTTTTCCTCCTTTCAACGTTGACACTGTTCATACCATTATCTTTCTCTCTGCTATCCAGTTCTGGGTACGTTAATCTCCATCCTACAACACTTAGATCGTGTTTTTTAAATTCATTTTTTTCCTTTTCCTCCTCCTCCCACCCCCACCCCTCCCGGTACCCCTTTCTCACCTTTCCACCTACTCTTGCTTTCCTTTCTTCTCTTCACTCTTAGTTCGCTCATGATCTTGTCGCATTTAAATCTTCCGTCTTTTTCCTCACACATGTCCAACACTGCTCCCATCTTATCATTTCAAGTTCAAGTTATTAAACTAATCACCTCCCTTATCTTCTCTCTTTGACTACTGCTTTGAGTTTTTGTTTGGTCTTCCTGCCTCGCACCTTACCCCCTTGCTCTGTTTATAGTAACTCTGCCATCCGTCTTCTTTCTCTATCATTGCGCTCTTCTTTCACTACTTCTCTCCTTTCTGTTTCTACCCCCCCCCCCCCCATTGAATTTTGTCTTTCATTTCCTCTGCATCGTCTAAAAGTGCATATATAGCCACACTTCACTTTATTTCTTCCTTTATCACGCTATATTCTACTTCACACTCTCTGGTCACAATCGCTACACATTTCTGAAAGAAGTAGTGTACGGTCTGGGTTGGGGGTGTTAGAGGTGCGGTGGGGGTCAAGATAGTGGTAACAGATGGGCAAAGATAGTTTGGCAAGGCATATATGGGGAGGAGGTGTAGTGTGGCGGGGAGAAAGTAGTAATGTGGAGTGAGAAACATAGGTTGCAGAACTCCTAGATTGTTCTGAGGGAGCTGGTGTGATAAGCGGTTTTCCTTTAGGCCATCGCAGCCAGATAGATCGAAATGTAGACTGTAGGGGTAAATAATATCTAGAGGCCTTCTGTGACACAATAAGTATCTGTTGGTCCGCTGAAACTACTTCTAGCTCCTGTTCCATGAATTATAGTTTCGGCTCCTGCATTTCCATCTGTACCACATCAGCGGCATAACTGTGTGAGACATGACTGGTGTCACGGATGACACTAACTTGCGACTTTACACAAGATACAAGGTTTTATTTTCAAAATTAAACCACGTGAGGTGAGCGATTGTTATCGTGAATCATATTAGATTGATCAATAGTAAGACTGACAGATGGTTCCATTTTTAGATGGGTATATTTGCTCCATGGAATGCACCAGTCCGGAAAGAGGTGTGGGACATATAATAATGGGCACCTGTAGCTCACCTGTCTAGTGAGGGCAGGCAGTTCCATCCCTAGCTTTGGTGTCTAACTCCAGGATGGTCTCTTGAGATTTGTAACCTCCTGCTATCTCCTGCACAGCCAGATAAATCCATCTATCTAGCTGCGATGGTCTAAAGGAAAAGGCCTCATCTCTCAATCTCCTTCTGCAAACAATCTAGGAGGTAGCTAACCTAGGTTCCCCAATATAGTGCAACATATCCATTTATGCCTTTCCTTTCAAGCCGTTGTACTTCTTGCCCGAATGCTCTATTCTGGCAAGAATAAACAATTTACACTGCTACAACAGTAAATGTGACGTTCTCATTATAGCTTTATGCCTACATGGTTTATTGGAATGCCAAAGAACAATAGTTACTCAAAATGCTATTTTTCAATTTAAAATAAAAATTCTTTTGGACTGGTAACATTGGCATTTTGTGAGACGTATAAGGGGGACGGTTTGTTTTTTCTTTGAAAAAGTGGGGCATACACATCATTTCCCAACTTTATGCATTGCAAATGCTGCTATGTGTGCCCTTCAAGTCCAACTGGAAGATGCAGAAGCAAATGTTATCTTGTTCAATATTGTCTAAAAAAAAAAATAGCCAGCAGTACCTAGATTCATAAGGGAACGTACTAAATATATAAAATGTAGTTGCTCTCCTCAAAAAAGTGGTTACAGGTTGATGCCACACTGACCCATAAATGGCCTGGGGTAGCCGACTACCAAAGTAACCCCTGATTCCCACGCAACAATTAGGTTCTTTTAATACTGCTGATGATTAGATGAGCATCTTCCACCCCCAACTCTCCCTTTTGTAAGCACTTTGTTGCTCTTTGCACTCAATCTAATCGAGGTTCCTTGACTGCGCAAATGACCAGTATATTTTGGTAAATCCTGCATTTCCATTTTTTTTTTTTATCTTGTAATTTCATCCAGCTTTATACTTTGTCTAGACTCCTCTGGTCATATTACCTGAACTTATTTGATGCTAGACATTCTAGGAGAACCTTTTAACTTTGGTGAAGCCACTTGAATAAAATTAATTATAACTGGTGAGTTGACACCCGATTTAATCCATACCTCGGCAAAGAATTAGGCAAAAAGGCTTTTTGTTAGAAAATTTGTCTGAATTACTGATTAGAAACCTCTGTGTGGGGGCGGGGGGAAGGAAATTATCATTTCTGAATATTTTAATTCAACAAAAGAGAGCAGCTTGAAACCTTTGAACATGTATCAAACAATGTAGATCCTCAACCCTTGGTAGCATTATGGGAGCTCAGGTTTTATTAAAGATACTGAGACCAGTGTGTGTTTCAATTGTGGTTTGCTACTGAAAAACCAACCCGATTTCCCAGTGCCATCTGGTCTCCATTTTAGTTTTCTTTCAATAAGAAACATTGAATTTAAAGAAGAAAAAACACCATTATCCAATCCTGTGACTTGGATCTCCATGGTCTCACCGCCTGTCTCCAACACTTTCTTTCATTTCAGCATCCAGCACATATTTGCTTCCTATCCAACAGCTGACATTCATCACTGAACCAATATGTCTGAAGTCCCACAGAAAACCAGAAATAAGATCAAGTGGATAACTGTCCGACCTGCCGCTGGAGCCAGGATCCAGTGATTCGGGGGTCGAAATTGAGATTGGCTAAGCAGGAGCAAAGAGCTGCTACTGGGTGTGCAGCATTAACCAGTGGCCAGGAGTCACCAATGGGAAATGAGGAGCTAGTTCATAGCATTCCGCAAATCTTACTTCCACATGAGATGCATATCATTTTGTCTATTATTTGTGATCCCTTATGCTTTTAAATGGTGTATAAATATGTCCTTAATGTTTGTGTAGGTTGTCCCGAACGTATAGAGTTAAATTCACATAGGTGTGTGGTCTGCATCAGCTGGTCTGGGGAGCCAAACATGTAGCCCCTAGTAGTTATTAGTTTAAAGATAACCAGGCTTTTCTAGGCTACAAGCAGGAGCTAAATAGCTTCTAGCTCCCTGGAATTCCAAACCCTGTTATTATACCAGCCACTTCAACCAAGCTTTAGAGTCTCTCCTTGAGAAAGTAGTAGTACGAGTCTTCATACTCTAAACGGAGCATTATTAGGCACATGACTGCTTGTCAAATTGGGTGGGATTTATGGTATATTCATGTCTTTAATAGAATTGGAACTGCCTTAATACTAAAGTATTAGGAATCTATATTCTATGACAAGACGCAGTGATAACTACTATGCATGTTGACCGCTTACTTGCTACTACCTTCACAATATGCTTAACCTATCACTTCTCAAAAACTGCTTCTTGACCAACCTGCAGTCTTCATGATGTCTTCCAGATGGACCCCAAACATACACTTTTTCGATGCCATGGCCCCTCTAGGAGAGCAGGCCCGAAAGCTGTAAAGTCGATGCTTGCGAATTACACTACCCATTTGACCACCATCTGAGAAGAAACCGGCCTCGAATACTTGAGTGCCCATCAACAGTCTTGGCACCAGGAGGCCTGTGAGCAGCTGTAGCAATCGCATACTGTTTGAGATAATGGACTGCGAAAATCTGCAGATGTGCACGGAAGCCTAGATAACAACCAACTGAATACCTGCCTTGGTGCGCTGAGGGACAGAAAAGCATATGCCCTTTAGAGTGTACACTTTCTTGTCAAGCAATGCGGGAATAAAGAACTGTCCAATTTCTACTCAGTGTAGCGAACATACAGTGCCAGCAAGACTACAGCTATTGGTGCCCCACAAGCCCCCCCTGTTATGTGGTTGTGAACAGACTACTCCATTTTGGTATTGTGGCAATTTAACCACAGACTCCATCCACTCTTCAGATTGGTTGGTAAGCGTCTTTAGTGGTAGCATACAAACAATCGACAAGACAAGACAGGACAGCAAACCAACAGACTGTATAAGGCACAGCAAACCCCAGCCCTGCCCCCCCTACCCCTTTCCAGGATTTGCCTGGTTTTTATACTGTTAATTTACACCAGCTTTCATTGGAAGGGGTGGTACATGCACCTTGCAATATCGAGAGTATCCAATGTTTCAAGTGGTATCAACGCATTATACATGTATCTCATTATAGGGTATGCAAGAAATCGGTGAGCTTTTCACACCTTGGAGAGTACACTTTGCAACATGCAGTATACAGTTTCAGATACATTTCTATCAAGTAATTGTTTCTCTTATGACTACAGTTTACTCGGGTCAGCCAGTACCTGGCCTGCCTAATGTTGCCAATTCTACACGCTACTCTAAACCACCTTTGTCTGAGCCATACAGAAAATATGTATGGAGCGAAGCTACTGTGGTGAGCTGCTTCTTTCAGCATATCAATGGAACTCTTTGTTTAGCACATGCGCACAACAACATGGGGCAAGGCCGTTGGATGAAGTAAGGCACTGCCACAGTTGGGCAAGCTATCACGAGAGGGAAGCAGAGGAATATATTAACAGATTGCCTAATTTCACTTTTGCCACCACATTGTAGACAATACAGTCCTGCGGAAGGCTAGAGAATTGAGCTGGTCCTTTTGTTCCCTTACTTTAACAGAACATTAAGGAAACAAAATCACATTTGATGCATCAAGAAGGAACTCTGAGTAGGATCAGATACATGCAGATGTATCCACCATTTCCGACCCCCCCCCCCCCCCACCCCTCCACCAACCCCAAGCGCAAGACATTTCGCGAAACTGCTCTTAGATTTTTGGAGCTTTGGTGGCAGGGAGGTGTGGGCCTGGCTGGAACGGAGGGAGTGATGGAGCGCTGGTGAGAGGAACTGGAGACCATTTGAGAAAAAGAATGGAAACCACTCCACACCTTACACAATGCACAAGACGAGACTGGATGGCAAAATAAATGTTGGTGGATGGCATGTTAATGCTGGAAGGTGGTGGCACCCTGGACCGCTCGTGAAAGGGTGTGGTGGAAGGGGCCTGGGGTCCGGGTCCATCATGGACTGATATGGAACTCTGGTGCTTGGGAATGTAGGAGGATGGAGGAAAAGCAAATACATGGGCATGGTGTTTTTTAACCAGATAATCTTAAATTGGAGGCCTTGACTAAAAAGTATTTCTTGTGACGAATCAAGGGAATTAGTCTCTTCTGTCCAAGGGGTAGGCCCCACCCCCTTTGAGATTGAGGTAGGTGAGCCCGCTCTGCAAGACCCTCCCTAGGGCTGTGGGAAAGTGGGATCTCACTTGGAGAGGCTCTCCCTTGGGGGACAAGGACTCCCGTGGAACTCCTTCAGTCGTTCCCCATGATGGCATACATGGTACTATCCGAGATGCCTAACAGTAATGAATCCAGATATTGGGCTGAAGACTAAGTTAACATATACCATGATGATCAAGGAACAGAATCGGTCTCTTTAAGAACAAACCTCCAATTCACTGCGACAAGGAGGTTTAAGAGTGGACACGCTGAGCCAAGAGAGCGAGGCGCAGAGGCCCCTGAGAGCGCAACACAGGCGTGAGGCGGAACTGATGAGAGACACCGAGCCCGCAAAGTTCCAGACTGCTCTGAATGAGAGCCAGCGTGCAGAGTCGGAAACAAACTGAATTTACGAAACCCATTGGTGGCCGGACCACAGATGTTGAGGTGGGCAGGCTGCCCAGCTAACTAGGCTTGGTATCCGCCACTGCACCAGTTGCCTGAACGGACACCAGAATGCAAACCAACAGAGATCGGGACGCTGGCAACAACTGGCAGAGAAACCAGGCAAGAGACAAGGTCCTGAGCGAGTGCATACCCCTGAGACGTGCCCACCATTATAAAAGGGGTAACATGAGAATGGGACCTATGGTAGGCCGAATGGGACTCCTTATGTAATCCTGAGAAACTCCTCTCAGTAAAATTAATGAAATTCGAAATGCAATTTAATGAACTTGAACTGTAAGGATACTGAAACAAACATCTGTTTATATATATATGTCAAAATGTGTTTGTTTGTGGGGAAGCTTTGTTCCTTATACTATTCCACACCGTTTCACCAATCTGCAGCAAATTTTGCATAGTTACCTGTTTAGACCTTCCGTACATTACTACCTACATGAAATTTGGACGCCTCACCCATTTCCCCAGATTTCAGCACCTTCACACATGAGACGCTGGCTTGAAATCGGCTAAACCTCAATGTGGTCATAGAAGGGATGGTCCCGGCGGGTGGGCGGGCGGTTGGGGGGGGGGGGGAGGGGAGGTACCAAAGGATGCACCGTTTGCAACACATTTGCACTGCAATGAACTGCACCATCCCAGGATGAGGCGACCGGTGGGGAGAGATCACAGAAGGTACCAGTATGAGCAGCAGCGCACACTCGCCTATCCCCCCTCTATTCCCCCCCCCCCAACCCTACATCTGCTCCGGGGTATGTCGGCTAGCCACATGGGCCCATTCTCAGTGCATTTTACATCAGGGTGCAAAGCACATTCAGCGATAAGTGAATTGAAAAAGCGACCTACAGGATTAGTGTTTTGTTTGTCGACAGAACCTGTTCAGAGAATGGGTACTTCTGCTAGTTACAAATGGATCTGAGTGAAACATTACTAAAATATGTGGATATGACTACCCAGGCAAGAGGGGAGAATATTCCATCGTTCAAGAGATACAAAAGGGAGTACATTAGAGAGCCTACTCGAACTGAAGGGGGAATAGGCCCAGTGAAAGGGATGAAACGATAAATACTAGAAATTTGTACTGTCATAAAAAGTGAGAGAACGTCACTAGAAACCCTGAGAAAAAGATCATAAACTCAGTTAACTATACAATGAGCATGGGGACGAAGTGTCTGGTGTCCAAGAAGCTCAGAATGGAGCTGGATAGAGAGTGTACTGTGAAGTACAGTAAAGAGAAGGTGAAAAGATAAAAGATAACCAGGATAAGCCCAGGCTAAAACGAGGTAACGGTAGTAACCCAAAAAACAGTTCCCCATCTAGGAAAGCATAGCCCAGGATAATATACAAGGCCAAACCAGCTGGATCAAGGGATCAAACCGGGTTCATGAAAAGACACCTTCAGTGCAATCCCTAAAGATGGAGAAAACCCAAAGATATTCAGAAAGAGTTATAAGCTTTTATACAGAAGGCGCCCAGAGACGATTTCAAAATAGTATATTAAGAGAAAGTTTGAAGTAAAAGCAGAACACTGCCTCATTCTCCTGACCTTAGTTAGTTTGAATAGTGGTAGGGTCTGATAGGATTACTTTTCAGACAGTGGACTCATTTGTTTGGACATTTCCGGACGACTGGCAACCACCTTAGTTATTTATATAGACTGGGAATACCCTGCAGAAATAGGGAGAGAGGCCTTTTTCTTATTTAATAAACCTTTCTGGAAATGTCCTCAGCATCTGCGTCCTTCTGACCAGCCGCATACTTCATTCCATTGTTCTTTGTTTACTTGTTTTGGGCTTAAGGATGACTGATACTTTAATGAAATGGTAAGTTGGAGGGGTTTGAAAAAGCAGTTAAATGGTTAGTTGTGGTTTGTCACAGACCTTTTTAAGGCAACAATCATTGATGATATCCGTTATGTTACATTGGAAACCTGCCTTAAAATGCCTGCCTTAAAATGCCCAACACCATAGAATGGGAGAGATCCTGGATACTTGGGCTAGTTGATTGAATTCATAAGTGACAGCTCAAATCCTTTTGTAACATTCAGGTAAACTTTAATCTGGAAATCAAGGGCTTCCTAGGCATGTGCCTCATACACAATTAGAGTGGAGATACAATAGGAATTTATAACAGAAAGGAGAAGGGAATGTATTGCTTAATTTTTGGACCCATTTTTGGATTACTAGCAGTACAATGCAAGAGGGGGCCTATCTGCAGTAAAGCACCTAGGCCTTCCTCAGTGGTAAAGAGAGCTGGCAGACCCAAATACAGAAAGAAGGGTACCAGACTGTGCAGGGACACTGTCTTGCAGACTGATGCCTACCTGTTTGAGAAGGGGCACATTAAACCAGACCTTGTGAGGGTGCCCACCTGTCTGTGAGACAGCCAAAAGAAATTCCCTTTTTATATATATAATGACAAGGGGAAATATAATTCTGAGGAGAAAAATGCTCTAAAGGGGAATAGAATGAATCCAGGCCCTTTTCATTTGAAATTATGTTGGGGTGGGCATATATACATTGACTGAGAAGTTGGTCAATATTTCAGAAGTATATGTGCTTCTGGAATTATAGATTTGATTAAGCGGTTCGTACTGGTGTGTGTACTGGAAGATCTTCTGACCCCAGTTTAATGATCAAACCCAGAAGAAGGGTTCAGTGGTTCTGCGTTATTACAACAAATTAAATTACTTTGTGGTCATTACTTCATTCCAATTACTTTTTTTGTATATTGGGGGACGGGAGGAGAACTCCCCAGCCCCCTTCATTGCCACCCCTACACCACTTAACCCTTAAATACAACTATAATTGTGTAGAATTTACTTAGTTAAAACAGGAGCACGTATTCGGGAGCTAAAAGGACATCTCACTTTCGGCATACCTAAAAAAGTAAGGTAATGAAGTCCGTTCTGGGTTACATAACAATGTAGTTGGTTTTTGATTTATTTATTTTACTAGCGCTGGTCCCTTTAGGGGAAAAAGGTGATTCCTAGCTGCCCCTTTTTCTGACTTGCTGCCTGTTGAAAATGAGAAATGTACACTTTAACACAAATTCAATAGAAACACCACTGAAGGGAGTTAAACATTCATTTTGTAAGGGATTAAAATGTGGGAATGTTCAGTAGCTTGTCTTGCAATATGTTTTCTGGAACCGTGTTTGAAATTCTGACATGGTCATTGAAGAGGGGATGGATGTTTGCAATGAATTGGAAGTAGCGAGATTTAGATAGGCAGGGATGCTCTGATTTAATTTGGTTTCCTATACAATTACCATTTTGATCCCGAGTTCTCTTACAATGTTTAATACATGGTGGATGCACACTCGGGAGAAATCAAATGTGCATATGGTGATGTTTGTTTTGAAGTCCACAATCAAGTCAATTTGGCATAGAAAAAGTGATGCACCCAGTGTATTTATCATTTTTCATTGTAATTACCATTTGACATTGAAAGATCATAGATGCATAATTCTTTTTTAAAATGTTTTTTTTTTTTTTTAAATGGGTTCTATTATTTCTATTTTATTGATAAATGTACAGTCTGTGCATTCCTGTGTGTTTCTTGTCCCGAAAGGGTAGGGAGGCTCTAGGGAAGCAATGTTCAATTTTGGGGGGGGGGAGCGAGTCCCAGGTTCATTAAAAAAAAAAGTTATCAATTGTGCCCACCTGATTTGGGGTGGGTGTAAAATTACTCCAAACTAGTTGTCGCTGGATTAAAACATAACATCATACAGGGCACAAGGTTGTGCTGCTGTTCGTGGTAGTTACGTTTCATAATTTAGCTTTGAGTTATGTTTTTCTTCCTTTTTTCTGTTTGTTTTTTGTGTCCAGGTGCTCACAACTGAGATATTGTTGAAGTTGGTGGATATTGAGTCTTTCTTTTTTCGTGACAGAGCTTGTGTAGTGTTGCAGGCAGCCTGCTTCTTAAGCTCTTTTAATGAGTTGAAACATTTCTAATTGAAGGCACTGTGCACGTTGTATGCATTGGGGACTTTCTTGAACTTTACTGCCTCTGGCCTAGGCTGTTGATAATGGATTTTTTTGTTTATCTCACTTTAGTTATTTCCAGATGTTTCATAGTTCTGTAGATTAAGGTTGCTGATGTACCAATAAGAAGCCTTTTACTTGGGATAGGCAGCATATCTTTGAGGCTTTTAGGGCTGCAGGGAAGGGGTCTTCCAACCTTTTCTCCTTGGGGCAGTAGTTGTGGTAGAGCATACGATTTGCTTCTTTATCGCTAGGGTTTACTACTGCATCTGCAGTTTGTCTGCAAATAAAGTTTTAGGGATGTTTGTTAGATTAGGAGAAACAAACTGAAAAGTGACTCACAAGTCTTAGTGTAAGAGGCATTTAGTCTGGATGGTGTTTGAAGATGTGATACCTTTTTTATATCACTGCAATCCTTGTGTTTGAGGGCGATTCCTCCTCCACTTTTGCCAGTGTTTTGTCAAACCTAATCTTGTACGGTTGTGGAATGGCCTTGTCTAACACTTGAGGATCGTGGTTTGTCAGCTGACATTCGCAGATCAAGACTTAGGTCCATATTGCCCTCCAGGTGCAGTTGTAGGTTGTTTGGATTTGGAGCAAGTTTTTATGATAAGACAGATGGACGTCTTGCTGGGAGAGGCCATCTGGTCAGTATGGATGAGTGGTGTTCTTCTGAATTGTTTGGTAGAAATGGCATTGCACCCTTTCCTAAGGCGTTTTTTATTTAAAGAAAAAAGTTTGATATTGGTGCAAGCCCACCAGCGGGGAGTCGGATATCTTTGTCTTTGTGACGTTTGGGAAATCCTGTTAGTTGGATTGTCTTCCAGGATGCTAAGAAATGCCTTTTTTAAAATTGCACTATAATCCTCAAGAATAGTGTGTGATGGCGTGGGGCATGCATTTTGCTATGATAGGGGAGTTGAAATGTGATGGTTATTAGGTAGGTTGTCTCCGAAGCATTGGTTTGGGCACGTGCCTGCTGGGGTCTGATTGTTGTACTCCTGGTGTTAAGGTTCTCCGTTAGTTGCAGATCTGTTCTCCCCAGTCACCTCCTCACACCACCCAGTTTCCACCTCCCCTTAAAAAAAGGAAAATAAAACCTCTCCCCTCCTTTCTTCCGCCCCTCTCTCTCTCCTACAGATAAGGGGTGTATCAGCCACTTTTTACTTCTTAAAAATAGGCAAATGCTCCCTAAAAATAAATACTCCAAACAAAAAATGGGAAAAGGACACATCTGACCATGTGCCACTGCTTTCACGAACACCGCTCCATGGATATGTTTGGACCAGCAGTGCACGTAGTACCACAGAAAGAAATGACTAATGTTACTGCCTGATCGGAAGAAGTAAACCTGTATCTTTTTAATGTGTATGCATATCTGAGAGCAAAGAAATAATTATTACAAACATTTCCGTTTCCCAGTTAAAACATATTTTTATTCGCTTAAAAAATACTCCCATTGACAATTGGACTTCTATTTTTATCTCCCTAAATAATCATTGAAATCAACAAATGTGGAGTAAAATACTCCCACTTAAAATCTAATCTGCCCCCCTCTCGCGCTCTTATCCCCCATCTGTCCTCTGTCTTCCTCAGTCTGTCCCGCCTCTTTTTTTTTAAATTGAATTTTTATTGCTTTTAATACATACAAGTAACGAGAAACAGGTACACTTTCGTTATCATCATGGTATTACCTCACTTCAACAAACTATACAACTATCAATTATTAACCTTTCCCTTCCCAGTTTCGTTACTGTCCCTCTCCCCCCCAGACAGTCGACTATTTCTGCGCAGTTCGTTGGCTGTGATGCATACTTCATGTGAATCGGGACAATCGTTTTACTTAGGTCGCATTTCTTTGTGATTTGCGGCAGGCTTCCTTGTCTGCGGTGGGTCGGCGGTGTATAAGCTTTCCTCCATCGTGTGGATAGGTTGAGGTTCGAGATCGTTAGTTCACTGTCGTCTTGGGTTTGGAACTTGCAAAGCAGCAAAGTCGCACCATATTTCTTCATTGTGTGCTGCTTTTCCGTGGAGCGTTGCTGTAATTTTCTCCATCGTATATATATTCATTGCAATACTTATCCATTCTTTTTTCGTTGGGAGGCGTGGGGATTTCCATTTGATGACTAGACTTGCTCTCGCTGCCAGTAATAGCGGTGATGCTAGTCCCTTTGTCCTGACCAACTCGTCTTCATCTTCTTCTAGGCCAAATAAGGTCAGGAGGGGTGATGCTGTTCTCTCGACCCCATCTATCTTTTTAATCCAGCCCAGCACCTTGTTCCAATATATGCGTACTTTAGGGCAATCCCACCACATGTGCCAGTAGTTGGCATTCGTTCCACCTTCCCCGCCAGCATTTTGGGTTGTTGGTCTGATACATTTTGGTAAGTCTGTGAGGGTCATATTGCCATCTACGAAGTAGTTTCACTGCATGGAGCTTGTATTGTGCAGCGTTTTGCTATTTGGGATGGTGTTTTACATATAGTATCCCAGGCTGCTTGTTCAAATTTTCTTTTAAAGTCCTTTTCCCACTTTTCTCTGAGGTTTGAGGTGGAGTCTTGATTGTTTGTTGCTCAGGGCACTATACATGCGTGATATTAGACCTTTATTCATGGTGGTTGTATCAAGGATTTTCTCAAATGCGGTGAGTTCTCTATATATTTTGGGATGCCATTCCTGTTTGGATAGGATGCCTTTTAGACGTAGGTAGAGGAATATCGGTATTGGGTGCAGTTGGAGGGCATCCTCCAGTTCTATTATTGCTATGAATTTGCCTTCTCTCCATAGTTCAACTCTTTCAAGTCCTGCATCAAACCAAGTTTGGTATGTGGCGTGCTCAGGGATTTCCTCTCTGATTCTCGGAGCCCACAGATGGCTCAAGGGTGACGGCCAGGTTGTTATGCCTGTCATTGCTTTGCCCTCTTTCCGTATGTCCCATATTGTTTCCAGGATGGGTTGTTCGCGCAATTTTCGCATGAGCTTTGGTCTTTGGTTATCATTGTCCAGTTGTACCCATTGTAAGTCTTTTCTGTCTCTTACGTGGGGGACAAGGACTCATAGCTGGGTCACCTGGTAGTATCGCTCTATGTCTGGGAGGCCGACTCCACCCAGTTCTTTGGGTAGTATGAGGGTTTCGTATGGTATTCTAGGTTTTATTTCCCCGCCCACAGGAATCTGGTTATTGCCTTTTTCACTTGTTTGAAGAAGTCTTCTGGGATCCTTATCGAGAGGACTTGGAATGTGTATAGTAAGCGTGGGAGAGTAACCATCTTGATGGCATTGAGGCGACCCATCCATGAGATCGTAAGGGGTTGGCATCTCTCTAGGTCGCCGTGGAGTGCAGAGAGGAGATGTGGAAAGTTGGCTTCATATAGATCGGCAATGCTTCTCGTCAGGTTGATGCCCAAGTAGCGAAGCGTCAGTCCTCTGATGGTGATGTCTAGTTGGGCGAATTCCATTAGCAGGTGTGAGGTGGGCTCTTGTAGAGGAAAGAAGATGGACTTGGTTCTATTGATTTTGAAGCCTGATAGCACAACATATTCTTCGATGAGTTGTATGGCGCATGGTATTGCCGACAAGGGGTTCTGGACATGGAGTAGGATGTCATCTGCGTATAGGGGCCAGTTTGTATTCCCTTCCCTGTAAGCCGTCCACTCTTTCATTTGCTCTAAGCGTCTGTGCTAGGGGCTCCAGGGACAGTGCAATAATATTGCCGAGAGCGGGCATCCTTGCCTCGTACCTCTAGTTAGTGGGAACCATCGGGAGCACTGTGAATTCACTGCTGCAGATGCTCGGGCGAGGTGTTTACTGCTTTTATTCCTCTCGGGAGTGTCGGGCCAAGCCCTATTTTGTATTTTTTTTTTTTTTTAGTGTTGCTTCCAGGAAGGGCCATTCCACTGTCGAATGCTTTTTCGGCATGGATCGAGAGCAGTGCTGGTGTTTTTGGCATTTTCTTGGCCTTGTGTATCAGGTGGAGGGTTTTGCGAGTGGAGTCGGCCCCTTGTCTACCAAGAATGAACCCAACCTGATCCGCGTGGATTATTGAGGGCATATGCGTTTCAAGTCTTGCTGTGAGGACGCGCCTGTATATTTTGGCATCAATATTAAGGAGGGAAATGGGGCAATAAGACGCGCACTGCTTGGGGTCCTTGCCTTCTTTCGGAATGACTGTAATGAGTGCTTCGGGTAAGGATTCGGGTGCAGTGCCGGTTTGGAGAATGTGATTGAAGAGTTCGACCATAAACGGGAGGAGGGAACCAAGGAAGGTTTTGTAGAACCCTGCAATGTAGTCATCGTTTCTGGGAGCTTTCCCCGTTGGGAGTCTTTTGATGGCGTCTTCTATTTCTTTGTCTGTGATGGAGGAATTCGAGTGTCTCTGCTATTTCTTGGGTGAGTCTAGGCATGGTTATCTTATTCATATATTCATTGAACTCCTCATCTGGTGTGGCTTGGGATGTATACAATTTCTCATAAAAGTTGGCGAAAGCCTCAGAAATGTTGCCGGGGAGTTTTGCATGTAAGTCTGTTTAATTTTCTATGGATGATACCCATCTTTCTGCTCGTTGAGCTCTTAGTCTGGCTGCCAGTAACACGTCTGCCTTATCCCCCTTCTCATAATGTTTCTGTTTAAGAAATTGAAGTTTGCGGATGACTTGGCCTATCTCTAACTGGCACAATTCCTCTCTTCTCGTTCGCCTCAGCTATTCTTTTTTCTCTCTCGATGTCTGTGGATTGCGTTCAGCGGTCCAATTGTGTTATTTTGTTCCTGAGCTTATTTTCTATCTATCGCCAGTTGGTCATGGAACACCGGATTCTTCCAGCGTGTTTCATTGCAGCGCCATTTCGTGCTCCTATGGGATAGTGCAATCTGAGTGAAGGTAACCGTGACCATGTCATGGTCCGACCTGGTTACGGGGGATTATCTCTGATGTAGACGTTGCTTCCATCAGGCCCGGTGTGAGGTGTGTATATATAATCAATCCTGGTGTACGTGGCATGTGGTGCAGAATAGAATGTGAACCCTGGTCGCTGGGGGTTCATGTGGCGCCATGCATCTTTGAGCCTGTATGCGTTCATCATTTCAATCACTGCTGTTCGACCAGCCGTAGGTGGGTTTCCTGCATGTGGGTTACCAGTTTGTCTATCGAGAGTTGGACCCGCCCAGATGTTGAAGTCTTCCCCCTAGGATCACCTCACCTTCTGCTTCGATCATGACTTTGGAGATTGTTTGTTGTAGGAACTTGGACTGACCTGTATTGGCGGCATATATGGAGGCGAGTGTGATGATGGTGTCTCGTATCCTGCCCACTAGCATGAGTGCTCTACCGCTTACATCTGCCCAGGTTTTTAGTACTTCCATTTTGAGTCCTTTGCTCACTAGTATGCCAACACCAGCTTTTCCGAGTGGGCCAGAGCACCAGTAATTGGTTCCCAATTTGGCGTACAGAACCTTTTGTTCTTCTCCTCTTGTATATCTCGTTTCTTGTAAGAAAAGTACATCCAACTTGGCCCTTTTGAATTCTCTGGCGATTAACGATCTCTTAGTAGGAGAGTTAATTACTTTGACGTTCTGATGGGGGCGGGCCTGTCGGTTGTGACGTCTATGATGTTAGCCATTAGCGTTTGTCTATTCACGGAGCCCCTTTTGTCTCTAGTTGCCAGTAATCTGCGGGTATATTGCTCAATATGACTGTCTTGAATTTTAACTTTTTAGCCCCCCCCCACCCCTCCTCCCTTTTCTTGCTGCTTTTTGAACCCATCCCCTCTTCCCTTAGCCCGCCCCTCTCCTCCCCTTCCCTTTCCCCTCTTGTCCTCGTCTTCCATCCTTGTTTGGTGGCGTCTGGTTTGGACTGGATACAAGCCATCAATCCAACGTCGGACCACTGGGGAGAACCGTTACCGCATGGTCCGTGTTTCACTAAATCGCTTTAACAGCGAGAGTCCCCCTGCCCCTTTTATGTAGAACACAATATTAACTTTTTCAAAAGGATATGACTTGGCACGAGCACTTCCTTGACCCAACTTCAGCTTGTCGTTTCGCCCCTCTTTTCGTATGCGTCTGGTCTCGTGTCAGTGTGTTTAGGTGCGCTGGGCTGCGTCGTCACCGTTGGCCTGTCAGGTCGAGTCTCTCAGTATCTCCTCTGTTGGGATCTGACCATCCAGGCAATATTTTCATTTGTCATTTGGTGTGGTGTTGCCTCGTCTGTGTTTCCTGGATCCCTTCACTCTTTTTCTCCTTGGTCCTTGGAGTTCCCGTTGCGTTCTCCCTTGCTCAGGTTCTTCTCGTTCTCCTTCCTTTGGGGTTGTTCCCAGGAGTTCAGCGATGCAATCTCGAGTCTCCTCTTCAGTTTTTAGGTGTATTCTCCTACTTCCATGTTCGAATGTGAGAGAGAAGGGGTATCCCCATCTGTATCTGGTTCCTTGGTCTTTGAGCCATTTCTTGAGCGGGCTACATAAGCGTCTCAGGGCTGGAGTGAGTGAGCATAGGTCTTGGAAGATGGTAATTTGAGCACCTCCAAGGGTAAGTAGACCTCTGGACCTGGCTTTCTCTAGGATCCTGGCTCTGTCTTGGTACCTGTGGAATCTGGCGAGGACTGACCTTGGTCCACCGGGTGTTCTTGCGGCCCTGTGTATCAGCTCTGTTTTAGGTTCATCAATATCTTCATTGGCCGTCAGGATTTTGATGATATCGTGAATTGTTTTCTTGAGGTCTCCCTTCGTTTCTCCCTCTTGTTCCAGGATACCGAAGAAGCGTAAGTTGTTTCTTTCACGGTTTTCTAAATCGTCCACTTTTAGTCGGAATTACTCCTCCCTTTTGTCTTATTCTCAAATCCATTTGAGTTTGATGGTATCTATGGAGGCTTGATTATTCTCGACTCCTTCCAGTCTTTCCTCAATGTTGTTCATTCTCTGGGTTATCTAATCTATTTTGCCGCCCAGGTTAGCTCCCATGTTCTTTATCTCGTTCAGTAGTGCTGCGATATCACCCTTTGTGGCTGCCGCGCCTGTTTCAGATGTATCCATTATCAATTTGTTCTCTGTGCCTAGGGTCGGTGGGAATGAAGTGTAGGCGTATCTGGCGAGTTTCGCTTTAGCGTTCATATGGGGTAGTGTCTGCCGAGGAGGCACACTGTTCCGGGGGCCCATCCCGGCTATAGTGTGATTTTGATTAAGTTTGATGGCTATCAGCACTGGGTGAGTAATTAGAAGGTAGTACGTGAGTCACTTTGAGCGTTTTTTCGTGTTGTCCGGGGTGCAGTTGGGAAGGAGAATATTTTGTTGGTACCTCACTTCTTGGATGGCTGTCGTTCGTTCTCTTCGTGTAGAGACTTGAAGCCGTTCGGCCGGACTGCAGTGGGACCCTCGGTGGTCGCTGCACCTATTTCCAGTGTTCCCTTTGTTCAGTTTTTCCTCCCTTAATATCTGGGGCTGGTGGGTGTGAAGTGTAGGTGTGTCTAGCGCAGTACACTTTGGTGTTTCTGTGGGGTTGCTACGGCTGAGGAGGCACACGCCCCTGTTTCGGAGGCCCAACCCTCAGTGTGATGGTTACCGCTGTTGGCTTCGAAGTGAGTCATTTGTCACTTAGTGGTCAGTGGCGCCCAGTGGGCAGTATTTTGTTGGGGGGGGTTATGCGGGCTCCCTTGAGCGGCTTTGCATTTTGTCTGGGATGCGGATGATGGGGGGGGAGGGGGAGGGTGGTGAGGAGGGGTTGCATTGTGCCCTTGCTAGATAGGATGGCTTTGGGGAAAGGACTCCAGTAGGATTTGCTCACTTTTAGGCGGTTCCTCCTTTTAGATCACTGGGTTCCTTAATCTCTTCAGGCTATCTGCGCTTCTCCATTTCCAGACACTCACATCTTTTTAAGGTGTCTTGGGCACAAATGTCCCCAGAGTAATTCCAGGAATGGGGGCCTGTAAATTTATTGCGCACTTTGTGCAAAGTTATATGAGCTTCCTGGGTCAGCAATCTGCCCTCCTCCACTCCCTTATTCAAATAGGTGACAGTGTTCTGCAGACCCCTCCAAATGCCAGGTTCAGCCCCTACTCAGAAGTCCAGAGTCTCACCTGGAGCTCATTAATGGAGGGGGGAGTGAATTTGATTTACTCAGTGTTGTGGTTATGGAATACTCTCAGGCCTACCTGCACGGCTTCAACCTCTAATTATTGCGCAGAGAGTCCGGGGCTTATGATGTGCACATCGACATGGGGACGTTGCTGGGGCTGCGAGATCCGCTGCACCTCTCAGGTTGGGCCGTCGTTTCCCCCGTTGTGAGTGGCCTTGTTGTCCCCTTCCTATCTGCTACTGCCGGGTGCGACAGGAACGTATTGTGCTGAGTTGGGGGGAGGGGGGGATTGCCCTAGACCATGTGGACAGGCATCTCCGTCTCTAGATGTAACAAACAATAGGGGAGCCCCTATGTGCAAGTGTGAGCGGGGGAAAAGTATGTAGAATTTACAAAAACCGACAAAGCGGTACTCACACACGAGCCAGTCCTAGATTCTGTCCGACATTCAAATTAAATCTCCATAGTAATTTAAAGGCTAGTGTTTGCGAGGCAAATCACTGGGGATACACCAAGGGAGCAGTCTGAGAAGTGCTAACCATAAATTTATTGTTGAAAGCATAGTTGTTTTGAGATTTTACACACTTTCTAAAACAAAAAAATAAGTAGAATAGAGCAATTGAAAAAATAAAGAAAAACAGAACATTCATTACAAATATATCAAGTGCAAAAGCAGGGATAACATATTAATCACATCAAGATAAAACAATTATTACAGTCTACCCATAGTTCCTGCAACATAAGGCCTACCAGGGTGTATAAAAAATTACCCTGGTAGGTATGTAAAAAGAATATTATTTTAGCTGAGTTTGTATATTTAATCTGCCCGTCTCTAGAGCAGCTCCAGGGGCCTGTGCGGTTGCAGTGCCAGCAGGGGCACTCTGGTGGTTCTCCTCTGGTGCAACAAGGGCGGGCGGTCAGGGGCAGGCGAGTCCCCAAGGTTCACACTTAACATGTGGATCGGTATCACTGCTCCCGTTCTGGTATGTTCCTCATCGGCGACCCGGCTCATGACGTGGCTCCCACGACTGGGGGCCCAACAGTTATGCACAAGTGGGTCGCCAGACGCGTCTGCCTTGGGGAGGATGCGCACCACACGGTCCCAGCGGTCTGAGCCCCCACTGGTCCACGCAGTGGGGCCTCCACTGCAACTCCGTCCTACCCTCAAGGCGTCGGAGTCAGCCGCTCGTGTAGGACTCTCTGGCTTGCCGCCTGCACCCGGAGCGCCGCTGGCACTGGCACAAGGTTCGAAGCTCAGGAATCGCCAGCGAGCTGTGCTTGGTCCACGGGGAGCTGGGATACGCAGCTCGAGTGGCATCGGTGATCGCTGGACCAAAGAATGTGGATATCTCAGTGAAGAAAGCTCTGTTTTCTTCTGATTTTTTTTTTTTTTGTTTTTTAAAATGTTTATTTTTTTTATTGAGCTTATTTTTTTTTTCTTCTCCTCCAGTGGGGGGGACCCTTCATACCCCTGGATCACCAGTTTTCAGGGGCAGGGTCCAAAGGCAGGGGCACACGGGAGGGATAGTCATCCGTGCGCCCCCTGCTGGCCACCTCCCCCCCCCCCCCCCCCCTTTTTTTTTCTTTTTTTGTTTTTCCTTTTTGTGGGCATGATTGCATTTCCACACCCCTTTGTGGCTGATGACTGATTAGATATCTTGAGATGTCTGTGGTGGGTATCTTGCAAGAATAGAAGTTCTGTAGATTGATAAAAGTGCGTCTCTCATACATGACTCCCCATATCCTATGTATTCTTCTGTGTTGAGGTTTGAGTTCCTCGGTGCTTCCGCTGTATTTGCTGTATTTATGGTAGCTCATCCAAGTGCTGCCTGTTTGTTGCCTCTTCTGGAGGCACACCTAGAGAAGTGAAAATCTGGAGGCAGCTAGGTCGCACCTGATAGCAGAAGTCTTCAAGGGGGCAAGGCGTAAGGAGACGTAATCCAGAGAAACCGAAAACGAGACAGGAGAAAGAGCAGCGTGGAGCAACAATCAAGCAGCGCTAAATGGGTACAATGCTCCTTATAAGTGTAGCAATATGAGTAGCATCTTTTAAGGGCAGAATTTGAGATGCAGCCACCAAGGAGTAACATTTAAGATGTAAAGATCAATAAATGTGCAGCACTTCAAGCGGTATGGGAGCCATATGTGTGCAAGAATCTACGAACAATTGGATGCAACAGTAACACCATGGTTGCTACAATCTGGGGCAATTGTTGAGATGCTGCTCAAGTAGGATGTTCAATCTCATAATCTGGGATAAAAGACAGTCAAGGAGCAGAATGTGGTAATGCTACAAGATGTGAGATGCAGCATTTAAAGGATAGTTGGTGGTGAAATGCTCATAAAGGGCTGGAGTTTGTTGTCATGGTTATCTTTGAACTTCCTAAAAACAAGTTAATTGGTTCACAACAGTCCGACTCGCCAAAAATTGTGAGATTTTGAAGCAGGATATATTTTTTTGTTTTTTTAAAGCACTTTATTAGGTATTTGCAGGGCTTGTGATGAACAGCATACACAGCCCAGAAGCCTAGAACAGAGACGGGCATAAATAACAGTGATGAATACCTAACAGCCCACCACCACCCCCATCCTGAGACTCCCTCCCTAAAAATAGAAACTGCCTCTGAATTGACATTCAGCAGTGAAGCACCCACCCCCCCCCCACCCAAAAATAATAGTAATGATAATACCCAAATGTTACAAGATTGCTTGGCATTGCATACATAGATGGATTCTGTTTGGTTGAGATTATTGTTCGCCTCCCAATTACCAGTGTCTTTTGGGAGGTAGTATTTGGGGCATCCCACGTTCGTGTGGCTTGTCTTAGCCTGGTACCGATCCTAGTGACAGGTAGGTAGGTGGGGGCCTTTCATATGTTACCATCTTAGTCGTTGTGTGTGTGTGTCTAGTAAATCCCTGAAGTGGTCTGCCTGTACGGTCTTGCCTCACCGTTGAAGGACGGAACATTCAAGCAAGCAATTTTTGGTATTCCTAGCTAGGCTGGCTTGTTTGGTGAGGCCATTGTTGGATTTCCAGTGTGCGATTAGTGTGTTGCGTTTAATATTATTAGGGGTACAGATGGTGTCGAATGAGCTTAATTGGAGTATTCTGTAGTGTCTGCCCGGTTGTAGTGATCTAATCACCTCATATAGTAAGGTACTGTAGCCACTCCATGTTTCATAGTCTTAAGTATTTGACTAGCTTCCTGGAACCCCGAAGCTATATCACTGTCGTACAGTTCCAGCACTCTAATCTCAGGCCAGTGGGAGTCTTGGTGTTTGTGTAATGTGTGGTCTAGGCCGGTTGAAAGGATTTCCCATCTGCTGATCCAGGCTGGGGCCGCCCGGACATCCGAGCCGGTTAGTTCTCTCATCCTATGCCATTACGTCAACTTTGGGCCTATCAGTGGGTGTGACCTGATACGTTTAGGTAGATTGTTTAGTGGGATGGCCAAGAGTTCTGACTGGGTAAATGGAGCTAATAGGGAGAGTTCCACTGATCTCCAGCTGTATGCATCGAGCCATCGTTTGGCCCTGCATATTTGGGCTGACTGATAAGTCTGCCAGGCTGGTACTGCTAGTCCACTGTCGTTTTTGGAGGCCTGTAGGATTTCGAGCCAGATTCTTGCCTTTTTACCTTTCCAGATAAATTTGGATGTTTGTGTGTCTAGATCTTTGTGCATTTGTTGCGATGGGGCGCAGTGTAACATCATCGCTAGATATGAGTTTTGGGGGGGAGTTCATTATAAAGGCTTTGATGCGGTTTACCAGGGAAAGTGGGAGTGTATTCCATCTGGTAAGGTCAGATTTGATCTTTGACAGTCGGTGGATAGTTCAGGTCTGCGATTTCGAGAATGGATGGGGTGATGAGGACCCCCAGATATTTGATAGGATGTAACTGCAGGCAGAAAGGTGCTACCCCACTGTATGTTAGGCCTGAGTGGTAGGACTTCCGATTTTGTCCAGTTGACTTTATATCCTGTCATGAGCCCATAATAGTAGATAAATTGGTGTAGGCAGGGGAGTGATACCACAGGCTTGCTGATATAAACCAGAAGGTCATCAGCGTATAGAGAGATTGTGTTCCTTGGCCCCTCGCATCACACCATTCCAATCCGGGTCGTTGCAAAGTTTCTTGGTTAACGGTTCCATTGAGAGTGTGTACAAAAGGGGGTGGAGGGTAAGGAGGCAGCCTTGCCTGGTGCCCGAGTATAGATCGAACAAGTTTGAGACGTCCCATTAGTGATCACTGAGGCTTTATGGTTTGTGTATAAAATGTATGAGCACAAGGAGCATTGGTGGGAATCCGTAAACTGCGAGTACCCGGAACATGAAGTCCCACTGGACTTTGTCGCACACTTTCTCAGCATCATTGGCTAGTATTACGTCTGGGTCTTCCCATCCAGCGAGTACATGCAACAGGCGTCTCCCGTTGTCTGAGTGATGGCCAAGGATAAAGCTGGTCTGATAAGCTATGGATAAGTTGGTTGAGGGTTTTCTAAATTCTGCGTGTTAGGCATTTGGCTAGCATGTTGGCGTCAGCGTTTATTACCACGATTGGTCGGTATGTCCCGCAGTCTTCTGGGTCGCGACCCTGC
This sequence comes from Ambystoma mexicanum, assembly GCF_040938575.1. Taxonomy (NCBI): domain Eukaryota; kingdom Metazoa; phylum Chordata; class Amphibia; order Caudata; family Ambystomatidae; genus Ambystoma; species Ambystoma mexicanum. The sequence goes on from NC_090923.1 coordinate 729,832,743, forward strand.
TGGTGGAAAACAATTATATTGGCTTCAAGCATCGATCACGTTAAGTGGCCCATGGTCAGTGCCTCAGCGAATACTGTTTTGGGCAGTGGGGCAAGGCGGTCCACCATTACTTTGTATAGCTCTGTGGGTATGTCATCTGGCCCGGACGCTTTTCTCGCTGTTAGGGAAGCTATGGCTTGGGTTATCTCAGCGGCTGTGATTGATGTCACCAGTTGTGTTTATTTAAAAAAAAAATAAAAAAAATGGTATTGCCGTTTGGTAATGAAGGTGTCTATATAGTCTGCTGCTATTGGGTCTGGGCTAGTGTATAGTTGGCTGCAATATTCTGTGAAGCGTTTATATCTTTCATTGGTTAATAGATTTCCAGCTCACCTCCGGATGCCGATTATATGGTGCGAGGCTTGTCTGGTGCGAAAGGGCGAGCGTCATCCAATGGAGAGGCATGTCGGCGTCTTGGTAGTAGGCCTGCGACCAGCTAGTAAACTATTTTTTCACGCGTTGAGTGGAGATTTGTTTGAGCTCTGATCTTAGCCTGTTTAGTTGGACGTATGTGCTGGGATTCTGCATGCGCTATGTCTGCACTGATCTTGGTTTCACTTTCCCTTCTCCCCTTTAGTTTGTGGCCCATCTAGAAATACATTGCCCCCTGAGAAAGACTTGATAGGCGTCCCAGCAGGTGACTGGGCAGTATACTTGAGTCGGATTGGTCTGCCAAAATAGGTCTGTCTTCGCCGAGTTGTTCAAGGAAATCTGGGTATGTCAATGCTTTTAAGTTTAGGCACCACAGTGTCGGGCGGGGCGTCCGGGAGTTTAATATGGAGGAGTACTGGTGCGTGGTCCAATGCCCTCATTGGGAGTATTGTGCATTGTTTTATATGTGGTAGGGCATTCACAGGAGTTTACCAGTAGTGTAGTCTGGAGTAGGATTTATGGCCCTTCAAGTAGAATGTATAGTCGTGACGTTATGGGTGGAGGCTCCGCCATGCGTCTGTTAGTCCCAATTCAGACATGATGGTTAGTAGGGTTGTACGTTTGCGTGGGGTCGGGAGTTGTGATAGAGGTGTGCCCTGTCTATCCAATGTCACATCTATTATTGTGTTCCAGTCTCCCCCTATAAGGGTAAGATTCCCCATATATTGTGCACGGTTTTCAAATACCTGTGAAAAAAGTGGGTGTCATTGGTTGGGGTATAGATGTTCAGAAGGGTCAGGGGATGTTCTGATATGGTGTGGGGTGAGTGGAACGGGATGCGTTTGTGGATTAAGATCGAAACCCCTCTTTTACCTCGATGCGGAGAATGAGCTGCTCCCCCAACCCATTCACTGCTTAATTTCCCTGATTCGTGAGTGTCCAGGTACGTTTCCTGAAGGAAAGCGATGGCGCTCTGTATGTCCCTTAGGTGACTGAGAACTCCTTGTCTTTTAATTGAGTGTCCTAGGCCTTGTACGTTAAGGGTCACTAGGCGTAGGTCAGCCATTTCGGTGGAGCCCTGATTGTTTCGCGGGTGGGATTGAGTGAAGGAAGGAGAAGTTATGCCAGAGATTGCTTTGTTGGTCAAAAAACCTGTGCATCTGTGCAATTAAAACTCTAACATGACCTCAAACATGTAGGTCGTAACATTAACATTGGGATAAACCAACAGTATCCTCATACTATTTCTTGTAAACCCATGCCCTGGGAGGGTTAGGAGAGATAATGGGGATCTCGCCCACACCCCTGGCATGCTGGTGGGATCTGTCCGGGGCCATCAGTAACACTAGGAACTTAGAAGGGGGAGGGATGGCTCAATGTAGAAGGCTGGGTGTTACAGTATTATACGTATGGGTTGAAGCGTTCTGGTTAATGGGAAATAGTCGGCTTCGTGTTATTTTCCTGAATGTCCTAATCAAGGTCAAGGGGGCGAGATTGTTTGATTGGCCTTTGTATGGTGAGATCGACTGAAGGATGAGATGGATCAGAGTCTTTCATGTTGGGGGGACGGGAGTCATTGCGGCCGAGTCCAGTTGGGCATCTGCCGGAACGCTGTCTCTTGCCTTTTGATCGTTGCTGTTGGTGGTGGTGCCATTGTGAAGAGCCTGTGTGAATAAGTTGGTCTCTCGTCCTCGGTTAACGGTGGAGAAAGTCTGTGTAGACAAGCTCTTGCTGTTAGAGGCGCCAGGCATCCTCTGGGTCATTGAAGGAGTCTAATTCTTTGTGCTATTGGATGCAACAGATGGTGGGGAATTTCAGATAGTATTTGTACCTTGTAGTGCCGCAAATAGGGGAGCAAATCTCTTCCTCCGTCGGGACACTTCGGCGGAATAATCGTTGAATATATGGATGTCTGCCCCTTCCGTGCAAATTGTGCATGCAGCTTTATAGGCACGTAGGATGGCTACCTTATGTTGGAAGTCGAGTCGCATTGTGATGGGCCGTGGTTTATCTCCTGCTGCGGGTCATGTGTAGGGGGGCCCTGTGGATTCTTTTGCTCATGTTTGTCCTTGGATCTTGGATGTGTAGGTGATCCTGGAATAGGTGATAGGCGTATGCCTCGAGGTCAGATCCCTCTGCCTGTTCGGGGAGGCCGCCGAGCCGAAATTGTTGCACTGCGAGTGATTATTTCTTTTCCTGGTCACGAACCTTTGCTCTGAGGCGCTGTACTTCTCTTATCCGTGTCTAGATAAGTAGCGGCCACTGCGCTATCTATCATCTTCAATTGTGCTAATTTGTTGCTTATTGTGCGTTGGCCATTTAGACAGGTCTGTATATCTTGAATGTCGCACTTGATTTTCTGGACTGTGACATTTGCCTCCTGTGTTCTATGGCCTATGCCCTCATTTCCGTGAGGATTGCTTGTAGTTGATTTTGAACATCCATCTTGGGTTGCTGACGTGCAGACCGGCGTAAGGGTGTTTCAGTTGAGCTTAGGTCTGCTGATGTTGCTTTCAGATGAGGTTTTTGCCATGCCCAGGTGGAGGGCTGTCGTCCAGAGGGTGAAGTTTGTGGTGCCCCATGGCCTGTCGCCGTCCCAGAAGTGTTATCTGGTGCTGAATAAGGGGGTTGAAATGGTTGGGCCCTTTGCCCGTCGGATGCCCCATGCCAATGTCTGCGATATCAATGTATACACAGGAGCAGAGGTAGCGTTCAGTTTGACCTCCACAGTTTATGATCAGGATGGTTGGTTCACACAGACCACCGGCATAGATATTGGGTGCTATAGTTATTGCTGTCATTTAGGGGTGCTGGGGTGAATCATTCCATCATTGCGGCCGATTTGTCTGATAGTGTGATGGTTTAATAACACTTCAGGCTAGTTGAGTTGGTTAGTTGCAAGTGGGCCTTGCTGCATGGATGAAGTCAGAAAGCTTGTGGCAGTAGGTGCAGCGTGTGCTGCTGAAGGTCACGAAGCGGCGCTGGTCAGGAGCCTGGTTTCCTCTAGTGTGCGTGGGCTGAACAGACAGACTGTGCTCTTCAATAGTGGTGGGCAGGTCCCACTCTGTTTCTTGTTGTGGTGCGGGGCAACGGGCGTCTGGTGTGCTGGCAAATATGATAGCCCGTAAGGACACTTTGTTGTGTATGTTTGTTGATTTAAATGGCAGGTGGGGCCCCTGTAGGCTGCAGTGTTAGAATCGCGCCCCTCTGCGTACTGTGGTATTGTTTGAGGCGGGTGATGCGCAATCCATGCATTTCAACTTTTGTCACCTTTGGTAGGTATTGGAATGGTGCACCCCTGTGTTTGGCCCACCTAACTGTGCCCTAGTGGAGGTTGGTTGCTGATTGGGTGTCCGATCATTCCAGGGTAGTCACAGCTTGTATGGCCGGATGCCGTGCGGCGTTACTGATCTGCGGCTTGGGCCTCCCTCAAAGACACAGGCCAGGGGTCGGCATGGCTGTTTGCGGGTAATCTTTGCTCCGTCATGGGGGCAGATTGACTTACTGCTATAACACTTAGTGGCGTGGGTACCTCTGGCATCCTTTGTGCTGGTGGGTCATCTAGTTCGGGCAGGAGGTGCGCAGCTTTTGCAGGTAGCCGCTGTGGGTGTGCGAGATCCTCGCATGCAGTGTTATGTTGCGCACCTCCCTCTTTTCCTCGTAGCGATTGGCTTAGGGAGGCGTCAATGGAGGTGGTAGTCCTTATTCCGTCCCCTCCCCCCACCCCACCCCTTCTTGTTCACTTGCCAGCTGCAGTGTCCCATTCACCTAATATACTGTGGTGTTGTTGGGGGGAGCCACTGTTCCTGTGTATTTGATGGGCCGCCAATGTGCTCTAGCTGCGCCCTGTCATCTCGCACATAATGCACTCCTTAGCTTGTGTCTGCCTTTGGCACGCAGTTGTCATTTAGACTCCTTGTTGGGGAGGATTCTCTTCTAAGGATAATTTCCCTTACCTATAGAGTCCCCCAGCAGCTTTGCTGGATTTGAAGGGTTTATTTTTTTCTCCTAAGAGTAAGACCCTTTTTTCCCACTCTTGGGCAGATTGCTAGTGTATGTTATCTTGTGTGCTTATGGTCTATGGGTTTTTTTCTCACCCTCATAGGAATCCTCTTTTTAACCTGTGTGGTACACAGCACCCTCCATGCCGTATCACAGGGGTGTCGTAGCGACCCCCAAACATAGACTCCATACCCTGAGACTGACTACTGTCTCCCAGGGCTTGTAAAGTCCCCATTGACTTTATTAGTCAATAATTATGAACTAAACCAGTACAACCCATCTTACTATGGAATTACTGGAAAGGTTTAATAGTTTTTTCCGGGTGTTCATTTTCGAGGGGGTACTGTATAGTCCCTCTCTCGTTTCTGTCTGGTGGCAGTGGTTACTACCGTAAATATCCGACCACAAATATTTCCCTATGGGATTTGCCCATTGTTCGAGGCTACCACTTTTACTGACAGCCTCTAACATACCGCCAGGTTATTTCAATACTAACTTTAATCCGGTGGTGTTTTTTTTGCCAGAACTTTAATAATATTTCTTTCATGTGTCTTTCTCTGAAATCCTAATCCAGGTCGGGGATCCTTTGTTCGTCCTTTTGGCGGGCTTCTGCACAGAAGCCCTCCTCTCGGTGCCACTGAGTCTGGGGTAGACAGGATGTGTGAGAGGGGAATAGGCACCCTGGACAGGATTGCCTACGCAATCCAAGTCGCACTCTGCCCTGATAGGCTGGGGGGGGTTCTCCAGCCAGGAGAGCCACCCCACTGTGTGAGTGACAGCTAGGCTGTATGAATGGGGGTTTTGCTGCATAAAAGAAGGGTCCGGAGGACTGGAGGACAAGACGTTGTCACTAGAACTAAGAAACCGAAGAGGAGAGAAGCTGAAGACATCTGCAACGACTGAACCACCGGTGAAGTCCTGCTGCAGATCCTCTCCACTTTTCTGCAACGACTTGAGAAGACTTTCCCCTGCAAGAGTCTTCTTCCCTTGAGCTGGTGGGGCCACCAGTTCGCCAATCGCCTTCCAGGACCTGCCTTGGTCGAACCGCCAGTGCCCTCCACTCGGAGACCGGATAGCCAAGCACCCGTCCACCACGACCGCGATTTAAAGGAGCGTACCTTTTATTCGTTTTGGCAACACCGCGGCTGGTTTCATCCCTGGGCAGTACAGTAATTCGAACCTTCCTCCACGACGAGAGTCTCTTACTCTGCTGGATCTCCCGAACTGACTGCCAGGAACTACCGCCACCACAGGAGCCTCTTCCACTTTAAAGTTACATTGTTCTGCCAGACCTACGTTTCGTTTGGTATTGCTAAAGGTGTTTTAAATCCTTTACTTGCCTACTGGATTGGCTGCCCCTATCGTCTACCATTTACTCTGGCACAGGCCTATTGACTCTGGCTAAATCTGTTACAACTGCCTTCTCTAGATTGCTTCTCACCTAGAAATGTGTTGGTGCACCTAATTCTTATAACCACCTTTTCCCTTCCCCTTTTTAATATTGTCATAAGTTAATAAGTGCCATTTTTCTCGGTTTTCACCTCAGTATTGCATATGCTAAAGTACTGCCTTGCCTAACTTGTTCACAATCTATTTGGGAAGTGTTGCTGGTGTGTTAAAGAGTGTAAACCTGTATAACTTGTCCTTTGCCTCCCTGAAGAAATTGTTGCCATTTCTGCTTCGTTAACACTGCCGTTTTTGCTCCGTTTTCACTCTTGATCAAACTTCTCTACAATTTAAATAGGGAGTTGTGTATACTTTTCTTGACTGGTTTAACTTGCTTTAATAGTGATTTGTGTGTGAACATCAGAGTGTGTAAAATAAATGTATATATTCTTTTTCATACAAAGCTTTGGTCAGTGTTTCCTTGTTCCACAGTATTGTAGCCCTATTGTGTAAACCCTGAATACTGCTCATCTCCCTCTTGAGATAAGTCTGACTGCTTAGCTTTGGCTACCAACTAAATCTTTGTGGGACAGACTTATACCAAAGGGGATTTAGTGCATATAGTGGTAGTCTTAATCTTCTGTAGTGCTCCCTAAGAGAACTGCACAGGATTCTGCCTAACACTCCTCGACCAGCAAATCGGGTGGGGGTGGCAGCATCCTGCTACCCTTGCTGTGAGCTGCCATTTGAGGTTGAAAGTTTGCAAACCACGCAGATTAAGCGGTTTATTTTTGTGATGTATATATTTTGTAGCACAATCGTATGAGAAAAAACGTACATACTTCCGTGTTTTGATTTTCAAAGAAAAAAACATTCATTCCAAAACTGTTCTTTCTTTTATATTGGAAGAATATTTTAGTTCAAACCTATATACCTTCATTCTTTAATGTCTTTGTGCTTGTAGGGATTCACATAGTATTTGTGCTAAAATAAATGGAAACCTTTAAGATTAATTATTTGTATTAGTAGAGCATATATTGATCTTTCTTTTTTAGACGCGACACGTGTTTGAGGGATACAGCACATCTCTTCGGGGCCCGTTGCAATAGGACAAGCGGACCAAGCATAACACATTTTCTCTAAAAAGATACTGCAAAAGCTTATAAAGTAAGCAAGTGCTCACTTAAATTTGATTTCAAAGAATTGTCCAAAATCTCCCTCCAGAGGAAGCTGCTTTGGGGCCGCGAAAAACATGTTGGGAGGTAAACATCTAGGACTGGATATGTTCTACTGTAATAGTTGTAATTCCGCTAAGTGTTCACAAAAACCATGTGAATCCATATAAGCACAAGACATTAAAACACAAGGGTGTGTATGTTTCAACTCGATTTTTGCAGTATAAATCGAAAACCAGTAACAGTTTTGTAAATGCATATTTATTTTATTGGCTATTTATATCGCTCTTAATGCTAGAGTCCTTTAGCTTCTAAGCGCCAGATCGCAGATTGAATCCATGCTGCCTTGTTACCATGACAAATGCACTGCATCTGAGCTATTGTCTAATATTTTGAAAATGAAATCACAAGAGTATGTACATTTATTGTCCACGGCACCACGAAATCGATAAAACCTCTGCAGTTTTAACCCTTTAACTAGTTTAGAAAATCTATTGGTCAGTGTGTGACATTTGCAAGATATCCTATTTTCCTTACCAATCGAATATCGATTTGGTTCGGACACCATGATTGATTACAGCTTTGCTATTTGTTAAATTCGTGATTCTAGATCACTGTGTAAGGCTAGATACACGAAGTGCTACACTTTTTTGAAGTAACTCTGCTCCAAAATGTACCGAGAATTGCATGTTCTTTCAGTAAACGAGTGACGCCATTTTGAGGTACTTCCCACAAATCCCTTACTGGGAGGGAATCGCAATTTGAGATGTCATAACTTTAAGGTCGAATGATTCAGAGGTACATCGTTTAATGCTCAGCCCTTTGTGATGATATGTAGGTCCATTTCTGGAACACCATACACTATAGTTCAAAACTGCTCTGCGATTTTGTTTTTTACATCCGTGCTAAGACATTGGTATGTTATGTGGCTTGGGTGAAGAGATGATGGAGACTCCAAAATGAGATGTTGATCCTAAGCAATTATAAGCTAGGTACTAACATCTTGAAATGTGTAGCCTAAAAAATGTGTAGTTCTCCTTGCAGAATGCTCTTGGGTGGGGCTGAATATCATGTCTGTTACTGTTATTTTTGTCTTTTTAATGTCTTATTGTTTTTGTTGGTTTTAGGGGCTCCTCCAAAGTGGAAGAAGCATGTGAAATGTATGCGAGAGCTGCCAATATGTTCAAAATGGCAAAGAATTGGAGCGGTATGTAGGCCTGTGTTTCACTGTGTCAATTTATTGTAATGGAGAGTTTAACTAACCCAAAAAAAAATTTTTTGTTGCTGTAGAAACATGACGTCCCTATTAAAAGGGGGCAGATACTTTTTATTTAAACTTTTCTCAGTTGTACTTGCCATGGTTTGAAACCTGTGTTTTTAAATATTTGGAGGTGCTCCTAGTAATCTACACCCTCAATTGTGCAGTTGAACTTAATGTATTGCATTTTAAATAAGACTTTCTATACCAATTCTTGCTTAATTTTAATGATGGGATGTTAATGTTGACTAGGTACACCGAGTGAATTTGCTGTGGTGTACATGCTCAAAACCTGTACTGGCCTCGAAAGCTGCTGAAATCAATACGTTTATTGCATGTGTCTAAGCAAGTTGGTGAATCTTCATCTGTTTGGGACGGTGCTTGTCAGTGTAAGCTTGCTAATGACTTTTATTGACATTTAAAAAAATCTGTTTAACATTTTACCGTTACTGTCATTAACAGTGCTATCTTGCTGATACAGTAGAGGAATCATGATTGCTATAGACCCAGTCCATGGGTCCAGAAGGGGGCTGCAGGTTTTTCTGTGTTTAACACATACAATGCATAGCTTTTCATTGCACCTTTGCATACATATTTGAGAAATGTCCTGGTTCATTTTGTGAATAGTACAAAATCCAGATCACAAGATCTAGCATTACCTAGTAATGCATCCAAGTGGTGCTAGTAACACAGGCATGTGCAATGTTCTGGTCCTCCAGAACATGTTCTGAAGCACATGTTCGCTCAAGAAGCACATTCAGTGGCCAAAACGTTTTTTTCCAGAGTGTTGCGGACCAGTAGCTCCCTGCATCGTTTGGCGCCATAAATTGAAGGCTGTGCAGGAGCATCTATTGTTTTGTCCAAATGAACTTTAAGGTGTCTGCTACATTACTCATGTACAGTTTTGTCATTCTCTTGCTTCAGCGGCTGGTAACGCTTTCTGCCAGGCAGCCCAGCTTCATCTTCAGGTACAGAGCAAGCACGATGCAGCTACAAACTTTGTGGATGCAGGAAATGCCTTCAAGAAAGCTGATCCTCAAGGTAAAGTGGAGACAGGGTATATCGATGTTGGAAGTACTTTTAGGATGGGACTAGATGGAATGTGGAAAAAGGGCAGGAAAAATGCCCCATGTTGCCCACATTTAACAAGGGGTTGATCAGTAAAGCAGACTGTTTTGGCAAAAACCTATGTTGCATATCGCATCGGCTCAGGGGTATACATTTCAAGTTGAAATCTACTAGCCAGATATGACGTTGCTCACTGATCCCCTTGTATGACTACTAGCTCGCAGTATGCACATTTCACAGAATTTGTTACTTGCCAAGTTTGTGTTATCCCTTGCTAGGGCCGAGTGTACATTTTGTGGCCGAATCTGCTTATGAAATGGGGTCTGGATACAAGTGTTAAGAGGCCTCCATTCGGCAAACACTAGCGCTCTACAAATCTCAAATCAAACATGACTGTCTCCGCCCCCACTGTCACCCATTTATGCTTTGGTAGTAGCATGCTACTTGGAATTTTACCCCCTGTTACTCTCTTCTACGAAACAGACTAGCAGTTCCTAACAAATCTATTTAAGCCCATCCATTCAACACATGGCCTCCTATTCAACATTCGCACTTCTTGGGCAGTGGCAAACCTGCTTTCCAACTTTGTGGTTTCATTTAACACTTCGAAAAACCACTATCCAATCATCTGAGAATGCTAATCCGGCTGCTGTTCTTCCCCCAGTCTGCTGTTTGTTGAATACCAAGTACTTGTCACTCTCTGTATTCCTCTTGAGTACATTGAACTTTTCTGGACTTAGTGGCAAACAACAAGGTGTCCAAGAATTTGTATGAAATTGGCATGCACTGTAGATTTCTGTCAGAACAGCGAATACAGTACCCTGCTTAAAAGCCCTTTGTGTGGAAATTGAAATGTGTGTGGCCTTCAAGTTATTCAAATTAAAGCTAGATGGGACCAAATTCCAAATCTTAGTAAAGGCCAGTGCATGCCCACTTTACACATGCCAGGATAGATTTGAGGGGAGCTATATCCATTTGCTTATACCTCTACATCACCCTCTCATTGTGAATCCCATTTTGCAGAAAATTAAATTGCTCTTCAGAAAATGCCAGCTTACATTGTAACGTGCTTACAACTGACTCTTGTCTCTCCAAAATGTATTCTCTAGTTCCTCAACTGATTTTCCAGCCCCCCCCGACCCCCTCCTCATTTTATGTAGTCGTTTTGTCATTGACCTGGCCTAAATGCAACCATGACATGCCTCAAATTACTACGCATGTGGTACATGCTACAAGTAAAACCCATAAACGGGGACAGTGTGGGGGGTTTGCTATCACGATTTATCATATTACCAAACTAACACAAACCTAAGTTGTACTTTTTGTCTTTTTCTAAATGAAGCAATTCCACCATTCCACCATTCTCTGCTGGTATGTTGAAATAGGGGTATTTGGGGCCATTGGACGTAGTAAGGTCACTTGGTCTACTACCTTTATGCATTCCTCCTTGGGGGCATTAGGTTAAATATGGCATTGATAATGGCGCAGCTAGGCCAATAGACAATGACTTGTAAGGTAGGTTAGAGGTTCATCACTAGATTTGTGTGAGCAACTTTTTTTTGGTGGGTATCCTAAGAATCAGACCAGCTCTTTTGCACACTTGATCGGCATTGAATTTAGGAACTAAATGTATTGGTGTTTTTCCTTATTTTTCAGAGACTGTAGCCCCCCCCAAAACCCCCCCCACCCCCAAGTCCCCCCCGAACCCCTCATGCGTTGTTTCAATTTCCTTTGATTTGTAATCTGGTTTGTTTCTGCATAAATTTTCCCCTTTTCACCGTTTGGTTCTTGCCCTAAATGAACTAGATGTGTCATGCTGTTTATTTGAATCCAATATGCTTTGGGTGATGAAGGAGTTGGGTTTTTAATTCACTTTCTTTTTTAATGATACACTTTTTGATTCAATAGATTAAAATTTTGGAACAGATGTCAATTGAACATCTTTAGACCATGTGTCTGACCCATCTATGCACAATTTGCAGTTTGTTGCCTGGCGACTTAATGTGTTGGTTCCTAACTAGTAGGTGACCTCACTTAATAGTGTGGATTTTATTAAGACTACCGTGGCAGAAAATAATTGTTCTGGTTCTATAACCATAGGTCTAGTCCCAATCTACAGATATTCTTTTGAACATGTCAACGTTTGTGGTACTCATGTACTCATTTCTATTGAATGTTCTCAGGTGCAGGAGCTTAGAATGTTGATTCCTGAATTCACCCTTTGTAATGGTACTTTTATTTCATTGCCATTTACATAACGTGCTTGTAAATCAACAGTACAATATATGGTAAGATACACTTAGATAAATAAGATGAGATTTGATTCAAGAACAAATGATAAAGAAGAAGTATGTCTAATGGCAAAAGGTTATTAAAAGGTGAACATGAAAGATGTCATCATAAATGTCATTGATGAAATCACTGATGATATCACATGTGTAGCCCCTTTGTTTTTTTTTCTTCACTGATATATATATCAGTAAATAAAAAAACATTTGTGATGTCATCTTTCATGTCCTAGGTGTTAGTCTTAGCAATGCACTTAGGTGGTGCGAGTTATGGTTGCTTAGCTTACCATAAATGGCGATTGTGAAGGGTTTTTCGGTTTTACTTTAAACCATAACGTCCCTTTAAGAAAGTTTTTTTTTTTTTTTTTTTTACTGAAATATATATATCAAAAACAAAGGGGCTACACATGTGATGTCATCAATGACATTTATGATGCCATCTTTCATGTTCTGGATGTTAGTGGTAGCAGTGCACAGTGGTGCGGGCAGGTATGGTTGCTTAGCCTACCATAACTGGCGAATGTCGGGGTTTTTTTCGGTTTTGCTTTGAACCATAATGTCATGTTTGTAAAGTTTTATTTAGTGAATTGCACAGGTTTTTAGTAGCGCAACTTAACCATAACGTCCCGTTAAAGTTTTTGTTGGTGAATTTTACGGGTTTTTACTAGGGCAACTGAACCATAACGCCCCTTTAAGAAAGTTTTATTTTAGTGATTTTTACGGGTTTTTAGTAGGGCAACTTAAGCATGACGTCCCTTTTTAACAAAGTTTTCTTTACTCATTTGGACAGGTTTTCAGTACAACAACTTAACCATATCATCCCTTGCAAAGTTTTTTTGCTAAATATGATCGGTTTATAGTAGTGCCACGTAACCATAATGTAATGCAACTTCTGACTTATTTAAACACCTTGCGGAGAATACCACTTGACAATATGCTTGTGTATAGCACGGTAACGTGTCCCAGAATCCCTAAACATTTAACAGTAAGATGTTTGCCTCATGGACAATGTGGAAACAGATTTTATATTGATGTAGGAACGGCCACCTGCAACATTTGCCATGCATAGCGCCAGCACGTATTGGTACTCGGCCATTAACAATATAGTACACATTACATACTTTTAGAAAAAGTTTTAGTTATGTGAAAATGACATCAGCTAAGGCCATCCCTCCTCCCCAAGATAAATCAGCACTACTGTAATGAAGGAGCATGACAAACACTGGCCCAACCTTATAAATGACAAACGCACAATATTTTTTCACCAGCCACCCACCCCCCCAATTCACTGTTTGATGCGTCTTTTCTCATTTCCGTTCGCAAAAGGCCTTATTAACTGTAATACCAAAAAACAAACCCATCCGTTAAAGTAAAGGTTGCGTTAAAAACCACCTTTCGCAATGTAAATGTTTTTTTTAAAAAAATCGCATTCACTCCATGTACTTTAAATTTCTCAGCAAAGGATATAGAAGCTATACTATTTATCAGTAATAGTGTAGATGTGCTAATAAGTAATGTATACTATTGAAAAATAGGATTTGTGGTTCTAATCCTTTTCCAAGATTGCCATCATCAAAAGGAAAGACGGTTCTTGCATACATGTCCTGTCTTCATTTTCCATGGCATCAAGGTAAAAGCAAAAGTACGTGGCGAAACACAGAACCTGTACATAAACATACAGCGATTACAAATCAAAATCTGTTTTCAAGATGGCCACCATAGAAAGGTAAAGCGGTTGTTATATACATTGCCCCCCTTTGCTTTCCATGACAAACTCCAAAAAGCAACATTACGTGCCGTGACGCAGAACCTGTAAATAAACATACAGCGACGTCTAATATGGTACCTAACATTTTGAAAAAATAAACAGGATTTTAAAAGAAAACGTTAACATTTAAGAATTTGCAAAGTACTTTTATTTAACAAACTACTGTCGGAGACCAACAGACTAATCCCTTTTCCAATTACATTGTGACAATCGTTCTAATGGCAACATTGACAATGTTTATGGTGAAACAAACTCTGTCCTTTTCGCATACACAAAGTATGCATTTCTGTTGAAGCAACCGCTTTGTTTGCACAGGTAGTTGCAATACGCCGCCATGACCGTTCCCTTACACCATCCATAAATGTTACGTCACTCCTAATCGCTAGTTCCGCATAGGGACAAAGGTGGCCAGGCCTGTTATCCCATAACATTATAATGGACAGGCAGCCGGCACAACCAGTTGCAGCTGGCGTGGAAAGAAGCCGTCACTTGGTAGCTGGAAACCATGGCACGCACAGAACGGCAATATGTAGCTAGGCAGAAAACGTAAAAAAAATCTGTGTGACTACCCAACCTTTAGGAAAACATTTCAAAACAGACACAAACCTTGTGGAAAGTAGTACACAAATGGAAGTGGACAAACATGACATTTTAAGGAATTATTGGCGTTGACCATGGGTACATATAGTGCAAGCCAACAAAGGCCGCGAAACAGCAGTCGCTGTAACGGTTAAAAAAATGCCAACTACACAGTGAGAGGGTAATTCAGTTATGAAGCCAAAATGAATGGGCAAGGATTACACGTCTTGATGTTACACCAGACCAAAAAAAGGTGCAACCTGATAGACAAAGCTATGTGGGCAAGCATAACATTTCAAAGTAGTAGTAGTAACGGTCAACAAGTGACCCTACTCGTAGCCTTCAAACGTTAACAAAGGGCACTCTGTTATTGAAGGAAAAATATAACTGCACCAAAAAACAATACTTCAGTTACATAGTCACAATTAGTGTTGGGTAATATAAAATTAAAACGCAGGTCGGTGTAGAGTCATCAAAATTAAACTTACATTATCTTGACAGCCTCCATTGCTTTTCGCAAAGTCAGACAGCAATGTGTTCGCAGCAAAGAATCTTTGAACTGATATTTCATGTTTCTTACAAACGATTTTAAAACATAACCTTATCAAACGATATGTTTTTCCAAGCTCTCATTCCTTGCATAGCTTTTGAAGTTTCCCTTTCCCTCAAGGTCAAAAAAGAATAGCCACTATTGGATTGACTTGAATGCGTGGGCCTACTGAGCTCGCAACCAAAAAAGCAAATGAACTTGCCTTCACTCGGAAGGCAAATACATTCTCACTTTCATCAACATATGACAATCCAATCATGAGAACTGCACTCCCATACGCCTCCAGAACCATTGTTTCCAACAAACACTCCAGGTGGCGGGCTCCGAAATCAAAATGTAGGACGCCAGTCCGACTTTAATATTAATCTGAAAACATTGCAACACAGACCCAGGCATTGGGCGCCGTACATTGAGCACCAACTTTCCCTTTACCGTATGAATTTGTTGGCAAGAAAACACCACTTTTACAGTTTGCGCTGCCACATTCCATCCCAAGCAATTAAAGCTCACCTTCGGAAACAGTATTTCATAAGTATAACAAGTCCTTAGGTATCTTGTTTTGTGATACCTATGTGTTACCGTCGATGTCCGTGTACACCAAAATATGAACGAAAGATTGCAGAGGCAGCGAACAAATGTGACGCACTTCACGCTGTTCCACAGCCGATCAGTGAAAACGCCACATGCCCGCGGACATGACGCTACAGATTAGCCAATCGATTTATTGTCTGCGGAGCGAACAGGGAAGTGCGACCGCAGAGCGGACATAATATCATTGCATTTTTCTGACCTACTTTTTGATCGTATTAAAGGAAACTACTGGACGGATTTTCACCAAATTTACAAAAGCACGCTTTCAGGACCAAGCCGCTGCCCCTGCCGCAAATTTGGTGAAAATCCGTCCAGCGGTTTGGGCTGTAGGCATGCGCACATTTTTTTTCCCCATTCAGTCTATGGAAAAAAAGACGTTTTGGGACCCCCCTCTAACTTTTCCCCCCCTGGAACAAACCTCACCAAACTTTACAAAAAAATTCAGAGTGGCCCATATACTCTTTTTGCAAAGTTTGGTGAGGATTCCTCCAGGCGGAGCGGAGTTATAAGCCGCCCAAAAAGTGTTCTTCCTATGGAAACAGCAATTTAACCATAACTACACAGCCACTACCGCGGCTGTGTAATATATAAACATATTGTGGTTTGTTTGTACCTGCATACCTTGCACTTTGTTAAATAATTTGTAGTCTTTATAACCTTGTTGGTAGTGTCATGCGTATATTTTATTGTGCTCACTGATGGTCAGCCGACATGTGTTTCGACATTTTAACAAAGTGCAAGGTATTTGGATACAAACAAACCGCAATACTGACAAGAGGTGTGGGCAACACCTCCACAAACCATGACCTAGAAGCTTACAAACCCTAACAAAACATCAACAAACTAACAAGTGAAGCGCAAGTGGATTCTAAAAACCTAGTGCCTAAACACTTTTTCTATGTATAAACGTAATTATTAATGCACTAGTGAATGACCGATCTTCTGTCCTGCAGATCCCTTTTTGTACCATTGGTGCAGAGATTTCTAAGCGTGGAACCAGGGATCGAACCTGTTCTGAACCGTCATATCTTACCTCCAAGGCGAGCGCTTTGCCCCTGAGCTAGCCTCCCTGATTTCAAATCGGAACCCTTATAGTTGGCGCCATTACAGCAGCAGATCCTTTCGGTTTACCTAGCATGACGTACAAAATACCTTTTTTTTTTTTTTTTTTTTTTTTTTTTTTTAAATTTATTTTTTTTTAAATTTAATTTTGTAAACTTGGACAGCTCTATCAACATCTGCTGTTAATTCAAGGTAAGTACCCTTAACATACAATATTTTTTTTTTAATGGAACATCGGAAGGGATATTTTATAATAAGCCCATACCCCACCGTAGCGGTTTTATGACCGCTTATGGTTAGTATACCAAATATGTGATGGCATTATTGGGAATTTGAGGCTACACTTTGCGTATTTTGGCAGTACCTGGCACGTAGGGCTATACTCTATGTATATGGTGTGTATACCGGACCTATGACTTTTCACACATACCTTGTAGCTTCCTGCACCTTTAACTTCCCTTGCTCCGGGGATTGAACCTTTTCTGTTGTGAACCTTACCTGTTGTTTAATAGTTAAGAACTTTTCTAAGGACCTAATCCTTCAAATAATTTCTGCATACCCTGTGTGGTTGTTTATTGCACAGCTGGTAATAAATGCTTTTGTTCTCAAACTAGTTATTTTGTTTACAGAAGCCATCAATTGCTTGATCCGAGCCATCGAGATCTACACAGACATGGTGAGTATAAGTGATCACAGCTGCTGGCTTCACCCTAAATGTTTCTCTCCATGTATACGTTTCAATTATATTTTTTTCTTTTTTATTTTTTTTAAGGGCTTTTCAGAGGTGACTCTTAGAAGTCTCTCAATGTCTCTATTGGAATTCTGTCTAGCCTTTAATCTCATTAGACGTAATATAGTTTTGGGATGGAATGTATTTTTACAACCCATCCCGCATCATGTTGGTTGAGTGTGGAAACCTAAGAACTCTTGATGACTGTCTCAGTGAATTAACGAACATCTCTGCAAATGGCAGGAAGCCCCAGGTAGGCCTTAATGCATTAGTGCTTGTTTGGGAGCTCAGGCTGATGGAGTGTGTAAGATGGCGACATTCATTGCAATAATGTATCTAATCCATCCCATACATAAAATTGGAACAGCTGAATAGTGCATTTATATACAGCTTGCTATTAATGATTGTGAGTCAGACCCTCTGATGCCCAATCGGCATGCGCACTATTTGTTTACCCTCCGGGCATGGCAAAAAAAGCTGCTTGTACTGCAGCCTCCTCTGAAAAAGAGCAGCACCACTTGGCCCTGGGCTCCGAGGTAAATGTGGTACACACTGAACTTTCTCCTATCTGAGTAATTTTCTTCTTATTCTGGATGAATTCACTTTAGAGTTGTAATTTTACTGCATCACTTATGCCAGAGTGTCCCAGAGCCTCCACTTGTACGAGTGGGATGCTCTTTAAGTTAACAGTGCTGAAGCAGGTGCTCTGGCACTTTAGGAGCATAGTACATTATACTGACTTTGGTTGGCCTTTCCCCTAAGCTCCCTCCCCGAACTCAACACGTCCTTCCTGCACCTCTCTATTTTGACCTTTTTATTAGTGGTGTCTCCTAGGTAACACAGCGCAACCTAGTTGGTACAAAGCATAAAGATGGGAGGATGGCATTGAGGGCCCGATTCTGAGGTGCTTGCAAACATAGGAAAGTGTTCATCTATGAAGGATGAACACTTTCCTTAAAAGCACCATATTCCGATGGTAATGTGGCGTTCTGGCATCAAAGCCCAAACCTTTGCATGTGCCTTATTTACTGCTTGACAACCTCTTTGGCAACCATGGGAAGTGCAGGGCAGGCACTGCAAGGAGATTCTCCGTTCAAAAGCGCTGCTTTAGCTCTTCAAAGAGGAGTTCAAGTTAAACAACGTTTCTGCACATTTTTCCCTTTTTAAAAACGGCATTTCCTAGAATGTACCACCACTTTTGTAGTAAAATGCAAAGCTTAAGTAAACATTCTTAAAATAGAAAGTGGCAGTCTTTTAGGAAATGCTCGCAGTGCAACTGGCACACAAAATTCTACGTAAGCGATAGGTTTAAGCAGCCAAAAAGCACAACATTTCCCCTCCAATATTGGCACCCACCTCAGAGTGGTGGCGCTGGTAATTGGATGAGGGGATTGTCGGCTTTCCACACTAAATTCAGTGTCTCATCTACTTATTCCTGTCCTTGTTGCAATTGTTTATTGGCTGCCACTCTTTCATGCAGTCTACGCAGTATTTTTAATTTATTTTTTTAAAGCTACAAAGACTATTTTGAGTTCATTGATATTTGAGGTAGTCAACTAGTCACTGGTCATCTCTTTCGTGGTGACGTTAATTTGACTGGTTGCATTCAAAAGGGCTACTTAATTGGGATAAACAGTTTACGTCTTTTTTATGGGTTGGGTGACTGTTGTAAATAACCTGATTAAAAACCTAGAGGAAATTGCTCAGTGCAGTGGAAACAAGTATAGGTGTCAAATGACAATGTAAATAATAAGGTGATGAGGAATTCTGAAAGTTTGTTTAATTCACCTTTTTTTAATGAAGTTTTATTCTTGTAGTAAATATCAGACTAAGAATGTTGCATGTGCCACCTTTTAAATAAAGTATAAAGATAATGTTTTGCGACTATAAAAATGTACATTATCTGCTTTGTCATTCTAGTGTTAGTGGTGGAAATCTATGTAATTTAATAGGCATTATGATATTAAAGTGCATAAGCGACTTAAAATCGTAGCACAAAATTAGAAACTCTTGCATGTGTATTATCCGCATTTAAAATCCATACATCTGATACTGATATGCAGGATATAGGCCCACGTTTCTAGAGTCTGTGATTCACTGAGGTATCTTCCTGCCCCAATCAAATGTTGTGCAAATTCTTAGGGAAACAAACGTTCCATCCTCAGGCGGCAGTAGTGCGCCTAATAAGCCAAAAGCCTCAGTTACACCTGCTTTTGAGTTCAAGGTCTCCAAAACCATTGTAATGTTTCCCTTATCTGCTTGTCACAAGTCTCCTGTCGGGGTGGGGAGGGTTGGTGGGGGCGGGGAAAGGGGGTGGGGACGGGGGGCTTGGGGGTGGGGCAGGGGGGGTGGGGGTGCATAGGATTGGCAGGATTGGCACCACATAGGGGCCTGGCAGAACAGAACTACCCGTAGATGGGTCTTTACAAATTCTGGACGCAGCCACATGCCTGCCTTTCTTGTCACAGCCCTCCCGAAACATTTAATTTGCCTACTTGGAATTGGTCCTCTCTCAGGAAATCTCTTCTTCCACTGATGGAGCGGTGTAGCTTGTTTCTGAAGAGTCTGGAAAGGCTGGTATTTATGTTGCTTCCAGGTTCCAAGGAAGGATGGCAATCGATTTTAAATCTGATGCTCCTCAACCAACTCCTCTGGCAGGACGGGTTCATGGCTACCTTTTGGTGCAGATTCTCCACGCTCTGGAGTTGCACAATTGGCTTGTGTTTTTAGATTTGCAGGACACCTACTGTGCTGTCCCTATCTGCTTTAAACCGCGCAAGCATTTTTGTTTTCTGGCAGGACGTGGCAGTTTGAAGTCATCCCATTCAGCCTCACTTTGGCCCAGAGAGTAACAAAGGTCATGGTGGGGTCACTGCCGATCTTCAGATGAGGAAGGTGCAGGACGTTCCCTACAAGTGATCCAGATTGAAAGGGGACGCCCTGGAGGATCTCATGACGATGTCAACTCTACCGTTTTAGATTTCTCCATAAACGAAGTCCTTATTGATCCCTCCCGAATGCTTGCAGTTCATAGGGCCAGCAATGGACACAGAGTGAGGCATGGCTTTCTCTCCACATGCGAGTGACAACCATTCAGACCATGCTCCTGTTCCATCCGAATGGGGCCTCTTGTCTGGGGATTTTTGGAGGCTGTTAATGCTCATCATGTGCTGCATCTCCATGGATAAAAGTGGTCCCTGAGGAGCCCATGCTCCTTTTTTGTTGTGGGTGATCATGAACTAGGTGAATATGACTGTGTTGCACCTCTCTGGCAGTCCAGGCACTCTGGCTGATGCACAGAGTTGGTTGATGGGGGAGGGGGGTCAAGCAAGTGTGAGCTGAACATGAAGATTGGTGCGCAGATCTTCTCCATGTTGAATGCTTCCGCATTTCGAATGGATTGTGTCCTCCCACGTATTACTCATCTTAGATATATCCTTACCTTTAGGTTTCGCCTCAGAATTTTTTTCTCTTTCTCCAGCAGAGGGCTCTCTAATCGAGGTTGCGGCGTCTATGTTCCTCGGCGGCATCCGTCATGTATCAACGTCATCCCTCGTATAAGAGCCTCGACGCGCCCGTTGGCCTCAGTTCCGTTTTTCCGTTAGCTTCGCTTCGGATCGAGTAAAACGGCACTTCAGTATTTCGTGACAAAAAGCTACGTCGCCGTCTTCTAACCCTTCCACGCCGAAGACAGGCTTTAAAAAATGCCTAAAATGTGGAAAGAAAATGTCTTTGATGGATCCACATAAGAACTGTCTATGGTTGCTCGGCCCCGACCACCGAACGGAAGACTGTGGTTCGTGCCAGTCGATGACCCACAAAGCCCTAAAAGAGCATAGAGGTAAACTGGAGATGGGGGAGGGTTTATCGAAGCCTACTTTTGAAAAAGAAAGACTCGGACGAGTCTTCGAAATCTCATCGTAAAAGACATTCGAGAAGTAGATCGAGGAAATCTTCTTAGTCTTCTAAGAAGGCGAAGAAAAGACAGCATCGTTCTCCTTCATCCTCTTCAACATCTTCGGAAGAGGTTATAACATGCCCATCCAAACATGACTCTCCTAGAGAATGGGAAGCCTTTTGAGTATCCATGTTAAAAATTTTTGAGAATGCGGCCCAGACCCCCCTCAAAAATAGCTAAAGACCATGCCTCCTGCTCACGAAAAAGGCGACAGAGGAAGGTCCAAAACAAGAAAGGCTCATAAAAAGACGTCGAACGTCATCGAGAGATTCTTCTCGATCACCTCGTAAGACAGATCCTTCGGTGCATAAATCGAAGGCAGAGGGAAACCAAAAATGGCGTCGAAAGATCATACGCCATCGAAGTGGACATCGACGCTGTCGACGACTCCGAAGCTCCTCGAGCCGACAACTCCCTCGAAGGAAGCTACATCGAGCTCGCGCTCGAAGACCACGAAGGTTCCTTCGACGGTTTCCACGGCTTCCTCGATGATTACGTTGAGATCGTCAAAAGTTCCTTCGATATCGAATGAAGTGATTAAGACTTCGGCGCCATCGATGCCCAAACCTCTATTGAAGGACAGACCTGTAATGTCTGAAAAGGTTTTTCAACCTGAGAGTCGACATGATTTTTTCAGGACCATGTCATCCATATATGAGGGAGATTCATCAGAACAAGAGGAAGTAATCTCTGCTGGTGTTAGATATGGTACAAGATCTGTCCCAGAGGAATTAATTGATCCTCAATCAAGAATTAAAGATTTGCAAGAATGTTTGCAAACAGCAAGTGGCCTGGATACTTCTGCAGAGTATGAATTTGACAAACCAGACCCATCAAAACAAGTGTATACGAGTTATAGAAGACTCATGGGCAGAGTTACAGAATTTATGGGGTGGGGTAAGAGTTCACCAGTCAATCATGATGATGACATGACAGATATATTATCTGGAACACCCCAACAAGACCCCATTTTACCCTTTCACATTGCATTACAAAGAAGGGTTAGTTCTGCATGGAAACATCCTGAAGCCATAGGGTCTGGGAATAGAAAGTTTGGGGCAAAGTATAGACCTTGTACATCTGATCCGGAATACCTCAGTAAACCTCCATCTCCGAAAAGCTTAGTAGTACAGGCAGCTACTTCCACAAAAAATGCTGCATACCCTACAATCCCTCCAGCCAGATAGGGACGATAAGAAAGTGGATGCATGGTCCAGGAAAATTTTTACATCGGGTATTATGGCTTTGAAGTCTACTAATGTAACCTGTACTTTACCAAGGTTCTCTTATACCCTGTGGGTCTGTATGTCAGTGGCAGCTGAACACATCCCAGAAGGCGAAGAACGTGATGGCTTTCTAGCTATTTTAAGGGATGGAAAGGAGGCTTCGGGAGAATGCCTTCAATCAGGACTGGACACAGCTGACAGTATCAGCAGGTCCATGTTGACTAGCACAGTGCTACGTAGATTTGTGTGGCTAAGAAAATCTGGGCTTGCTCCTGATGTGCAATCCAGACTTCTTAATATGCCCTTTGATGGCTCGAGGTTGTTCGTTAGCAAGGCAGATGAAAGTTTGGAGAAGCTACAGTCCTCCAAAGCGGCAGCAAAATCTCTAAGTGGCGCTATAAGAAAACCTCAGCAACGCCCCTACACAGGCTCATCTTCCTGGAGGGGTCGTCCTTTTCGCTATTCCTCAATTGGAAAAGGAAGAGGGCAGGTCAATCAAATAGGTCAAAGAAAATTTCCTCGGGGGAAGAGGAAAAGGTGCTAAATCCGCCCCAGCAACAGCATCTGTACCATCAGCCGCTGCTGCAGCTGCCGCGAAACCACTCTGAGGTTTTGACCCACAGGACCCCAGTGGGAGGCAGGATCTCACAGCATCTGAAAGAATGGCGGGGCATTACTTCAGATACTTGGGCACTGGAAACACTATCCCAAGGTTATTGCCTTCCTTTTCTAAAGAAACCTCAGAATCATCCTCCAGAATACAACTCTGCAAAGCATCCGGATCCGCTCCTGTTGCAGGAAGTTTTAACCCTGCTACAGAAAGGTGCAATAGAACATGTACCTGTAGGGGAGAGGAACAAGAGTTGCTATTCCCCATACTTCCTTATTCCAAAGAAAGACGGAGGGCTGAGACCCATCTTGGACTTGAGAAACTTGAACAAGTTTCTAAGGAAGGACAAATTTAAGATGGCCACACTTTCTCACATCTTTCAGGCTCTCCAACTACAGGACTGGTTGGTATCATTGGACCTTCAGGATGCTTACTTTCATGGGCCAATCCATCTCAAGCACAAAGTAACTGAGGTTCGCGCTTGGCAATTCTCACTATCAGTTTCGAGTTCTGCCATTCGGGTTGACCTCCGCCCCAAGAGTTTTCACCAAGTTGATGGCGGTGGTGACAGCGAGTCTCAGAAGAGAGGGATTCATGTCTACCCCTATCTGGACGATTGGATGATCAGAGCACGTTCTCCAGAACAAGCCCTGGGTCACCTGTCCAAGACTTGTCACTTCCTTCACAAACTAGGTTTTTCTCTGAATTTAAAAAAAAATCAAACATGATACCATCACAGAAGCTCCAATTTATAGGAGCAGTCCTGGATAACTGTTCGGGCAAAGCCTCGCCTCCCGAAGAGAGAGCTCACCACATTCTGCAGATGGTGACAAAAGTTTCAGAATGCCCAGCATCTTCCGGCCTTCGATTTTTCTCAGGTTGCTCGGTCTGAGGGCATTCTGCATTTTCCTGGTGCCAGATTGAGAATGAGATCTCTTCAATGGGCTCCCAGAACTCAATGGTCCCAGTTCTCTGGGGAAATGTCAGATCTACTGCAGGTCCCAGCCCAAGTAGCACATGATCTACAATGGTGGGCTTGCAGACATCATATCCTCAGAGGAGAATCTTTTTGGCAACCATGGCTGGAGATAACAGTAGTGAGGGACGCTTCACTAACGGGGTGGGGAGCCCACATAAACGACCTGACAATCAGCGGACGTTGGTCTCCATCGGAGTCCAAACTACATATCAATCTTCTGGAGTTGAGGGCAATCGGATATCACAGTAAACAAGTTCATAATCAAGTTATAGTATATAACATTACCAAACAGTTTGTGCTATATTAAAGCAAACAGCATGGTGCCTAATTCTACCATGTCATGTATATATAAAGTTGACCAGTTTCAGCAGTATCGCCCAAGTCATTGCCTTCTTCAATTCCTCTCAACTTTGGAAAGTTGAAGCAGAGTTGAGCAATCTTGGTCGTTTCGCACCCTGTCATTCTAAATGCCATTTGCCCTCCTTGGAGGGACGATCTGCTGACAGACTTTTTCACCCCATTGCCAGGACACTGAACCATCATGCCTGGCTATTGAGGTTTTGGTACAAGGATTTGGATCTCTGAGGCGGTTCTTGGTTGTAAGGCTCTCTGAGGCATCCATTGTTATCTTGTGTTCCCTGCCTTGGTCCTGTATGAATGCTTGCTTGAGAGAATGCCTGGTGGAATGTATACCTGTGCAATGTTGTGGTGTGAGTGCCCCTGTAAGTTCCATGCATGTCAGTTGAGTGAAGCAGCCTGTAAGAGTGGAGGCAGGTGGCTGTCTCCTGTGCACCTGCCTACCTACTTACCTGATATATATACCTTGTCGCTGGAACTTAGTAAAGAAGTTCACTTCCTTTACCTTCAGTATCACACCTTCATTTCACCCCGCTAGACACTTCCACTAAGTACAACTAAGCTTGTTGGTAGTGCAAGTTCACAAGTTGGTGCCAGGATAGAGATCAACACATTATGCTCCAATGGCACATTATTTGAGCTCCATCAATGACAGTTGGCCTAGTGAGACCTTAACAGTGGTACAGTGTAAAGCTACCTACCAGCCATATCTATTTTCAAAATCACACCGGATAGTGGCTCATTTGCATAGTTATGCAGTTTATTAAAAGTCTTACCAATGCTTGCCCTCATAAACCTTTTATTGTCCCTCCTTGGGGCATTCATTTTTACCTGGTGGCTCTTTTCTAGTCTCTGCATTCTTGTCCTTTGACACTCCTCGTTTAAGGTTGCATTTTTGCAAGTCTTGCTTGAGGAGTATCGTAATTGCAGGCCCTGTCCATCTCCTTCTGTTTTTCAGTTTGCCAAGAAAAAGGGTAGTCATTCGAGTTAGACTCTACTTTCATCCTATTGTGGTTCTGGAACATCCCCTTTTATAATTAGTCTTATCTTTGTGTCCTTCCCTCCTCCCCGAGGAGGCTGAAGAGATATATTAGGGTGGATCCAAGAAGAACCTTAAAATGCATCTTATTTCTTCTGGAAGATGGCTATTTGTTGGATTTTCTGGTCCAGGCAAGGGCAAACGACAAGGCTACTCAAAGCTGGCTATTCGAAGGAAGGTCATATGTATTAAAACCTGTTAAAAGAGCATGTGCCAATGATGTTTAGGAAGGGCTTCATGCTCACCCCACTGGCCCATGCAGCCACTTGTACTTTACAGAAATGAGTTCTATTGTGGACATTTGCCAGGACCAACTTGGGCCTCATTCCATACCTTCATCAAGCACTACCATTTGGATTCTTTGCCTGGTGAGGATGACCGAGTAGGTAGGCCATTTCACCACAATTCCTTGCTGTAGGTTCATGCTAGTCCTTCTCCCACTTTTCTTGGCACTGCTTTGGGAGCTTTAAACAAGGTGAGAAAGAACTCTGTGGGAGGAATGTATCCACTAGAAGAACAAATTACTTATCTGCAGTAATGTTCGTTCTAATGGAGGGCGTATTATTCCCTTAAATTTCTCTCCCCCCCACCCCCCCACGCCCCGCTAAATTGAAGAATTTGATTTGTAATTTTCTTAATCCCTTTTTCCATATCAGTGGTCCAGTGTCAAAAGAGAGGCAGTGGGGAGAAAGAGCACAGTTTGCGTAGAGTAATCTATGGGTGATATCCGTTTTGTTAAGAGATGGAGCCAGGCATTCCTGATGGAGTCATCCTTGAGCAGCACAGCAACACATATTGGTTGGTGCAAACCAATTGGTTGTTTTGGGGTAGTTAGAAGATTGTACTGCTTGTGTTTATTTAGAGTTTCCCAAGCAAACCAAAAAGATAATGATGGCTCTCTTGAGTGCCCTTGGATACCTTGCTGTGGTCCAATATCTCTTCCGCGGTGTAGTTTGGCCTTCTGGGTTGCAGAAACGCATGTCCCAGTCTGGACAGTATGGAGTGTTAACTCAGCAATTGAAGGATTTCCTTTGTCCCGTACACCACAATTCATTTGATGGTCTTGCTAGCTGAGCAGCAATTGGACACAGTGGGTAGGGAGAGCTAGAAAGAAGGGACTCTGGTGTTGGTCTTGGGTTGCCACTATTTTTATTATTTTTTTTTTGTCCTCCCTTACTCCGTTTCTCTCAAAGCCCACTATAACCTCCCTGATCCCTTTTTTCTTTTTTTAATCGGGGAGATCTGTCCCCCCACCTGGTCTCTTACTTTGCACCTTATGTTTCTGGCTTTACTTTCATTTTCCCCTGATATTATTGCCTCCGTCTCTGTTCAACTTTTTAAGTGTACCATCACCTCCTCCTTGGGGAGTTCTGCCTATCGCTGTTACCAGTTGGTCTTTCCCACTGATGTTGCTACTTCTGTATTGCTATGTTTTTGGTATTGCCACCTCATTCTCCTGGGATCTCACACCTTCTTGCATCCCTGCTCCTCGACTGCCACGTCTGAGTTTGACCTTTTTTGGTCTGTTTTCACACAATGTTAATACCTTCTTCTGATTCTGTCCTTTCTACCTCTTTCTGCTCACTTGTGTCCGCCTGATGTTATCTACTCCTTATTCCCTTTCTCAATTCAGTCCACCTGCTTTAGCTCCCTCCCGCCTATGGTTATAAGTACTTGTTATTGATCCTTTTAGCTCTTACCACTACCTGCTCTCCACTACTGCCACCTATTTTCTTCCTTCATCTCTCCAGTCTCCAAACACAAGCTTCCTGACCCTATAACCCACCCTGAGCAACAGACTGAATGCTTTTATTCTGTGTCTGCTCATTCCCTAGGTGGGGACTCTTAGTGATGGTCTTCACCTGTGACCCGTAATTGTGGGAAGGTTGGGAGCCAAAGACTCCTAGAGCTGGTTTCGTGTCTAGGAACTAGACCTAGCTTTTGGAAAGCCTATTTGTCAATTTGGATGGTGTTGTCCCTATTTGGTACTGTCTGTGTTGAGCTTGAGGCTCTGGCGTTTCCAGCTTGTAGATTGGAAACACGTCATGTACTTTTCACCAATTCATTTCACATATTTCCTTGGTCGGTGGGTATATTGTAGCATTGTATGCCAACTTTGTTTCTCTCACCAAATCTTTATATTCGGAAAGTTATGAACTGGCAACATTACGTTGGTGGAACTGCAGACTTCAGTGTGAACCCCACAATCTTTATGAAATTACTCAATTAAACTGCTGGGTGAGGCTGAAACCTGTTAGGCAAGATTGTATGCAGTAAACATGTGGGAGATTACACCAGCCTTGCCCCCTTTGTAATAGGGAATCTACCTATTAGTATAAATCTGTAGTACACAAGTTGGTAGAGTGACTGAGCAGCCAGACCTATCTCAAGAGGGGTACATGTGAGCTGTAGAGATGTAAGACCAAGATTCACAATTACAACAGTAAAAATACACTTCACAACGCTTCTGATTTAAAATAAACAAGTAGATACCCTTTTGGGAACGCACTTAATGCAATACTGAGGTTGTGGAAAAGGTTAGGGAAGGAAATAGGTTAACAGGATCTCGGAGCATGTGAATACTTTACAATCTCCCAAAGAATTCTAGGTTAGACCTTTCCCAGCAATACAAGTTAAGCTTAGGCACCACCTATGAGGGACACTTGAAACCAAAGTGGATGGGTCAGAAGAGTCAGCAGGGAGCCAGGACAGCCAAAGTCAATTTGCACAATGTCTAGGGAGCTGAGGCACTTCTTCAGATAGCACAAAAGTATTGAACCATGTTTTAAGAGTTTGTAGAAAAATAATCACTGTAGGGCCACAAGCTGTTAGGTTTGTGAAGGGCAAAGCTGCAAGCAGCTCTGCAGAAAAAGCAGCTACTGTAAGTCTCTAGTGAGAACAAACCAGCTACAGACCAAAAAGGTAAGTACCCTTTTAGTCAAGACAGTCCTTTAGGTTGGAAGAGGATCTAGCTGGCTTCTGTTCAGGTTGCAGTCCTGCAGTTCCTGGGCCTCAGTCGTGGGGACAGGAGGGAGAACGCCTGAAGGACTCCTGCACTGCAGTTCAAAGGTCGTCGGCGGCTACGGGCTCTTTCCAAATCAGCAGCACTTCGCGTTTTCAGCTACCGGTCAATAGCACCACTGTGGTTCTTGTCCATTTGATGGGCTCCTCCTGCTTCTGGGGTCTACCACTCTGAGGTGGCTCAGGATTGGGTGGGCCTGCTTTGGGAGGGACCTCGGGATGTTACTGAAGCTCGGGTCCGGATTAAAGACGATGCACTTGTTTCTGCATTTCCTGACCCCTGCCACTCGGTTCCAGCAGCAGCAAGGAAGTACAGCCAGCAGGGAGAGGGGTTTCATCAAAGTTAGTCTTGGGGTCTGTTGGTCCCACCAACCCAAGGGAAGAAGTCGTCCGTTCCGGGCTTGTCTAGTCGATACAAAATTGGAGCTTCAGCACTGCAGCAAGGCTTCAC
Organism: Ambystoma mexicanum; assembly: GCF_040938575.1. Classification (NCBI taxonomy): domain Eukaryota; kingdom Metazoa; phylum Chordata; class Amphibia; order Caudata; family Ambystomatidae; genus Ambystoma; species Ambystoma mexicanum. The sequence continues at coordinate 729,861,252 of NC_090923.1, forward strand.
GGCGCACTTCAAAGATCCAGGAGGTGTTAGGAAGGAGCTGGTGCCTTTCTTCATTCCCAAGCGCTTTAGAATTAGACAAGACTTCTTTTGACTGTCTCATGCAAATATATAATCGCACACAGACATGGGTGGGCACTAAATGAAGGTAGTTGGTATTTAAATGTGTAAATAACTATTAGCTGAATACATTTGTAAATGTTCTATTTAGTTTTGAAATCTCAAAGCACGGTAGGAGTCAAAAATACTGTGGCCTGTGCTAAAAATGGTTCAGAGCATGCTGTTTTTCGTCACCAAGGCTAAGCTCTGGCAGAGCACACGAAGTGGCTGACCAGCTGTTGGCTGTCTGTCAAAAGCCCATGTACGCCAAATGAGGATTTTAACATGCTCAATGCACAATTATGGAAAACAAGGTTTTAAGGGGAAGTACTGGACCAGATAAAAATCAGTCAAATGAATGCAATATGGAGAGCATGACAGGGAAAATGTTTTTATACATGAATGTTCATAATGTAGCAAAATGATGACAAACAGGAGCTACAGTGTATCTTGCATAGGCTAGCAGTATGTTAAGTAGCATGTTCTAAAACTGACCTTGCTGGCCATGAAGGAAGACAGACTGCAGCATCCCTTGTAGGGAAGGACACTTTTGGATGGAGCCATGCCTATATCCAGAGATGTCACTGCAGCAAGAAAAGAGTATAAAAGCTCCTGCCTGGCATCAGAGGAGCTTGGAATGGAAAAGGGACAGAATGCCATTCAGGGAGCAGAGTTCTTTGCCCCTCCCACCCCCCATCCTCATTTCTGTAAAGATTAAACTTGTTATCCTTCTAAGATAAGACTCTTGGCCTTGCTTCCCTAGAGGGGTGCATTCATTCTGGTGTGAGCGTGATTGGGTGTGGGCTACCTTTCAGTGGTGAAGACCCGACGTGATCTTGGATTTTTGCCCCTGTACTTTGCGAAGACAGCCAAGCCCATCTACAGTGACCGGTACCCTTAAATCAAAAAACGCTTGTGTCCTGAGCGATTTTTAGTAGGAGCCATTGTAAAAGAAATCCTCCCTGCTCAATAAAGTAGGCTGTGGCTCCAGAAAGAGAGGCCATCTCTGTAATGGAGGAAAACTCAAGTGAAACACACCCATGCGAGTATACTCTTGCAAGTGATAACATGGGAACATGCATGTATGATGGTATGGTGATGTGGATGATGTACAAGGTCAATCGAATAGATGGAATAGGACTTTTAGTGATGTATTATGGAATCTAACTTTTGGTGATGTGTTCAGGAATAGATTGGACAGGAGGTGGGTTATGTAGTGAAATGGTTGCATATTTTAGTTTTTCTACTTTTTATAATGGGGGGGGAAAAGGTACATCAGCGTATAAAGACTGAGATAAAAGGGAGCCCTAGCTTCCTAGCTTATAAGGACTAGGAAGTGAGGGATCCTCCCCCATAATAGGTTGAGGGTAGTACCACGCATTATTCTTTTTTGATGATAAAAGCAATGGGATCCTCAGCATATTAAAAAATGCTGGGAAGGTGGCATTACAAAGGCTATATGGAAAAACAGTAGTGGCTCGGTATAACGAATGGGCCTGGATTTTACTCAACCATTTTTTTGTATATTTTCTCTTCCTGTCTTTTGTGGTAAAAAAAGGAAAGAAGGTGGAGGAGTCACTGTGTGTGTGTGTGTGTGTGAAATCTAAGTGGGAAAAGTATAAGGGGCGTGGGGGGAAAAAGTGGGTTGATCTGTATTTTTGTGTAACAAGTAGCTGCATGCAGTAAGGTCTAAGTGAAGCGCTACGGATGCGCGCTACATTATGGGGGAAGAAACCCCAATAAAACACTTGCATAGGGTTCTGCCACTGTATTGTCACAGAATAAATAAACCATGAATAGTAGAAACAAAAGAAGGGGGAGTGGAGGGGGGGGGTTTCCTGCTCCTGGCCAGAGAAGGGCTCCCATAACAGAAACATGCTATGAAAAAATGGCCATCTTTTTAGCAGCTACATATAAAGGGGGGGGGGGGAATTCCCAAAAAGAAAAGATTCTTGATTCCTAGCGATTTATTCGAGGATATGGTAGATGAAAAAGAGATCCAATGTAAGGGGATATACGCTGCAGCACCTAAACCTGCAGTAGGGTTATATAAAACCAGTCTATAATCCTCCAGTGGTAGAGTGTCAACAGGATTATCAGGATAAGCAACTGGGGGGAGGAGGGGACCTCAAGAACTTTTTCACCTCCATATAACCCATCTACAATTGCGGACATGCCCATAGCATCAGTGTACCCAGAGGGTCCACAAGCAGATCTAAACAAGGAGTTGTGGGAAAGGTTGGTCAGGTTAGAAGAACCTGAAGAAGTATCACCAGAAATAAGGGTACCGGTGCAGAAAATAGGGGATTGGAAGTCAGGAGATTTTCTGTTTAGATTCATCTCTGGGGCAATGAGAAATGTTTGTGTTGAAAAAGATGATGGGCAGAGGGTATGGACGGTCCTGGGACAAGAAGTGGAACAAGCAAGGGAAAATGGAGGGGAAGATCAAGGTGATAGAAGTAATGAAGAGGCAGGTCAAGAAGATCAAGGAGGGATTGAAACACTGTTGGCTCTGAGATTAAGATCGAAAGTTAAATATTTGGCTGCACTAGGAATGATTGTACATCAGAGGTTTGGCAGATTCACATTGATGCCCCTCCTCACTTTCTGTAATCAGAAAGTGAGTCCAACTCTCTCCTATGGTGCAGAAACGGGACTGAATATCCCCATGCAAATTTTGGATATCTTGGAAGGAGTATTTTGGAAGAGGATGATTTGTCTCCTGAGAAGTCTACCGGTGGGCTGTATTAGATTTGAATTGGGACTGCAATCTCTATATTCAATATCTTTATGGAAGTCGATAACCTTTTTCAGAAAATCTTAGAGCCCACACATCTCCTCCATTGCATATCTTAGATGAGAGGTTGTCCAAGGGGGTGGAATGGCCTCTTGATTAATGGTAAGCAAAATGTATTGCCTGTTTATCAAAGTTGGATTTATTGTCTGAGCTCCTAGTTAATAATCCAACGGCTGTTAAAATGAAACTACAATGCCATGATTGGATATTAACGCAAGAAAAAGAAACCCATATGCTTTGAAGGATTATTCTGGAGAACCTAGAGCGTTGAAAACGATCCCTAAATATCTGGCGAACTTTCCCAGTCCGGTGTATATAGAGGGAAATTTATGAGTCTGCTTCAATCGAATCTAACTAAAGGGCTCCTGGGAGCTCGTAAACCAATTGGAAAACCTGAACTGACCTGTAGATTCTGTGAAAAACAAAGTGTGGTAGAAACATTGAAACCTCTAATAGTCTCATGTGTGGGACGGACTGCCTTAAGATCTTATTATTTGTGAGTCTTTATTGACTGAGTTAATACGTTATATCCGGATGAATGGTGGAGGATGCTTCTACTGGGGGAGAATCCATCTGTGATTTTCTCAGTGGTGACATTTCTTTTTTAAGGATGATGGGGTCTGATATACCAGGAATGTGAAAGGGCTTTTGTGGGACCTTTTGCCTTTTTTTTTTTTTTTAATTTAAATTTTTTGTTTTTGGAATGTTAAGTTTGTCATGAGTCAGTTTGCTTGATTTGTTTATTCCCCTGATTGTGTATCAGTTATATGGTCCTTGTATGGAAAGGCTCATTTTACCCAAGGGCTTTTTTTCATTTTTGCTTTTATGATGAAATGATGTATAATGATTTGGAAATGTTAAAGGTTTGAAATAAACCCCAAAAAAGTACTTCTGCTTCAGCTGCAGTGGCAACTGGTGAATTATTAAAATGTGATGAGAGTTCATTTTATAGCAAACGTTGCATTGGGGTTGGAGGAGTAGAGGGGAATTTAGATTTTACAATAGTTCCTGTAGCGACTTGCATCAAATGCTCTAAAAGGAACCATGTAAATGCAGGTATATAGCAGTGTGACAATTTCACTTATGCCCTGCAGGAGTACAAGGACGAGTTGTGGCTTAAGTGCCTAATCCTCCCTTTACAAGTCTACAAGACAAGAGTAAATCCAATCATAAAGGTAAAACGGGTACATTTAAGAGATGCCGCCTTCGCCTTTTCTGATAACGTGGGGCCCAGGAAAGACTAAACTCGAGGGGTGTGAATGTGAATTGGTAGCAACCCAAATAGCAAAGTACAACAGTCTAAAGTATATCTTTACAGAATCTTGGGCATTCATTAATTTTAAAAACACCATATGCAAAAGAAAGCTCGCTAGAACCCACCACAAAAACCCACCCCTCTGGGAAGAACACAATATGCAAGGTAAACTGAAGCACTCGAGAGGAGGCTGGGCTGTAAAAGGCAGATGAAAACCACAATGTTATTTATAACTATTATGTTTTTGTTTGTGAAATAGCTTAAAAGTGACCTATCCAGTCTCTAGGGTCCAAAACTGGGCTAGTGGGGCAGTTATCGATCACTGGTATCTTTGCTGTGCTGAGGGGGTTGTCAACAGGGAACCATGCCTCTTGGTGCTGCGCGGACGGTTTAATTCAGGCTCACATGGCAAGCAGGTGTCGAGTTGGGATCGAACTGAAGGGCTTTAAAGTGATGCTTGTGCAATGCGGATCAAGGAGGCGACCGTTGCAGTTTGGTGGTTCAGGTTAAACTGCGGACGAGCTGATGACTGGATTCTCAAGGCGAGTCGTTGCGATGGGTCAGTTTGACCGTCGACTGGATTGGAACAATGAGTCTAGAGGTTCAAACAGCGGTTCGAGGTTGCAGGTGCCCTAATGCTGCTTTGTTCGAACTGATGCAACTGCATGCTCAGCTGGTTCTGTGAGCTGCATCGAATGTGCGGGACAGCTGTTATAAAGATTGGCGAGTGTCAAAGGCCAATCTGGAAGGTCCTGTTTCTTTGAATGGGCTTGAATTACAATTCGCAATAGTGCAATGATAACACAGGGTATTGGCTGACTTGGCTTTCAGATACTTTGAAAAACAAACTAGAGGCTCGGGACAAGATTTGTTCTTGGGCTCCCAAACACAGGGAAGGCTGGCACACACCTGCAGTGGTCCTTCAGCACAGTGAGGTCCTGGGTACCAGGCTGCTGGCGGCGAGGCAGGTCTTGTTCCAGCAGCAGGTGCCTTGGGTATAGTTAAGGAGAAGTGTTTGCCTCTGCCTTGGATTAGCTGTCTTCACCTCACAACTGGAACATTTTGGAAATCGCTGCTCTCTCAACAGGGCCAAAGCAATCATTTTTCTTCAATCTAGGGAGTCGTAGACCCCCCTTCTTTTAAGGGTCAACATCCCCTGGCAAGGCTACTTCTAAGTGGTCTTTGCTTTCTGACATCACACCCAAGTGCTTTGTGTTAAAGGAAATGAAGGGGACATAAAGGAAGGGTATAGTGAGTGAAACAAGATGTTGGAATCTTTCTTCTCCCTGGCTGAGCTCCATGTGTCTACATTTCCCGCCCTCTTTTTTTGTCTGTAGTATCAAAGGCCCTCATGGTATGCAGCTGGGCCCTAGGCACCATGTTGGTTTCATGGAGTTTTTTATATTTCATTATTTTTTTAGATCCCTTTTTTAAAATCTGACATGCAACTGCAGCGGGAGGCTCAAATAAACCAGTTGTCTGAGCAAGCATAGATGTGGCTAAGAAGCCTCTTCTTAGATCACATAAGTGGACAAGAAGGGGACTACATGGAGCCCAAAAGGCAGCATCGTGTACTGGTAAATGGTCTGCCATCAAAACCGCAAGGAGAGTCTGCTGTGCGAGTTCCGGACAGTGACTTGGATTTTCTTTCAGGGTTGTATAGCCATTCAACTGGTTGTAGGGTTGTGGTGACATACTGAACAGTGACCATCTTGAAGTGCTTGTCTGTAATGCAGTGATTGAACCAGAGGATGTTCAGTATAATATGCCATTTCTGGTCTTTTCTTTCACTGCATATTAGGAGTAGAATTGTTGGCCGCTGTTGAGATGGATTTCTAAAATCAGCCGGGGGAAGGCGGGTGTGTGGGGGAGGTGCTTTTGCGGAGGCCATCTGAATTATGGTCAATGGTGGGGTCTGAGTTTTGCCAAAACCCAGTACAGGTATGTGGAAGAGTATTCAAGGCTTAGTCTCGTGAGTGAGAGTGGTCTAGGGTGAGTCCACACAGAAAATCTTAGACGGTCAATGTATACAAATATAACTATTTATTAGGCCTTTAAGACCACACTAAGAAATTAAAATAGCAGGTAGAATTGCACAAAACCATACATCACAAATCTATACATTCACCATTAGGTTCACTTACTTGGCTAATACTTTGTAAGTCAGTTAAGTAATCGGAAGCTGGTAAAATAAATAAAACCAGTGCACCCAATTGTTTTACCTAGGAAGTCCACCCCGAAGAGGTATTTGGGTTAGTGCCCAAAGTTCACAAGTTCCAGTACATGTTTCTCCAGGCAAGGTATTCTCACAACGGATGCAAAGGGCTTGTGGTGGTGATGATTTAAAAATGTTCCAAACTTGAATTTGTATGGGGCTGGGAACGTGCCCCACTGCCCCCACCCCCTTGCCTTCTCCCCAACTCCGATTTTCCCAGGTCACACTGATGGTCCAAGAATCCCTGGGAACATGATCTCCTGTCCTTCGTTCGGGAGAGGCATGCCAGGGGGTTGCAGGTTCCACTGGTCCTTCGGTCGGTCCAACTACAAAAAGCAATACCAGAGTGATGCAGCTGAAGGGTTCAGACCCCTTCAGGGATCGGGTGATCTTCCAGACATGGTCACAGAAGCAGCTCCAGCTCAGCCTCCCTTTTTATGTTAGGGCGCTAACATCTCAGGAGAAGGTGACTTATGGCACAAGCAGGTGACCACCAAAGTTTTGAGGTTTAACATGGAACGGCAAAGGCTGCAGGAAGATGGCCCACAAGGGTACTGGTCTTTCCACCAGCTTTCCAGGGACATTTCCAAAGGCTCTTGGGGCATGCAACCTGGAGTAAGTGTTGATACTTGTTGGTCCCACTAGTTCAAGAGTTGATGCACTGATGAGGGTGGCGATCAGGCAGAGGAGCAGGGCTTCACCAGGCTAATCAATGGCATGGATGCTGTCCCACTGTAAAACTCATCTTGTGGTTGTCAATGGGCTGCTGTTTGCAGGAATCCTGGCTCCAATGTATGTATGTATGTATATATATATATATATATCTCCTATACACCCCCCTCCCCATTGCCCTGTAATTAGACATGTTCTCATTACTGACAGTCTTTGGGACTAGTCTGCTTCCCCATAACATTGAAATGAGCAAAAGGGAAGTAAAGCTGAAGGATTACTTCCTTCCGAAAGTCAGGTCAAAAATTAGCTAAAATAAGGGTGTCCAATTGAAATCAATGGAGGGAAATGTGCAAAAGAGGCCATCTTTCCTAACATCCACTCTATGTAGTAGGGCTTCTTCTATGCCACTCAAAATCAGTTGAGCCCGTCTCTGCACAATCTGCACTGGTGTGACCTGCTGATGTATGCAAGGGGAAGCCTTTACCTAGCAGTGATGTAAGACGAGGCCAGAAGAGTGACCTTTTGACACCTACTGAGTTTCTAAGTCACCATCCCTGGGAGCCCACTTCCGAGCCACAGAGCAAAGCACTGGCTGAGTAAGGGGTGTTAACCTGCAGTTTGCATGATAGGTGGACTGGGGTCCTCCCAGCACAGGATTCTGTATGTCGGGAGTTGATCTGCAGCCATTCTTTAGTTGACCACTGTAGCCAAGGAAATGACACTAGAAGCCACAGAGGGATGCTGGAAGCTTGCTTCCGAGACAATTGTCCAAACCTTCTTGTCCAAGCTAACAAGTGTCCAAGATGACACTCTGCACTTTAATCAACTGGAGAGACTTTCTGCTGTGCCTCCTTACTGTGAGGAGTCTGGAATGAAATTCAGGCACATGGTTGTCATTTGGTTAAAGACATTTATTGAAAACAAAAGGGTTGGAGAAAAAAAAAGCCTCCCTGACCCTGATCTAAGAGCAATTTCCCTACTTCAAACCAAAAGCTAAGGCTCTCTGTGTTGGGATGTCAGAATCTAAACCGTCCTTGTGTGGAAGTTCTATTCTGACCCTCGCACTATAAATCAAACTAGAAGGCCAAAAGGGAAATCTTTAACCATGAGTGATTGCAAAGTTTGTAAAGGAAAACTGAACAGTTCCAACATAAAGGTTCTCCAAGGTAAAAGCTCTGGTTCCAGATAGCTCCCTTCTCCTGGATTCTTCTTCAATACAAATGATTCTCCAACACACGTTCTTCAAGGTCAAAAGGGCCTTGGCTCCAGAGGGTGATTCCCTTACTCTGGATTTTTGATCTAACAGTTGCTGAGAAGCCACGGCTTCCCCACTATGTCTGGGTCGACTCACTGGCTCTGTGTGGCGTCCTCTGTCCCTTTGCTTTTATGCGGTGGTGTTTTCCTTTTGGACTGCTCTTGTGAAACGCTGCTTTCTCCAGTTGCTGAACGCCTAGGAGTCTTCCACTGCAGCGTTCTGCCCCCGCAGCGTTCCTCTGCTTCCACGTTTGCGAGATGTTCTGCTCTGCCTCACAGGTTCATACTTCCCAGCTTCACAAACCTCGCGTAGAGGTGTGACGACGCCCCCCAAACTACAGCAGTCTGTTTGTTTTTGATCTTTAAATGTCCTGTGCACAGGTGCATTCCAAAAACGACTAGAACGCTCATTGGTATAGATCGTGGGTGCACAACTTGTGCCCGCCATGCTGTTTTGTCTGGCCTGCCAGCAACAAAGACTTTCCTAATGGAGGGCGGCCCGCAAGCGGCATCGGCCGCCCTCCATTAGGAAAAGTCTTTGTTGTCTTCCGGCCCGGACAAAACACTGGCCCTCATTGGCTCAGGGCACATGCACCACATAGCTCCTACGAGCCACGTAATGCATGTGTGCTGCACCAATGGAATGCCAGCACTACGGCTGGCGTGATCAGTAAGGCTTGATGCCAGAAGGCATTTCAGCCTTGCCACGCCAGCCGTAGTACCAGACCTTGCCAGCGTTCCAGCTAGCCTGCCTTCCAGCACGTCGCGGTAAGTACAGATTTTTTGTTTGGGAGGATGTGTGTTTGTGTGTGTGTCGGGTCTTTGTGCTGCTTGTATGTTGAGATGCGGGTGTGGAGTATTTGTTGGGTCAGCCTGAAGGTTTGTGTGCAAGTGCATTGTATGTTGAGAGGTGGAGGCGGGGGGGGGGGGTGGGGGGGTCGGGTCTGCCTGAATGTTTGTTGTTGTGTGCACATTCAGTGTATGTTGAGATGTAGGTGGGGGGTGTGTTGGGTCTGCCTGAATGTTTGTTGTTGTGTGCACGTTCAGTGTATGTTGAGATGCGGGGTGGAGGGGAGGGTGGGGTCCGGGTCTGTATGGGTGCATGCTTGTGAGTTGGGAGGGGGGGGGGGTTCGGGTCTGTATGGGTGCATGGTGTGTGTGCTGAGTTGGGCGTGGGGGTTCGGGTCTGTATGGGTGCATAGTGTATTGGCATATGCTTGTGAGTTCGGGTCTGTATGGGTGCTTGGTGTATGCTTGCAAGTTTCTGTGCTGAGTTGGGCGGGCTCGGTTTGTATGGGTGCATGTTGTATGCTTGCGAGTTTCTATGCTGAGGTGGGGCTCGGGTCTGTATGGGTACATGGTGTATGCTTGTTAGTTTGTATGCAGGGGTGGGGGTGGCGGATTTGGGGTCTGTATGAGTATGTATGCATGGTGTATGCTTGGTGGCATGGGGCGTAGTGTTTGGTTGGGGGATGGGGGCCATGGAGCATAGTGTTTGGTTGGTGAGTGGGGGCCATGGGGCCTAGTGTTTGGTTGAGGGGTGGGAGCCATGGGGCACAGTATCGCACTCCCAAGAATGAACCCAATAATAAAGCCAAAACAGGCACCGTTCGGAGATGTACATCCTTTGCTTTTTGTGGAAACCTGACTCAATGAAGGCCATACTCCTCTTGGGCAACCCAAGCAGCAAAGTATAGCAGTCCAAAATAATGGAATGTCCAATCAAGCGTCAATAAGATATATATAATTTAATTAAAAAGACAATATGCAATAACTAAATACAAATAAATAACATTGGCAAATGTGTAGTATAAAATGAAAGTTTGAAATAAAAATAAAAATCGTTACACCAAAGTATTCTCTCTCCATGTGTTTAATAAAAATTGGGGGTTGACAAAGCCTCCTGCCATGCTGCGCCTTCCACCCCACCCACATTTACTTTTCGGCCCACTATAGCCATCATGTAAGGTACTTTCGGCCCTCTTTCAAAATCAGTTGTACACCTCTGGTATAGATGTATGGCAATAAGCCGTTAGGGTATGGGGGTTTCAAGGAGGAGTCTTCATGAGGAAAATGGAGAATACCAGGTTTCATCCAATGAAGTCCTGATCCCTCCCTGGAAGCTGTCTGCTCCCATGTGATTGTCCCTGATATAGCCACCCCCCAGGATCGGGTAGCTGCTGCCTTCCCCTGGCCACATGGGAGGAGGTTACCGGCGGGAGATCAGCGATGACTCCATTCGATTCATCACATTACCTTGAGTTGGTGGACTTGATCATTTCCAAGTCCAGCATCACCAAGGTTGTCCTCCTCTAGCTCTAAAAGAGTTGTGGGTCAGTATCTCTGATCCACCAATCAAACAGGCTTCTGTTGCTGGATCTTGTGCAGCCTACTGCTGTGACTCAGTGCATGCTCATTGTGGGCTCTGAACAGAACTGCTTTTCTGTTGATGCTCTGCCAGTAAGAGCCTTGCTTCAGCCAAAGTCTTGTGTCCTGTGCCTTCGTGCATGCAGACCCTATGTAGGGTCACTTCATCTGCTTCTCTAGTCTGTCATCCTGTGGGTCCTCCAGCGTAGCGGAATCAGAAGCAGAGGCCCTTAAGCCTGAGTCCAGATTGGTGATCTTCAGAGCAATTAAGTTGCTGACAGAGCAAGGAACTGCTTTTGAGTGCAGCTGTCCCAGTTATTGAATGTATAAACCTTGCATTTTAAAACTATTTTTTTTCTGAAGTCCCTCTGCCACTGCAACCTTCTTTCTATTATATGGTCCATAGGTAGCCCATTTGGCTCATAGGATAGTGGTGCTTTTTAGGTACCCTGTTTTGCCCGTAGGGTAATTATATCGCCCTAAATTGGTTTTATGACGTTTTCAAGTCCTAGTCGCAGCCATTTTGTTTTGAGGCTTGTTCTTTTGTTTATGAAACCACTAGACAAACCTAAAATGGCAGATGGGCAAACCTAGACTCTGAGGCTAGGCCTGCACCCTCTCTGGCGGTTTACTTAACCTGACTCTGATTTTACAAGATGAATTTGTGGATTGTCTGGCGGTTGCTGGGGGCTCTATCTTCCGCCTTTGGTTCTGGTGAGAGGTGGCCAGGAGTTGCGGGTTCGAGGATTATTCCGGTCAGGAGCAGCTGCAAGATGCAACCTCTGTTGATGAAGAAATACAAGAAAAATCGATACATCCTCTTGAGGATACTTCATAGGTTGGAGGAAGGAGAGTTCCAGCGCTTGTCTCTGTGTACACAGGCGATGGATGACCCATGTCATTTCAGTCGTGGTCAGAACACCTGCTCCAGGACTGGTTCCCATGAAGATGGAAACCTCAAATTCTGAGAGAAGGAGAGGGGTTGTGAGGCCACTGGTCAATCCAGGGAAACTTCCGAAGGGCAGGATCCTTCAGGGCATCCAGACTAATTGTTCCCACTAGTCCAAGGGCTGAAGCACCGCTCAAGGTCTTTGAAGATCAGGTAGAGGAACAGGGCTTCATCGGGCCAGCTGCTCAAAGGGATGGTGGGCCATTTCAGTAGTCTTCTTTGGATCTTCAGCAGGCTGCTCTTCTTTGAGGGATTCTTGGCTCCAACGATTGGCTCTAGAAATGACTGCAGAGGTCCTCCAAGCTCACTACTGGTAACAATCTGAACAGTCCAAGCTGCCAGTAGTTGGCCAGTTAGGCACAACTACTGGTTTCACATTTACCCCACACCTAGACTTACTGGGACTAGCTCGTCACACCCTCTTCATGGGACATGCACGCAAAAGCAGCAGCTTTCCCAGGTAAGTGTATGACCTTTACAAGGGAATTCCTGACCAGGCAGGAAGAAGGGCAAACCACAATATGGCCAAAGAACAAGCGAACAAACTTGTGGCACAGACATTTTGGGGCACTAGCCACATTTAGTAGTCATACGTGGAAAATGCGCACCAAAAATAATGCAAAAAAAAGCTAGTATAAATATCTGCTGCCACCAGCTTGTCTTTAGACATATGTAGAAGTGACCAAAAATCCCATGTGTAAAAGCTAGGGTAATACAAAAGTATCCCCATTGCATTGCATTGCATTGCATTGTAAGATGCTGTGTACTATGTTAAAAGTCCAAGAATTCAAAAATGACCTAGTTTCCCGTTACTGATAGTCTGAAGGACCGAACAGATGCCCCAAAAAAATGAGCAAAAGGTAAGAGAAGTGAAGCACAAGGCTTCCCTTTCCTTAGAAAAACTCTGGAGTCTTGTCAAAAATTGACACAGCAAGATAACATTTATTACAGGTTTGCAAACCAAATAAACTGACGGCACCCCAATAGTACACTGCCCAAACGAACACGACACATCTCCATTTCACCCTCTCTTTATATCTCCATGATCTGCTCCCTCACAATATGCATAATTTCTATTTGACCTCTCCTGCCCCCCAGACATAACAATAGGCTTTCTTGTATGTTCATAGTCTGTCTTCAGTTTCCATCCCATCTCTCATCGTCACATGATCCTCTGCTTCCCGGTCGATCACTCTGGTCTCAACATATCTGGTGTCCACTTCCTCAAGTGAAGGGTGTCGGGCAACTGCCCCTGACGCACTTCTTGGCAAGAAGGTTCCATTGTCCTAAACGGTATACGCCGGCAGAATCGGAATATGGCGACTAGGTGGCCTTCACCCAGTCTCCCTGAGGGGTTGTGAAAGCGCCATCTCAACAGTCCTACTCCACATGTCCCTTTAGGGAGCCCTTGGGGCAAGAGCATTGCCAATAGATGGGGATTTCCCTATTTCTATCAGAGACAACCAAATCGCGTATGTCCTCCAACCATTGCTCATCTTCTACACTCCTTCCTGTTTGTTTATTCCCTTAATGTAAACCAATACACTGGGGCAAACCTCTATGCCAGTGGGAACAGGGGTAGACTAAAACTAAACAGGGTTCCCACTGGGAAAGGCAATTTTAACATGTTAATGTTTAATATATTGGTGGTAACTGGAGGGATAGCCCAACTAAGGCAGAACAAAAGGGCTAGATATACTAGATCAACAGTAGGGGGTTGTTCTGTCGTGTAACATTTTTGGGGGCCTATTATATGACTTAAATAGGCCTGGGTTATTTTTTATTATGTCAGAAAAAGTACACAAACACTATAAATGTGAGAATGTACCAGAGGAAGTTTCAGACACAAATCGATAGTAGTTTTACAGCTTTTGTAATTTATTTTGCTGCTGGATGCAATTGGAAATACTGCATCAATAGTTGTTTTAAAATGAAAGAAAAAAAAAAAGGAGAAAAATAACATTTGTTGAAAGAATACATTCAGAAAATGCACAAAAGGTTAATTTCAAAAATACAGAGTTTTTTTAAAAAAAGGAGAATAACTATTAATCTTAATTTTTCCTTAAGCATCTGTTTATGACAAGCTGGATTTTCAAAACATGCCAAAGTAGTGTTTAAGAAGAAACACTGTGAAACCACCACTTTAGTGACAAGTGATTAGCATGTAATCTATACATGACATCCAAGACACAAGCACTTAGTAAGAGAGCTCTTGGGTAGGTGTAGCCAGGCTGGAGGGTGACCTAACAAGTGGTCGACGTCTAGATATTGATCTACAAAAAAGTAGGGACCAGGAGGAGTTTAGTGGTGCTGGTCTTTACCCAGAACTAAATGACACTGGATTAAGAACAAAATCCACATTTAATCCCACGGATAATGAAGTACCAGGTTCTTTGCTCACTTTTGAAAAATGCATTACTAAGGAAATAAGGAAACTCCAAACTAATCAACAGCAACTGAGACAGAACTTGACCATAGGTGAACGCAAGGCTTTAACCACCTTAGCCAAAAAGAAAGATCTGATTATAAAATCCGCCGATAAAGGAGGCGGCATTGTGATTCAGAATATATCACAATACAAAGAAATGGTGATGCTTTTATTAAATGAGAGCAACTACAAAAAACTAAGAAGGGACCCCTCAGCTACCATTAAACAAAAAATCCAGGAAACAACTAGATTTGCATTAGAGCATGAGTGGATTACAGAACGTGAGGAAACTTTCCTTAATACTTCGGAGAATAGAATACCAGCCTTCTATGCTCTTCCTAAACTTCATAAAAGCAGCCAAAACCCTCCAGGTAGACCTATTGTGTCGGGCTGTGGCTCAATCCTTGAGCCCATCTGCAAATTTTTAGATAACTTTCTGAAACCCATGAGCCAAAAAACACCTACGTATCTTAGAGATACGATGTCCACTATCTCTAAATTTGAAGGACGACAATTCAATAATGAGCAGGAACTTCTGGTGACTATGGATGTAGTTAGTCTGTATACAAACATTCCCCAAGAAGCAGCGGTGGAGTGCATTCGACAACATATTACTCACTTCATGACCCAAACAAGAGTTCCAACTAACTTCATAGTGGAACTACTTGAAATCGCCCTCACTAACAACTTTTTTACTTTTGATGATGAATACTATCTCCAAATAAGTGGCACGGCAATGGGAGCTGCGTTTGCTCCAAGTCTGGCCATAATTTTCATGGCAGATTTTGAGAGGCTACATGTCATAAATACATCCAACCCGTTCCAAGACAAAATCTCCTCTTGGTTTAGGTAAATCGACAATGTCATTTTTGTATGGAAAGGGGATGAAAACAGCCTTGCCTCATTCTTTGAGTGGATTAATACTCAGACACAGGAGATCTCATTCACTATGCACAATAGCAGAAGTGCCACTAACTTCTTGGACTTAACTATCTTAGTTAAGAATGGTGTACTGCAATGTGACCTCTTCAAAAAGGAGACTGAGAGGAATACTTTACTCCATTACAAAAGTCATCATCCAAAAAACCTAAGGGATAATCTCCCATATGGCCAATTCTTAAGATTAAGGCGTAATTGCACTGAAATGAACTCCTTTCAAGAACATGCAAAACAACTAAAAAGCAAACTACTAGACAGAGGATATCCCAAAAAACTTGTCAGCTGGTCGGCTAAAAGAGCCAAATATACTCCCAGGGAAAGTTTACTAACACCCAAAACAAGAAACCCGGACCAAGAGGATACCATCACTTTTGTCTCCACCTTTGGCCCTGACACAACCAAACTTAAAGGACTTCTGAAGAAATTTTGGCCCCTGGTTCAACTAAGCCTGCCAGAAGAGAAAACACCTAGAATGGCACTAAAACGCTCTAAAAACCTGAAAGACATACTAACACATGCAAGATTGGAGAAGAAAACACAAAGATCTACACTTTGGAACATGCGGGAAATAAGAGGGCACCATCCCTGTGGCACCTGCACAATCTGTCGCTTTACCAGAAAAATGTCGTCCTTTAAGATTGGTGAAAAAGACTGGGAATTTAGGCAATTCACCAACTGCAAAACGGCTAATGTAATCTACATCATTGAATGTCCTTGTGGCTTGCGCTATGTTGGAAAAACAACCAGACAGATCCACAAAAGGATAGGAGAACATAGATCCCGTATCCGATGCAAATCTGCCGCTGCACCAATGGTACAACATTACATTGAAAACCATCACGGTCCTGACGATATCCTATGGTGGATAGCAGATGCAGTACCCAATACGAGTAATACCACCAACTCACTTAACTATAAAGAAGCATGGTGGATTTTTAAATTGAAAAGCACAACCACTGGGCTTAACCAGATAGACCCCTCGCAGTTCAGCAGATAAAAAAAAACCTCTATTCTAGTTGCTTTCTCCTGCCAAGTTATTATTTTCTCCCTATTGAGGACTCTCATGCCCTTTTGAGACCCCACAATTCAGGGCCTCACTCAACGGATAACAATAGTTGCGACCCACACAGTCCCTTTTAGGCGCCCTTCTTCTTTCATGGAATCCCCCATCCACAATATTGGGCCCCCCTGGAATTTGCTTACATTTGTATTCAGCCACAGCTTACCTTTCTTTCTTTATATAGATTGCGCCCAACTGCAACTAGTCATTCACATCAGACCGACACCCAGCCCACATAGGCTTGAGGCTTATTACAAAAAATACAAAAAATGAATCGTGAGATACCTTAATGGTCATATAGTACGGCTATGAGCACGAGAATAGTGCCTCTCGGTAATACTTTCACATAGCAACACTACAGTCAACCGGGCCCACGCATGCGCACCCGCTAAAAATAAAAACAACAATCCGAACACTACTCTCGGCACGCATGCGCAGTCTGGGTATCCGAGTACATCGCGGCACCATTATTTTCAAGCCTCGACAGAGTGCTTCAGCCGCAGCCTTGAACACAGATACTCGCCAGCATGCAGTGAGCCCACTTCGTCACTCTCAAGGTAAACACTCCCCCTGGACCAGCATGTTCAGATGATTTTATTGCTACTACTCTTGCTAACGAAGGGCTCGCATCTCGTTCCCCTCAGGCAATTATGGAAAATAAGACCCATTCAGCCTACATTACGTGCAGCTCCATGTGCTAGTGAGCAGCCATTTCACTGGAACCACGTCTCTGCCGGTGCTCTACCGCTCAGCTACAACACATAAAGGTGAGCGCCTAAAAAGTTTTTTGCCTAGTTTTAGCCTACTACTGTGCTGTGCTTCTTAATCATTTTTTAATCGTTATTACTAGCCTTCTTACTGAGAACATTATGTTCCCTAATCTTTGCAGTCAACTACAGCCGAAAAAAGAAAAATAAACCATTTTGCATCATAGCAGGCCACAGCTTTTCCAGACCAAGGGATTCCTGCAACCCCCAAGGTCAGACACGTGTACCTCTTGTCTCTTACTTTTCAGTGGTGTACCACAATCAGGAAATTATTATGTCTTATTCTAATACACACACCTCTACACCTCGCAATTCAGACACTAACAGAGATCCCCTGTTTCTCCTTATAGGGAGACCTACCCCAGGCCCAAGATGAAGGCATCCAGCCGAAACGTCTCATCGACCAGCACCACTAAACTCCTCCTGGTCCCTACTTTTTTGTAGATCAATATCTAGACGTCGACCACTTGTTAGGTCACCCTCTAGCCTGGCTACACCTACCCAAGAGCTCTCTTACTAAGTGCTTGTGTCTTGGATGTCATGTATAGATTACATGCTAATCACTTGTCACTAAGGTGGTGGTTTCACAGTGTTTCTTGTTAAACACTACTTTGGCATGTTTTTTGAAAATCCAGCTTGTCATAAACAGATGCTTAAGGAAAAATTAAGATTAATAGTTATTCTCTTTTTTTTAAAAAAAACTCTGTATTTTTGAAATGAACCTTTTGTGCATTTTCTGAATGTATTCTTTCAACAAATGTTATTTTTCTCCTTTTTTTTTTTTTTCTTTCATTTTAAAACAACTATTGATGTAGTATTTCCAATTGCATCCAGCAGCAAAATAAATTACAAAAGCTGTAAAACTACTATCGATTTGTGTCTGAAACTTCCTCTGGTACATTCTCACATTTATAGTGTTTGTGTACTTTTTCTGACATAATAAAAAATAACCCAGGCCTATTTAAGTCATATAATAGGCCCCCAAAAATGTTACACGACAGAACAACCCCCTACTGTTGATCTAGTATGTTTAATATATCCCAATGAAGCTTGAGTCATCTAGTACTCAATTGTTTAGGGTCATTTCAGTCAGTGGGACCTTACAGCAACATCTCAGAATTGTGAATTTTAGTGGGTCATCTGATGTTTTCCCTTAATGTAGCCATTGCTGCTACCGCGTTATCTAGGTAGCGGGGGGGGTGGGTGCACACTCACGGGGTGCAATAGATACTGCACCTCATTTTGGCCAGCAAATCTCTCCCCAGCCAATGTACAAGTGATGTGGTACTGTTGGTCTGTAAAAGTGACAGTGAGGGGGGGGGAAGCTCAGTCACTGGATGTACAGTCGGTTTGGATAAGCCTAATGCTCTAATGCTCTCACTGTCACTCCTGCGTCCACCAAACCTGGCACTGGTACCCTTTGCACATTGCATTGTACAAAAAGTACCCTCCTGGTCAACTGGGATCATCCGTGCTTCCAGAGGCCTGTCCCCATCTGGTTATCAGAATCCATTTGAATCTACACCCGACCCTCGTGGGTCTCCAGGGATGAAAGGGTTAATGCTTGGGAACTGGGGCATTAACCCCTTTAGGACTGTCTGCCTTTGAACCTGCCCTCCATGCTGTGGCATCTGGACATTATTCGGAATAATGTTACCTAGGAGCACTGGTCTAAATGGGAACTTGTTTTTCCAAGGGCCCTCCTGCTTACAATAATTACAAATCAAGGTGTTCAGTACCATGGTACTAGGAACCTGCTGTTTGTTCCAGTTTCCCTGCACCTGCTAGACACGCCTGCTATTGATCAAACTGCCCCTATTGTCATGGTTGCTGCAGTTGTCCCACATAGCCCCCTGCTGGGTTTGATATGCCTGCAGACGAACAGGACCTCCGTTTCAGCCTTTACCGCTTTGTCTGCCCCCCTTTGTGCCCGATTCCCCAGGGAGTGTGCTGTCCCTGTAACCACTGTCACTGTTTCAGTGGCTGACCGGGCTGCCCGCTCCACTAATCGCCGTCTGACCTCTGGTGGCTTCACTATTCTCATATGGTGATGTTGGCCCACTTCGGGTTATACACTACATTACTCTTTGCAGTTCCTCCACCAATCGTTGGGGCTCTTTCCTTGTATTGGGGACTCCTTTGCCAATGTTCTAAATTGCCAAAATCCTTGGGTGTTCTAAAATCCCCGGGTGTCCATAGTACATGGAATGTAACCAAACCCTGCTGTTGCTCTCCGTAATCATGACCAAATGGTATTTGCCTGAGGGGAGCTTGAAAGGGGTGTTGATCGCTTATATATATATATATATATATATATGTATATATGTCCCCTCATCACTGAGGGGGCATATGAAGGTGGTGGCCTCCTACATGTCTGTGTCGCAGTGGAATCCAACCCGCTCAACCCCCTGCGTTGCGGGGCCGTGGTCATCAAAGGAGACCTTGTTAGATAACAATGGATAGTCACACTGTGCGCTTACGTTCAATACACAGCAGAACCAAATTAAGAAAATCATTTCTAATAATTGGCACTTACTCCAATTGAATATGCAGAAGTTACCCAAACGCATCTATGCCTTCAAAAAGGGGAAGAATATTAAAAATTGGGTATCTAAGGCGGACAGAAATCAAGTACAAGATACACAATTGACTATTACTGCGGCCTGGGGTATGGCCCCCCATTGTGGGACATTACCCCTGTGGTAATTGCTGCAACTGTTCCAGTTCATCAGCCACTTGTTGTTAATATCCATGAAAGGGACTGGAAACTGAAGAAACACACCACCTGCCTTAGTTCCAATGTAATTTACGTAATAATATGCCCCTGCAAAAAGGCATATATTGGTAAGACGACTAGAGCCGTAAAATTACATATAGGGGAACATAGATCTAAGATCAGAACAGGACAGTTGAATGCCCCCTTCACCACGCATTTTGTGGAGTTTAATCACAAGCCAGAAGACATAAAATGGTGGGCTGTAGAAAAGGTTTTCGGCACAGATGTGGCCAATGTAACGGCGCGATTATCTCAGAAAGAACAGTGGTGGATATATCCCACCAACAGCCTCAACAGAGGCCTAAACCAACAAGAGGAGTGGAATTGAGTGTCATTATCTACTCTACCATTCCCTTCGTTTTCGCTATGACTATCGGCATTAATTCTTGATCACTTAATTAGCCCATTTGGGTTAAGTCTCTCTCTTCCCCTCTCTTCGTTATATGTATTCTCCTATGGTATCAGATGTTTCACTACTGTTAACCCGCACGGACTGTTGCAGTGTTATGTTTCTAACTAGCGGCACCTTATCTGCCATGTTGAGAAGCCGAGGCTTCACTCCAGCTTTTGTCCTTTGTTTGTGTTTTTGGAACGAATGATTGATATAAAAGAGGGACTAGCTAAATATACGCGGTCGCATCGATTTCTCGGAAGTGACTGTGACCTGCGTTCGATTGGGAACTCAGTGAGGTAAGTGGGATGCTCCACCCTTTGCCTCACAACTTGTCATTTGGAAAAATATAGTGCGCACAAAAAAGCTTGTGCACATGATTTTTTGATATTTTAGATCGCAACCACACACGGAATAGGAGCCCCTACATGGAGGGAACTGTGACTCTCACCCTTTGCTTCTGTATCCCGTTTTTGTATACATACGAAGCGGGCAAATAAAATCTAAGAAGACTGCATTAGAGGCAGAGTGCCTCGCTCACTGATGTAAACTGAGCCGGTGTGATAAAAGCCTTCGCTTTGAAGGTATGTTTTTGGGTTATTCTGTCTTGAACCCGGCTAGACCCACTAGTGTGGGACTTTAGAGTAAAATACACACTGGGATCTAAAACGCGTTCCTTGTCTGTTTCTGTTTGTTTTCCAGGGTTGGCTTAACCATAGCATCTCTGATGTACACCAGAGACTATTGAAATTAAAACCATATTCAGCACCTCTGACATATACCAGAGGTTGCCGAAGCATTAATTAGACGGCGAACCCCATGTGGTTCTCAGGTACGTCTTTTGTCCTATTGAAACTAAATGGAGACATGCAGGAGGCAGGGTGTGGGATTAGGGGGGAGCACGTTGGCACTAATTGATAGTGTCTAAAGATTGGGAAACTGTTTTTTCCTTCTGAATTTACCGTTTAACCTTGTACACAGATAGATGGGGCTGTGAAACGACAAATTTAGACACATTGTGGTCTCCTTGACATGTGCTGTATTTAGGCATTTTGTGAATATTAGGAACTGAATCAATTGGTGAATAGTTCCGTCCAGTAAGCTAAACCTCAGTTGGGTACAGAGATAGACCACATAGGCCTCTCCCCGGGTTTGAACTTTGTATTTTGTTGGGAGTAACTGCATGAAAAGAGACATTCTGGTATATTTTAACAGTATTTTAATTGAAATGTATTTAATTTTTGTTTGATTTTTAGAATTTTGTAAAAAGTTCTTGCAATCCTGATGAAGAAAGATATAATCACCCAAGTCGAAACTATTTACCAGGAAGCCTGTTTGATAAAGAAGATTCATATATATGGGCACTAATAGTGGATATTTTGTCTGGAAATAACTATTATTAGCAACGCAATGGAACTGAATTTGAACTTTCTTAAAATAAGGATTTGAATTAGTTGAATGAATGTGTGAATGCCTAAAATTTAGGATGTTTTTTTATAAAAAATGAATTAAAGATGTTCATTGATGTTTACATTCAAATTGAAAATACAATAAAAATTATGATTTGATTTATTACCTTCTGCCTTTTTTCTACCAGTTGCTCCCGCTATCCTGGCACCATCACTTGTTTCATTACACTGTGAGACTACAACACTTACCTGCTTGATATTAGGTAACCCACCTTTTGGTATAAGTCTGTACTACACGTTGGTAGTGTGACTGAGCAACTGAGCAGCCATGCCTATATCAAGAGTGGTAAATGTGAGCTGTAGAGCTGTACAAATGAAATCCGTAAATGCAAGTAACCAAGTAACACTTGCACTCAAGGTTTCAGTTATAGTTATTTAACTAACATCAGTTTTTAAATGAGTGTTGTTTAAAAGGGCAATTCATGTAGAAAGGTAAATATACTTTTCAGAATCAAAACAAGTTAGTGGGTAATCTTTGGATATGCTTCTTACACAATTCCTACACCCTGAGGTGACTTCTAACACAGGGACAGGAATGGCATTTATAAATCGCATTAATCACAGTAGTTATACTTTGCAGATTCTGAGGTTTGCAGAAAGGAAAGGTTTAAGGAAGGAAAAGGTAAAACAGGTTCTCAGTAAATGTGAGGACAAGTAAATCTTCCAATGAAATCTAGACCAGCCTTTCCCAGCAGTAACCGTTCACAACCACCTATGAGGGACAAACCATATCAGTCAATGGACTAGAAGAGTCTTCAGGGAGCCAGGACAGCCAACGTTAATTGGAACAGTGTATGGAGCTAGATCAGAAACCTTCTTGCACAAAGTCAGAGTTTTTAGAAAATCACTTGTAGGGTCACAAGCTGTTAAGCCTGTGAGAAAAAGAGTTGGACTCAACTCTAAAAGTAAGCTAATGCAATTCCCAACTGAGATAAGCACAGCTAAAAAGGCTATGAGCTAAGTACCCCAGGACCTCTGGTTTGAACAAGAGTGGTCCAGCTGGATTCGGTTTTGCTACAGCAGTGCAGACCCTGTGTTCCTGAGCAGCTATTGGCTCTTTTCGATTCAGCAGCACTTCGCGGTTTCAGCGCTTAGTAAACCGCTCCATCGCGGATCTCGGATACCAGTTGGACTTCCTTCACTCCTTAGGTCCTGCACTCTGGTGAGGGGACTTTATCTGATCATCCTGCTTCTGGAGGGTCCTTAGACTCCTGGAGCTTCTAGCCGGATTTGTTACCGCATCAGATGTTTCACTCTACTATGGATTACTCGACAGCCGTCGGGGAAGATGGTCCAATGGAGTTCGTCTCAGGGTTAGTTGGTCCCACTAACCCAAGGGGAGAAGTCGTTCCGCCTGGAGCATTTCTGTTGAGGTGAGAGTTCACAGTAGCAGGGCTTCACTGGGCAATTCAAAGGTAAAGAAGGATGCAGCAAGCGTTGTTCAGTTTCTCCCAGTGGTGGACTCTCCTCTAGTCCCAAAACCCTCGCCTTTTAAGCAGGTTTCTTCCAATCATCATGCACAGCCTAGGCTGTCAGTCACACAGCAGGGTGGCTGTCCTGAAAGGACAGCCAGCCAGCCAGCCAATCAGGACTGGTTGCCTTCAGGCATTCCTAGAGACAAGGGACTCTCACCTTTTCCCATCACATCTCTCTCACTTCTCGTGCCTGTCACTTCCACCTCTTTAATATTTGCAAAGTTCGCCCCTCTCTCACTTTCCATGCTACTAAACTCTTAATCTCCTCCCTTATCTTCTCTCGCCTCTTCTACTGCTCCTCCTTGGACTTCCTACTTCTCATCTTGCCCCACTTAAATCTATCTACCACTCTGCCGTCTGTACCCTATATCTCCTGTCCCCCCGTGACTCCATCTCTGCTTCCCTTTCCTCCCTTGGCTTGCTTCCCTTTCACTCCCAACTTAAAGGCTAGGCAGAGAAATTGAAATTTAAGTCTCTCCAGTCTTGCTTCCCCTTATCTTTCCTCCCTCCTCTCGTTCTACACTCCCTCCAGCTCCCTTCGCTCTGCTGACCACTTCCTTCTCACTGTTCCTCCTTCCCCTTGTGCCACATCCCGTTTCCGCTCCTTCCATCTCCTAGCCCCCCCTACACTGGAACTCCTTACCTCTCTCACTCTGCTCTATTTCTACCTTTTCCTCATTCCGCACTTCCCTCAAATCTCTCCTCCATTCCCCGCCATGAAACCCCTCCCCCCTTCCTGCTCTCCTCCCACCTTGCCTTATCTCCTTGATCATCTCCCCCCCCCCATTCTCGCTGTTCACCCCATCCGTTTCCCGCCTCCCCTCCCTCTGCCTCTCAGTTCTACTGCACTACTCTCCTTCTCCCCTCCAGTTAATTGCTCTACTTATTGTTTTGTTTGTCTGATTCAGTGCTTCTACTGTTATAATTGTCATATGTATCCTGTTAAAATGTGCAGCGCTTTGGTTTAAAGCGCTATATAACCTAAATAAATACAAATACAGTGGAGTTTCAGGAACTTCCATCTCATCCTGCCCTTCCAGACACATTGGAGCCAGAGGCGGGCTTCAGTGCTGAGGCCCTCCAAAGGCAAACAAAGGGCTAAAATCTGTCAACGCACAGACTAAAACCCAAAAAAGACCTCACAAACAGAAAATGGTGAAATAAATAAGACTGGCCCTTTTGACAAAATGGTCATCCATGAATACTGTACTGCAACTGAGGGTTCAGCCTGCAGTAGAAAAGCACAATGATAGATAAAATTATATGAGAATGTTGGAGAAGGGGCTGCTAGGTAACTCCCCATTTCCCACCGCCTCCCCAACCACCTCCCCCCAAGCACTCCACATAGGATGGTGTGTGCTGGACCCACAAAGAGAATAGGCAAGTAGTCAATTTCACTTTACTATTCGTGGGAACGGTAGTTCACCCAAGAAAAGTGAATGAAACCTTATGATCAGTCTAAAGGATTTCTCTGGGACTGTCATGATTCCGAGAACCCCTAGGCCCAGAGAGGCACCTAGACCGCGAAACTGGCTGTCTGGCGCAGCCACAGGCTTATGTATGCCTTTAGCCCCTTCCAAGATGTCCCCCAGGCTGAACCAGGCAGTGAATTCAACATGACCCCTAGAGGGCCACTGTGTTAGTTTCTATGGTGGTCTAGTGGTTCTGGGTGGGCCCAGGGCCACACAAACCCCGCCCTGGGCCACACCCAGTGCTTAGCGTTTTCTTCGGCTGCCAGCGTGACGCTTGCCTTTCACGGTCCTGTTTCATTCTGCACGTCGGATCAAGAATTGAACTCCCGATCAGCACGACGTGTCAAGGCATCGCGTTTACAGATCTGCACTGCGTGGGAAGCCTGAGTCTTCACTACGCAGGTCAAGATCTGCTACTTACCTGAATGCGGTTCACGGAACTCTTCTGACTTCTTCTGCAACGCCCGCTGGATTCCACCCGCGCGACGGAGTTCTGCAACCTCTGCATCTGAAAAAGAAAGACAAAGGCATATGGTAAGTGGCTGTCTCGTCAAATAACCCCACCCGCCACCCTCGCAGTATCTTACCCGGACAATATATATCAGCAGCAGTGCTGTCTTCTCCCACGCCAACCTCTTCCATCAGCATACCAACCCTAGGAAGAAAGCAGAGAATAGAGTAAGGCAGCGCAGTAGCAGGCACTAGGACATATTACCCACTAGCTAGTGGAGAGGTGCCTATAACTAAATACAATAACACAACTGAAGGCGGATTGGGGGTCGCAGCAGGACTGGGCACCCATTTCACTAGTGGAGCAACTGGTAAACCGCCACGCCTCCGTGAAGGAACTGGAGGCGGGTGTACCGGGGGAACTAACTAATACTCAGTGAAGGAACTGAGCAGGACTGGTACTAGCCCAGTGAGGAAACCGGGCTAAAGCATCAACATCAGTAAAGAGACTAAGACTTGGTGAAGCACGTCTTGGTGGCGCAACATAAGTGATACAGATCCTGCACCTCCAGGCCACTCCTGCCTCTCTGACCGCTGGGTGAGCTGAGTGGAGGGAGTGTTTTGGGCATCATCAGAAGGCGTTTCCAGACCGGATCAGGGTTCGCCGACAGACCGGACCAGGCACTCCTGCAGGGCCCCAGAGGTAAGCATTACAGGGACACTGCATTGAAGGTGCTGTGTATCAGCATACAAAAAGTAGATGTCTATGGAGTTTTATCAGACTCCAAAAATAGTCAATTGGGTAAAAACACATGGAGAGTGAGGAAAAAGGTCTTGCTCACTCCAGGGTTAAAATTCAAAAGTTCTAAAGTCCAGCAAAAGAGCTGGGGGTCTCTAAGGTTTAAGGGAATTGGCACAGAAATTAGAAATCTCCCGAACAACCTATCCACCACAAGGGCCTCCTTTTTGTATCTCCTGGTCTTGCCCCGGTAAGTGGTCTTATACTAGTGAAAAATTCAAGTATATCTTCTAGTGTCTGTGGAAATTTACTAGGTTTCGTCACTTCTCTACAGGGGGAGCCCCTTATGAGGCTTGGGAGGTCAGGCCGCTACCCAATTGTCCCCCCTAAGGGTAGTTTAATGCAGGACGACTTCATGGGGAGAAACTCCCCACCTGGGGACAAGTATGAACACTTTGGGCGCAAAGTCAAATGAGGCCCTATACCCTAACATTTTCTGACCCTCCCTTCCATCACAACCCCCTTTCTTGAGCATAAACATATGTACTATTGTAATATATTCAGTACGACCTAGGTAGAAAAGACTAGGACGATCACAGAAGAGGCAAGTACTG